>NW_013528989.1:248603-391458 GCF_000836235.2 Papilio xuthus
TGTCTTTATTTAAATAAGTTTTTCAGAATGTTAGTTTTCGATTTTTTCTTACGCTATTTACATTTTTCATTGAAATAAATTACTAATTAAAACAATTTAAAATTACAATTTAAAAATACAAATTAAAATACAAATTAAAAAAGTACATGATAAAATACAAATTCAATTTAAATTCCAAATAATGCATATTAAAAATTCAATTTATAATACAAATTAAGACTAAATGTAAATACGAATAAGATCTAAATAAAATTCCAATAATATATGTACAAATAAAATCCAGGTTAAAAAAAAAAAATTAAATAAAATATCAAGTAAATTTACAATTTAAAAAGAACACGAATTATATACAATTAAAAACAAGTTAAAATATAAAATAAATTTAAAAGTTAAAAACACAAATTATATACAATTAAAACCAAATTAAAATTTTAAAAATAAATAATACATATATCACAGTTCATTCAAGTCTTATTCCTATTTATAACGATTTTGGCCAAGGACCTGCAGTACTCAACGAAGTGCCCGCGCTTGTTTTTACTACTAATTAAGTTTTTCAAATTTTCCTCTACTACTTTCTCTTTTAATCTAATTTCCAAATCTACTCTTTGCGCTGCAAATACTGGGCACTCCGTGAGTATGTGTAGCACGGATTCGCCCCGTGCTGGGTCACAAACGCTGGTTGGTTGGTTGACTTCACACATATCTTTGAATTTCTTCTCAGATATGTGCAGGTTGCATCACGATGTTTTCCTTCACCGTAAGAACGTCGGATAAATGTACATATGTAAATCGTTAATCGAGATTTGAACCCAGAACTTGCAGATTGCAAGTCAAATGCCCTGAGCCACCGACGCCCAATGGCTCTGTGTATATATCTAGCTAATATTACAATTCTGCTGTCGCCCGCGACTCCGTCCGCGAGGAATAAAAAATAACTTAATTAGTAGTCTATGTGTTCCTCCAGGCTATGTTTTATATGTACGCCAAATTTCATTGAGATCCATTCAGCCGTTCTGGAGATACCTTCAAACTAAACGCAACTAAACATTCGCATTTATAATATTAGTAAGATTTGAAATTTTACCTGGATGGATGTAAAGAACGGTTTGTAAATTTACTAATATTTCTTTTATCATTGCACCTAAGCTAACCTAGGCTTGTGATAGGATATGGTGTACAATAGTCGAATGACGGGATTCGAACCCCCGACCACGTGATCGGAAATCTGTATCTATAACCATTAGGCTATTGCCGCTTAATGTATTACGCATTAATGTATAACATCTGGTAGAATACATAGGTTACTAAATTTTTAATACCGCGCGGACAGTCGCTAGCAAAATGAACATCATCATCATCAGCTCACTATACGTCCCCACCGAGGGGCTCGGAGCCTATCCTAACTTAGGATGATTAGGCCATAGTCAACCACGCTGGCCAAATGCGGGTTGGTTGACTTCACACATGCCTTTGAATTTCTTCTCAGATATGTGCAGGTTGCATCACGATGTTTTCCTTCACCGTAAGAACGTCGGATAAATGTACATATGTAAATCGGAAATCGAAAAACACATTGGTACATGGCGGGATTCGAACCCAGGACCTGCAGATTGCAAGTCAAGTGCTTGACCACTGAGCCACCGACGCTCCAACAAATGCGCTTCCGATGAAATGAACATAGTCGGGTGGAAAAGTCGTAATATATATAATAGTGTAACAGAGTAGAAAGTTTATGTATTGTTACATATATAGAAGTGAGTGACCGGCGGACGACCGTTTAAATGACAAAATTATGTCCACAAGAAACGACGATTTATTTTAATAGTTTGAAAGTTGTCTCTGGTCTTCCGTGATACGAACAATATAAAACTTTACGTCTTTTATGAACTTTTACTTTTTTATAATAAAACATAATTTTACTGAAAATACGACAGTTTGAAATGGATATGACGTTAGAACTGTTGTTGCAGGAATAGGTTCTTACTACTTAGGAATAATTGTAGCCCGCGATTCTGTCCGCGCGAAGAAAAAACTTAATAATTGTGTGTTTCCTATGTTTTTTACCAGACTATGTTCTACATCTGTGCAAAATTACATCAAGATCCGTTGAGCCGTTCCGGAGATACCTTCAAACATCCATCCATCCAAACACATTTTTATTATTAGTAAGTAAGAAGATAAATTAGTCTAGATTTTTTCTAATAAGTTTCAAACATACGTAATTGTACAAAACAATTTATTCATTACTTGTTTATATTGATAAAATATTTTATTTATATATTTTTTTCATAATGGCACTAAAAAGAGGTTATTTTAGTTTTTTTTTAAGAATAAGGGGTATTGTTCATTGCTGCCAGTATCAATTATATTTGATATGCTAATTAGTGAAGCAGTTCGTAGCTTTCTATAACAGTGGTATTTCATTGCCGTAATACGCTTTAAAAATGTTGTTAACTCTGTGTTTTTACACAATACATGATAAAAGAGGATATGTTTACGAGCACTTATTTCCACAGTGGAACCGTACGGTGTTGTCCTACTTATTGTTCATACTATTTTTTGATGACTACAGTATTATTATTGTTTACAATTGTTCTTTATACTTTAATTAGCATTTTATCGCTAATTTAAATAATAAAAACCCACATAAGACAGGCGTCAAGTGGAAGTAATTCAGCGTATAGTTTGATAACGCGTGCCAGAGAACTTATTTTATTACTCTTCCCCTTTTCGGTTTTTTCTTATGAGAAGTGAATTAGTTTGAAGAGGACCCATCGGAAGAGTAAAAATGTTGTCTCTGCGCGTTCTCAGTCATAGGTAGCTAAAGCATTAGCAAATTCAGATATGTGAGCAACGTTCACTTCGAATGAAATAGCGTAATGGTCGCCATGAATGGAATTTGACTTTCTTCTGTTTACTTAATTTTGGCGTTGGATTAAAACGAGATATATATGGATTGTTTGTGTGGCATGGCATACCTTGGCTGCTTTGTGCCATGTGCGGTGTCAACAGTTATCCAGGTCTGCATGTGGCATAGACAGTTATTTGATGTTTCGCTGGCCGGATAGCGGTGCTTGCGTCAGTGTACAGCTTGTGTTTACACCGGGCGTTACTCGTGCGTGATAAATGAAAACATGTGATGCAAAAGGAAATGGAGGGAAATCAATCCGCCACTTCCTTCGCCCAAACAACAATTAAAATGAGAATTTTTTCGTAAAAGTTTTTCCGACTTAATAAATACAACTCAAACCAGTAACCCAGAGGCATAGGCAGAGACCGCGAACCTCCAATTAGCGTGCCCAAACGCACTTTCGCGATCCACTTTTTGCCCTTTTGGAAGACGGAACGAGACTGATGGCGAGCCGCGAAGCCGTACTTTTCGACTTAATACGAAAAATGTAGTTTAAGTTGCATAACCTAAAAATAGCCACCCTGATATAAAAATAAGATAATAATAAAAATATAATAATAAAAAGCCCGGAAGAATAAAGTCACCAGATCTGTACTTGAGGACGTGTTACTTTAATGTAATTAAAGGTCGACACACTTATTGTGTTGGATCATTGAAGGCTTATATAGCGTCTGTAATATAAAAACCTTTGAATATAAAATATCTTTAACATTTTTTAAAGCTTTCAACTAGGTGTTACTAAATAACTTTTCTTTAAAATGTTATCGTCCGGTAAACGAGTTTTGCAGTCAAGGCGTAGCCATCATTTCGACACAGAATCTCAAAGCTAAATCTTACTTTCCTTAAACATTTATTCGATGTGTTTAAAGGAGTGTACACAAGTTACAAAATCATTCATTAATCATTCCACTCAATCATGTGAATGTGAAGGTAAACAAGGATATCTGTACCGGTGAGGGAGGCGCTGCTATCGCATTTGCTTTTGTCAGATAATATATAAAACCTACTTAGACAGAAAATGCCATAAAAGTATAAAAAATATGACAGTTACAGTACGAAAATTTGTGACTCCTATTTGACGTTGACAATCGGGAGCTAGTTTGCTGTCATAATTTAGTTTGACTAATGCCTACCGAAACATATCCTTGTCGATCTATAGGTCATTACACAAAAATAAAGCCTTACATCTAATATATTATTTTTTAAACTGCTATTAATTTATCCAAACAATCTGTGATTACAAAACTTTATTTTACGTCACATTCACATTCCATTTTGATTAAAAGTGAAAATGGTTTACTATTTAACGTTTCACTCTAATTTCCGTTTCCCGGTTAAAGCGAACTGACAAGTTGTTTTTTTTAAATAGGTGCAAGGAATCCAGCGCTGTGAGCCACACCTGCCATCGAGCCGGATGTTAAACACATGCATCTGGCAATGTAACCGGCAAATCGTGGACACCGCCCGTTTGTAATTTGCCTAGGCAAATCGAAAAACGCAAAAATTAAATATTGATCTAATGGCGTTGCGTGTTACAATTCAGAATTTCTTATTACATATTAATTTTCGATCCACGGCACTTTATTACCTGCATAGAATAACACAGTTCGATATTAAATATTTTGATTTTTTACGATGCCGGGTCGGATTACAGTCTGCCGGAATACACGTTTTGTCGGTGACACCAACACAGACACACTGTTAAAAGTTATTTGAATGTATGTGTATGTTTACATTACGTACAGTAAAATCTCACAGTACTTGTGTGACCAAAAACTGCAACTGCAAGCTTTCTGGTATAACATTTGATATTTGCATGATGACTAAGAAGTAAATTATTTTGTGACCTCATCAATAACTTATAAAATAAATATGTCCTAATTACCATTATACTAATGTTCTTTTAAGTTATAAAAAGTATTTACGTAGTTATAAAATGAATAAAATTTTGTGGCAGAATTATATATCAGCCGTATGCTTAAGAAAAAAACAAAGGTGGTTTGAATTTGAACGTCTGACCGTTAGGACATTAGCCGCAAATTGTGTTTGGAGAAAAAAAATTATACAGACCTAGACCATTACAATTATAGACAGTATATAGTTAAACAAAGATTCATTTAAAACAAAACAAGGTCAAAAATACATAAAAATGCGAATCCAACTTTCACTGTAAAATACAATAAGCATTTTATCAGATAATATTAAATTGTTATGGGATTTTTGTTAGGTGTAATACGTTTTTAATTGTTTGTAAACTTTATAAGTCGTGAAAATACTCACCAGATAACAGTTGTAGCCATCCGCAGATGTGGAAGACGGTTGTCGATTGGCAGAAGAAGAATAATAACATCGCGCATATAGTAAACAGTGCCAAGGCGACCGCTAACCCAACCAACACAGTCGCAATCTTGAACACCAATCCATTTATCGAGAAGAAATCATCCAATCTCCCTTTGCAATCTTCTACGGCCTCGTCGGCTCTGCAAATCTGCCACAGACCAAATTTCCTCGGATACTCTGTTTCTAAATCGCCAATCCATTCTGGTGTCACAAAAGCAACAACGCTTATAATTGCATAGCAAATTGTGAATATAGCCCAAAGCACACCTATAGCTTTCGAATTACGGACGTAGTTTGTAGCGTATAAGTGTGACGAATCAACGTATTCAATTTTCGAACCCATATTGTCGTTTAGTTTGACGTTACTTGTTCAAAAAACTTTGGTATAACACATTTTTTGTTGTGAACTTTATATTGAAGCACTCGTTTGAGGGAATTTAAAACATGTCACGAAGTAAAAGTATTTTAAACAACACGAGGACAAGTATATGACACTGAACGACGAACGAACGTTATTCGAGACGAGGGGAAACACGAGACTAGCGATCACTCGCTCGCGCTCGCGCCATTTCGAATTGTGGCCGTGGTGGGGATAAGTAATGAACTTAAAAATACAAAGCATTCTACTTGCATTTTGTGCTAAACTTATTACGATTTTAAGTTTTAAAATAAAGAAATTCATTTGAAACAATTATACGCAGAATTCAGTTAAAAATAAATAAGTTAAAGTTTCATATAAGTTCTAACTTTTTTTTACCTTTTCTTTTTGATAATAATCTCACTTACAGCGACACCTAGTGTTCGGTAGACTAAAACATTGTTTTATATTTTAGATAATTTATAATTTTCTTCTCAGAAATCTGGAAGATCCACTGAATTTTTTTTAACATAATTTGCATAAAAAATGTTTATTAAAAATATTTATTTAATGTTTTTAATTAACTCGAAATTTTGGTTATGGCAACACTGATATTGGCACGTCAGAAAATGTTTCTTCGCTTCGCTGATTTTGTGATTGTGTATAAACATTTTCCTTATATCCATGAAAATCTTTAAAAAAAATTAATTTCATCAAATTAAATTCACTGTGCTTAAAGTAACACATAGACTTTAAATGCGCATAAACGCGTAATTCTTTTCAATATGTCAACTAAAGATAAGTGGGTTCGCCGGTTCACCGTTGATGAAACTGCAAAACATAAAAATGGATTTACAATTTACAAAATTACTTCTGTCGTGAGTTACTATTGTATAGTACTTATTCATCCATAAATTTCTAGTTATTTGTGTATATATCCCATTAAAATACCAATCATATTTTTCTTCTCATTGTTTTAATTCAAAATAGTAACAAAAGTTAGTTGATTATAAACCTGTAGGCAATCTTTTAGATTCTAAATAGCGACGAAATAATTTACAACCAAAATATTCAATTGTGTAATTATTGTCAATTGCACAATACTTGTTAATATTAATATTTAAACTTCAATGAAATATTGACTAATTCCTTTGAAGTTATTCCCACTGGAATCTCCGGAAGCAGTAACAGTAGTGTCAGTATGGAAACGATACAGTGATGTCCAAGCACTACATAGCAGCATGAAAGCTTTGCATTCCGGATTACATCTACGAGGAACATTCCCTGTACTACCGAAGAATAATTACTTTAAGAGATTTCAGTCTGAGGTAAACTAAAATGTTTTTTTAATGAATTTTTTTTAATTTTATTAATATTTAAACAATCTAAGAATACAACATTTATAAGAATTATTTATATTTTCAGGTTATAGAAGAGAGAGGAAAATCAATAAAAATCTTGCTTGAATTTATTGCAGAACATAGATTACTGTTCACTAGTACTGTTTTTGTCAATTTCCTTCAAGTAAGTGTTATATTATCCATACTAATATTGTAAAGAGGAATGATTTGATTATTTGCATTGAATATGCTCGGAAACTATGGAACTGATTAGAAAAATTCTTTCACTGTTGGGAAGCTACACAATCCCCGGATAACATAGACTATATTTATTATTAGATTTTACCACTTAACAGTGGTAGAGCCCGCTTTAACATCTTCGCACAAATTGGCCAGGCTCACCCGGTGAAATACCACGACCACACAGAAGACAGGCGTGAAGTGGAAGCAGTTCTGCGTTTCGTCTGATGAGTGTGTGTCCCGGAGGCCTAATTTAGTTCTCTTTCCCTTCCCACCCCTTTCTTTTTTAATAAGGAAAGAATGGGAAAGCGAAGTGGACTTTCGGGATGAGAGGATGCATGGGAAAGGAAAATATTTTCTTTCTGTGCATCTTCTCCTCCGTCGATTAAAGGTAGGCAACGCATATGCAATTGCGTATGTCTATGGGCAACGGTCACTTCGCTATTTCAGCGATTTTAAGTAGACGCTGGTTCGTTTGCCATCTTATGATATAAAAAATAAATTATTTAATTTCAAACGGGCAAATGCTATATTTACAATTTGTCTCGGTACTTTTGTACTTAGTATTGTAATATTCTTATGATATTAGTCAACTTTAACCGACATAATTATTTTTAATTATTAATAATTGTTTTCAGACGGGGTACCCAGAGCCAGTACCCCAGGGTGGTGTGATTAACGCTATCAGATCATCTCTCCACTTGCCCATAGAGGAGACACCACCGCTGGAGTACCAGACATCTGATGATGAGTCCCGCAGCCCTAATAGTGGTGAGTGCAAAGTTGATTAGAAACATGTTTCTGAAATTATGAGAAACATGTTTCTAATTGTCTTACAATTTTTTTACAAGAACCAAACTGATTCAAGTGTAGTTTTAATTTTTTAAACAAAAACTTAAATTTTATAATAATTTACATTTTTAGCAAGAACACCACAAGAAAACAATGGGTCTGTCAACAATTTAGACATATCACAAATACCAATATATGAAGCAGCAGATGTAGAACTGCGTCAGTCACCCAGAAACACACGGACAGACAGTTTTGAATCTATTAATTCTATAGAAAGCATCAACAGTGATTTCTACGATGAATTAAACAAAATAACAATAGAAAAGACAAAACCTAGTGTTAAAACAAAGAATGTTTTACCGGATTTAATTAATTTTGATGCCCCTTCAACTTCAAATGCATCGAAATTTGATGATTATCATACTATGGGTACTGAAACTGTTTCCATTGCGAGCGATTCTCCGATACGTGTGAAAGAGATGGAGAATAGTTATGTATTCGAAAGTCCCTTGTACGATACGAATAACGATGACATGAGTGTGACGTCTCGTGGAATGGACACTGAGATTGATGGTGTTGCGTCTCCCTCTAGTGGAGTGCGTGGAAAAGAGACAGAGATATATGAAGATGTTTCGTCTGTGTCCAGTGAAGTGCGTGGGAAAGAGACAGAAATATACGAAGGTGTTTCTTCTCTGTCTAGTGATGTGCGTGGGAAAGAAACGGAGATATACGAAGGTGTATCGTCTTTGTCTAGTGAAGTGCGCGTGAAGGAGACGGAAGATAGTTACGTGTTTGAGGCGGGGTATTTGCTATCTCTAGGTGCCAGGTCTGAAGATAGTGGTCAATACCGCCGCGCTTTTCATTGCTACCGCGCGGGTATTGAAAAGATGCTTATTGGTGTAAGATGTAAGTTTTTTTAATTTATTTTATTTGATAACATACGAACTCTTATATTTCATTTTTATTTAAAAGTAATAAATTCCAAAATATTTATAATAAAACAGTTATCGTCGCCCACTATTTTTGCAGGAATAGGTTCTTACTACGTAGGAATAATTGTCGCTTGCGATTCTGTCTGCGCGAAAGTAAAAAAAAACAGTAATAGATGTGTGTTCCCGATGTTTTTTACCAGACTATGTTCTACATCTATGACAAATTTCATCAAGATCCATTGAAACGTTACAGACATACCAACATCCATCTAAACTTTCGCTTTTATAATATTAATAAGATAACTCTATCATACAAATTTTTACATAATAATTTGAAATGTTATCCGACGTTTTTACGGTGATGGAAAACATTGTGGTGCTGCACATATCTGAGAAGAAATTCAAAGATATGTGTGAAGTCAACCCGCACTTGCCCAGCGTGGTTGACTATGGCCTAATTATCCTTAACTTAGGGTAGGCTCCGAGCCCCTCGGTGGGGACATATAGTGAACTGATGATGATGGTGATGAATTTGATATGTCAAACAAAATAACCGTTTATAGAATGTCATATTGTTAACTTCATTTCAACGTTGGATTGAAATATATTGATAAACATTACGCACATGCGATTTTACAATTTCTTACAACTACAGATAAGATATCAGTTCTAACTATTTAGTGTAATAACAAATGATAATAATTTACTATCTGATTCTCTGGTCAGTAAAAGTGTACACGTCAAATGGATTTTATTTATTTATGTTCATATATGAATGATGTTAATAGAAATACTAATGAAGGTATGTAGATAGAATTAATAATTTTTTGAATGCTAGCTTTAAGTTTCCGAGACCAAAATCTTTGTATAAGTATTGTCAGAATTATCATTTTTGATAAAACAAAACAATATGTTTTAAATTGGGGTTTTGTTTTTAGAAACCCACAATTTGTAGATGCTATTTTATTTTTGTCAAGTATTTTGTTAGTTCAAAAGTGGTAGAGCCCGCTTTAACATGTTCGCACGAATTGTCCCGGCTCGCTCAGTGAAATACCACGACCATACAGAAGACACGCCTCAAGTGGAAGCAATTCCAAGTACAGTCTGATGAGTGTGCGTCCCGGAGGTCTAATTTAGTCCTCTTTCCCTTCACACTCTTTTTCTTATAAGGAAAGGATGGGAAGTGAAAGTGGACTTTCCGGATGAGAGGATGCATGGAAAGGGAAGATATTTTCTTTTTTGTGCATCCTCTCCTCCGTCGATTAAAGGTATGCAATTACGTATGTCTATGGGCAACGGTATGTCACTTTAGCGATTTCAAGTGACCGCTTGCTCGTTTGCCACCTTATGATATAAAAAATAATAGTAAGGGAATAAACAATATTAGATGAAAAAAAAATCAAAAATTGATTCGATTCTTTTGGTTTGCTATATTTTGTGTATTGTTATGGATTTATTTTAACTTTGTTTAAACTAAAATTAATATAAAGGAGAATTATTTATTGAAAAGAAAAATGGAAAATTACTTTGAGATGATTTGGTGTTTTTTTTTTAAAGATAAAATTGTGATTCATATAATTTTTTTTTGTCTTTGTTCTTTTCATTATTGCAGAGATAATCTTAATATGACTAATATTAGTTTAAATTATCTTTTCGTTGTTGTATTTCAGTGGACTGTGACACTCAGAGACGAGCACTAATCAAGGAAAAGATCAACAAATATTTGAACTATGCGGAGACCATTTACAACAATCATCTCATACATACTGAAGATAATGTGAGTATAGTTTTAAAAGTATTGATGTAAAATCTACTAGGTGTTACCCGCGACTCCGTCCACGGAGAATTAAAAACTAATGTAATAAGTAGTCTATGTGTTCTTCCAGACTATGGTCTTTATGTATGACAAATTTTCTGAAGATAACTTCAAACAAACATTTAAACATTTTTATTAGTAAGATGGCTAAGACACTAACTTATGTTCTTCCGGTGTCGGCACCGACTCACTATACGTCCCCACTGAGGAGCTCTGAGCCTACCTTAACTAAGAGATGACTAAGTCATAGTCAATGCTGGCCCAGTGCATGACTTCACACATATCTTTGACTTTCTCAGATATGTGCAGCATTACGATGTTTTCCTTCACCGTAACAATATAGGATAAATGTACATATGTAAAACGAAAAACACATTGGTATACGTCGGGATTCGAACCCAGGAACTGCAGATTGCAAGTCAAGTGCTTAACCCCTGAGCCACCGACGCTCGACGACGAAGTTTACTATGTAATAGATATTGTTGGTGTTGTCGACCATTTAAAATACTTGTATGTATACATTGTGTAGGATGTAGGCAATGTGTGCGAGGCTCTGTGCCCGCCCCCGCTGAGCATGCTGAGCGGTGACGCGGACGAGCTCGCGCAGTACCGCGTGCTGGCCGTGCTCGGACCCAATGTCATGCTCGTATTACACAAACAACTGCAAACTTGTTATGCTATGAAGGTGAATACTTTTGGACTGTATTAATTAGAATCCTTTGTCGCGAATGACGTGTTTTCGTTACAAAGTCAAGTGGTAGAATGAAAAGTAAAGGGACAAAAACGTCGACATTTTAGTAAGGTAGTTGGGTTAATACACTGACACATTTTCGAATTTTCTCTCTAACAATACTCTGGGTTAAAAATTTACCAAAATTATGTTTTTTTTTTAACAGTTTTTATTTTGTTTCTTAAATATTTTTATTTGAAACCTTACAACATTTATAACATTAGTAAATAATTTGGTACAGTCAGCTGCATAAATATTTACAAAACTTTCGAGACTTGGATAGGTATTTTGTTTTAAATATATGTATACACTTATTTTTTAATAATATGTACTCATTGTGAGAAACATACGGACAAATGTGTGCATACATTTGAAACCCAAGGTATATAAGTTTCTGAAGCTTTGTTAATGTAGGTACATATATATGCGGCTGACTGTACATATTGTACACAGGATAAAAGAAAAAAAACACAGAAACTATGTAATAAATTTTTCTATGTTAATCTTCCTTCTTTATAATTAATGTAAAAATTAAAATTTTTTAATTTAATTTTCAGGTTATAAGAAAAATTCCCCACAATTTGACGGAATTCGATGAATATTTCTTGCAGCGTACAAACGAGACGCGACAACCGATCCTGCCTACCCTCATACCGTACATGGTGCCGCTGCACGCGTACATACAGACGAACAATCTTATATTTCTTATATTAACATATGCACCGGGGAAAAAATTATTTGATTATATAAAAGAATACAAATCAATACCAAATACACCGAATAGACAAGTTAATTTAGAAAATGTGTTCACAGAACCTATGAAAAGAAATGAAATTAATGATAATAACAAAAATGATTCAATGAAACAAGATATTAATGAAAATAATGATAATAATGATTTGTCTGTTAATGAATTGGTTAGAAATTCACAGAAATTGTTGCAAAATGTGGACAAAGTGTTGACCGAAGTTAGAGATGAGAATATTCAAGATGTCAGAGAAATGGAAGGAAATGATGCAAAGATAAATGATGTTCAGACAACTTTAATAAACAGGGTAAGTTTCATTATACGAGTAACTAATTATAAAAAACAAAAAAAGATTTTTTTTCAATAAAAAAGCTGTTCTGATTATAAATAAAACCGTTTAGTTGGAAAAACTCTCACTCTCTCTCTATCTAAGTCTTTGAGTCTTTTAAGTCAGTCAGAGAAAAAAAAATTTAGCCAAAATTTGTCAAAAAAATTTTTGGCAACATTTTTGACACAAGTTGAAAGTTGAAAAAAATTTTTGTCAATTTATTTGTGAATAAGCGAGAGTCCAAAAGTTCTAGAAGGTTTCTAATCCGAGTTTCTCGCTCATGGAGGTCGTCCGTAGAGACCTGCCAACTCGCTTATAGGTTTCCCGCTTGCAAAACATAGCATACACATAAAAAAATATTAAAAAAATTGATTAAAAGGTAAATTAGTAGTAAAATATGTATGTGTTGATGTGGGTGTTGTCAGGCGATGCCGGCGAGCGCCATCTGTTGTTGGGCGGCGCAGTTGTTGGTCGCTATAGAGGCGCTGCACAACTGCGGCGTCGTCTGTCTGTGAGTACATACATACATACATACATACATACATACATACAATTGTTTAAAACGATAAAGTATTCAACTTCAGCATTTAGTAATTTTCAAAGAAAAAAAAATTTGTGGTAAATTTTAGCCGACTTTAAAAAGAAGGAGGTTATCAATTCCTCCGTATGTTTTTTTTATGTATGTTACCGTAGTAACTCAGCTCCTGGTGCTCCGATTTTTAATTTTTTTATGTTTAAAAACATCAATTTTTAATATTCTTCAATTTGTAGTAATAAAAAAAACACTTATATTTCGATTTATCCTATATTAATAACAAAATTAAAATATAAAAAACCATTTTACAGTGACCTCAACCCGCGTAACATTCTGTTAGGCGAGAGGGGTCAAATAATTCTGACATACTTCATACATTACCCCGGCGTGGAGATGTCCGTGTGCAAGACGAGAGATGTCAACATGTACGTGGCGCCTGAACTTTACTCTGACGTGTTCCTCGACCCTGACTCTGACAGACAGGGGAGGGGAGGCAGGGAGGGGGTGTGTGACTATTGGACCTATGGAGCTATATTGTATGAACTTATTTGTGGAGTGGTGAGTAAATGTTTGGCAATTGGACTTGTGTTTACCGTTGGACCGATCAATTGGCCCAATGGTAAAATACTTTTATAACTCAGAATCAGCCCTATATGAATTTGTTTTCTACTGGGCGACTGACGAATTATGTGCAAAAATATAACTAACTTTTACCTGCGACTTCGTCTGCGCGGAATTAAAAAAAAACATAAGTAACCTGTGTTCTGCCAGACTATGTTCTACATTTATGACAAATTTCAGCAAATTTATGCAGCTGTTCTGGAGATACCTTCTAACAAACATCCATCCATACATTGTGATTTATAATATTAGTAAGATGTATGTACGTGTTGTCAGCCGCTGTGGCAGTACCACAGGTCGGTGTTCACCTCGCACACTCTGCTGCAGCTGCCCGACACCTTGCCGCTGGAGGCGCGCTCGTTGCTCACACAGGTCTGCACCTCCACACCTCCACACACCTCCACACACACCTCCACACCTCCACACACCTCCACACCTCCACACACACCTCCACACCTCCGCACATCTCTATACAACTTCGCACCTCCATCTTCTTCTCCATCACATTCACTGTTGAATATTTTCTTGCAAATCTTGAACACTGTCACTTTATATAATACTAGCTGTCAACCGCGACTTCTTCTGCGCGGATTTAAAAAAAAAATAACGAATAGTCTATATTTTCTTCCAAATTATGTTGTACATAAACTGATATAAAAATGGATAAACACTCACGTATATATGTCCGTTGACGGCACCGACTAGTTTCGAGCCCATCGGGGTCCTCTTTATCAGGATGAGTGGGACTGGTATTAATTTGCGGACGCGGCCCGTCGCTTAGCTGAGTGTTTAGCCGTGTTTATATATCAGTTTAGTATAATTTAATATGCTCTACATCTATGACAAATTACATAGAGTTCTATGCAGCCGTCCTGAAAACTCAAACAAACATACAACCATCTAAACATCGCATTTATTATATTAGTAAGATTTACATTGTCCAATATCCTCAATGTATGTATAAAATATTTATTGTATTTGTGCAGTTACTGACAGCGGACCCCTCTCAGCGTCTGGGGGGTGGTCCCGCCGGTATAGATGAGATCAAACAGCATCCATACTTCCGCGGTGTGGACTGGCTGCGTGTGCGCAACGCGTGGTCTGTGCCGCGCTGATACACAGATGTTATCTTATACCACTTAGAGATAATGATAAACAATATCACTTAGGTTCCTTCAAGAAGCGAGCGATTTCCTTAAAGGCAATGTATCTGCAGTTCCTCTGGTGTTGATATCCATGAGTGTTGTTGATCACCTCCGTGTTCCTGCCGTTTGTCCTCTGCTCTTATAAAAAAATGACAACTTTGAATGTTATAGTTAATTCTATCTATATTATTAGTTCTAACACATGAACATATCGCTATCATCAGCGTTAAAATGGAGAAAATGAAACAGGCACTAAATACTACGTCTTTTAGCCATTCCATTTATAAAGGTCTGATTTATATCCAATTGAGGCAAAATATATGATTTAGAGAACAAAGATTGGTGAAATAAATGCTTGCCTTAATGAGGCAAATGTCTTATGTGTGACTCATTCAGGCAACTTTAACAGTGGTAGAGCCCGCTTTAACATCTTCACACGAATTGTCTCGGCTCGACCGGTGAAATACCACGACCACACAGAAGACACGCGTCAAGTGGAAGCAATTCCAAGTACAGTCTGACAAGTGTGCGTCCCGGAGACCTAATTTAGTCCTCTTTCCCTTCCCACTCTTTTTCTTATAAGGAAAGAATGGGAAGTGGAAGTGGACTTTTCGGATGAGAGGATGCATGGAAAGGGAAAATATTTTCTTTCTGTGCATCCTCTCCTCCGTCAATTAAAGGTAGGCAACGCATATGCAATTGCATATATCTATGGGCAACGGTCACTTCGCTATTTCAGCGATTTCAGGTGGCCGCTCGCTCGTTTGCCATCTTATGATATAAAAAAAAACTACTATTTTTCGTATGTCCCAACGAAGCAAGCGTAAGTTTAATGTAACTCATTCAAACCACAATTTTTGGTATGCCTCAATAAGTCAAGTGCAATTTTAATGTGATTGAGGCAACAGTTATTTGCGTTTATCTGGTCGAGGCGAGGCGTTATTTGCCTCACTAAGGCAAATAATTGCAAAGGTAACATTTTGCTCCATCACACGTTATATATCAAAATTCCTGAGCTTAGTATTTATTAAAGTAGAATTCCACTGCAGTTACACTTTTATACATATCGTCTCTTTTTTATCAAAGAAAATGAAAGAGACGACAATAATTTAATAATTATATAAAAAGAATCATATTTCGTATCAATAAAATTACGTTAATTGTAACAAATTAACTTTTTTTTTTTAATTTTTAAAATCTTTGTCTGCGTGCAAGTCTGCAAGTCTGCGTTTGTTCTGGATAATCTCCGGAACGGCTAGATCTATTTGGATGGTACTTTCACTGGAAGGTAGCTCATGTATGCAGGAGTTACACGGGTTATGTTTTTTCTTTTTTTTTATTCTCGTACTAATAACGCGGTTGTTCGCTAGTTTATTATAACTAGAGTAACTGCAGTGTAATTGTACGGTTAGATGACTGTCGGCTTTAAAATTATAGTATTTTACACTTTTAACAGAATAGAAAACATTTAAATATTTAGATTTTAATTATGTATTTTTAAGTTAACTTCTTATTAAATTTATATAAGAAAAGTACAAAAGTATTATAAAAAAAGACTATTTTATTTTAATGCAAAGTAATTTATTGTAAAATTGATTTAAAGATTATTTTGTTTTAAACAATCTCATTGTTTTTTTTTTGTTTTAGTTATAATAATTTATCGTGTGATATTATTTTTAATTTTGATCTGAATGCAATTAAGACATAAATAAGTTATAGTTTAATTATTAGTAAGATATTTAAATGTGGATTTCTTAAAAAAAATACAGCCGAACCTCGAAAACGAGAAACTACTAGAAGCGAGAGTCATTGTCCGTTCCCGGACGACCTCTATAAGCGAGAAACTCGGGTTAGAGAGAAACCTCTATAAGCTAGAATAATCTCGCTGTCCCTTACTCTAGCGAGAAACTCATGTTAGAAAGAGACCTTTAAGTGAGAATAATCTCGCCGTCCCTTCGACTCTCGCTTACCCAAGGTTTACTGGATATTTAGTACACGAGTTAATGAATTAGAAAGTAAAACTTTATCATTATAAAAGTTCTAAATAATTTGACTGTAAGAAAAGTACAAGTAAGATGGAAAATGCACTTAAATTTATTATCATAAAGTCGAAACTGGATAAGCGAGAGTCCAAGGGAGTGTGATATTATTCTCGCTTATGAAGGTTTCTCTTTTATACGAGTTTCTCGCTTATGAAGGTTTCTCTTTTATACGAGTTTCTCGCTTATGAAGGTTTCTCTTTTATACGAGTTTCTCGCTTATGAAGGTTTCTCTTTTATACGAGTTTCTCGCTTATGAAGGTTTCTGTTTTATATGAGTTTCTCGCTTATGAAGCTCGTGGTTAGGGATCGGGGAATGACTCTCGCTTATAGAGGTTTCTCGCTCATCCAGTTTCGACTTTACATCGTATTTATAAATGGATTAAGCATTATATATATTTTTATATATTAAAATAAATTAAAAAGTTACTTAATTTAACTAATTTTCGAGTGATGTGTAGTCAAATAGTTTAAGCAGAAAGAAAAAAGTTTTGACAGAGGCTTGAAATGAAATTTGTACTGATAACGATTTATATGAAAATAAACATTTAAAAGACGATATTTAGTTTTATTAACTATTAAGAAAAACCTAATAATTAAAATAACATGAAATTATAATCTATTACTTTTACCCAAGACTTGGTTCGGGCGAAATTAAAAAAAATGTTTTTTAATAAATATAGCCTACTAGCTGTCAACCAAACGGAATTAAAAAAACTATGTTTAGTTTCCCATTTTATAAATATGTACACATTATAAAATATTTTAAAATTATTTTTTACCAATTATGACAATCTTGGCGTACCTTCCAAAGCACTTTGGTAGTATAAACTAATTCTCAAATACAAATGTCCCTTCATTTCCCATAGTGTTACCAAATAACGTAGAATTACATCCGCCTTCGTAAGCTTTTAAACAAGCTTCCCACGTGTTTATTTCAATATTATTTCGACGTGCAACTTGTATGAACATTTCTCTCTCTTACGTGAAGGTGAATGTAAGGGATAACAATATGTGTCGATACAAGTATCTGCAGTCAAAACCCACAGCAAGTGATGTCATAAATGAAATCATTTTTCATAAGTTCTCGAAATGTACTTGCATACCTGTCGAGGTCACATTTCTTCAAAGACAGGTTTTATACTGTTTAAGCAACTTTCATCTTTATTCAATTGAAATAAGGTTTTAATTACTTTGAATAAAGTCAATTGTATAAATTGCTAAACAAAACCACGTCTCATTGTGAAGTATAAACTTTATTTTCTTTCGCAATTCCTTGTTTCAATTCAATTGAATTTAACCTCTAAGTTAATACAATAGATTTGATTATAGATTAAAATAAATAAATACAAATATTACACGATTAAATAAGAATGCATCGCGCGTGTTTTATTTAAATGAAATCGTGAGAGCATTTTAATTTGTTTGGTTAATATTTCTCATAAGAGAATGGAAGGCGCTGATTGGTTGGAATATTTTCTTAAGTGACAGTCGTTTATTCTTCGAAGACGGGTTTGGTTGTGCGCATGCGCAGTGTTTCGAAGTTTTTGTGATTTTAAACTTTTACGTGAACTTGAAGTGAATTTAATCAATTTTTCTACAAGATTAAATTAATTGAGAGAGTAATATTTAGTAAAATTAATATTACTTGTTGGTGTGTTAAGAATTTTTAAGTGTGGCATTTTAGTTTGATTATTTCTTATTAAAGTCCAATAAGATTGGTAAGTTAAATGTTATTTTTATATTAAAATTAGAGTGCGTATATATTAAAGTTAAAATTGATCTCGTTAAGTGTTTTTTAAATATTTCTTACTTAGTCCATTCACACGGAACTACTATAAATAATGATAGACTGTTACAGTGAGTTTCTGCGACTAAATACATCTTTTAAAACATATTGTTATCTCTGTTTCTTCAAAGTTAATGACAGGGATGACGATATGTTTTATACCGAGTCTCAGAAACCAGTGGTTAGAAGATTCTAATTTGAAAACTAATATAGAAAAAGGACCAATAGCCCAAAGTTGTATATTTGAGTTACTTCGAAGTCATATAATTTTTTTTTATGTATGAAATTGAATTGATTAGTTAATTGTCGCTTAAGGTTTATATTTTGTTAAATTTAAGTAATAAGTAAATTATTACAAATTACTTATCTTGATATCCATCTTGAAATATTGCCGACTTCCTTTTATAAATTGAATATTTACACAGCCGTTAAGTCATTACACGTTAATCAAGGTCATTTTATTGTTGTTAATGTAAGTTTCCACTGCCGAAACACATGTATAACAACATGCAACAAATTACCTTTGAAATAACATAAATAAAATTTGATTTGATCTTACAGAACACAAAAACAACTACAGAAATTATTGTCTCAGAAACCAACGATTAGTGAACTAATTTGATTATTAAGTAAACTCAAGTAAATTCGTAAAGTTCCACAATTTTTAACGATACTACTTCTCATATGGGCTATGAAATACAGTCAAGAATATTGGGGGGACTATCATGAAAATTTGCAAGAATCGTATCTTCATCGATAAAATTTGTATTAGATTTTTACCGTCTTTTGTAGACTTTATTAAAAAATACTAGCTGTCGTCCGCGACTCCGTACGCGTGGGGTTAAAAATAGGTGTTGGTCGATTCTCAGACCTACTCAATATGCGCACAAAATTTCATGAAAATCGGTCAAGTCGTTTCGGAGGAGTATGGGAACTAAAATTGTAACGCGAGAATTTTATATATAAGAATATTCCAAACTTGTCTTTTTGTGTATTTAATTAGAAGAGGTAACAAAGAAACATCGTAATAAGTATAAAGTTGTCAGAGATTAATTATATTTATATCTTTGGAAAGTTGCGTGAACTGACAACGCAATTGCGTGAAGTTGTCATATTTACATTTTAATTACGCAATTATACTACAAGCATATTTCGTGGAAATTCTCCGTTCTAGTAACTAGCATAAACGTATTGACAAATTTTAACATAGGCTTCCACGGACGAATTTTATACAATGTTTGATGTACGGATTTTATGACTAATAGCTACTAACGCCATCTATCGATTTGCACTAGCAAACCTGTAAGCAAATCTTACTAATATTATAAAATAGCTGACGCCCGCGACTCCGTCCGCTTGGAATTAAAAAAAAACTTAATTGGTAGCTTATGTGTTCTTCCAGACTTCAGTTCGACGGTCAGCCGTTCCGGCGATACCTTCAAACAAACATCCATCCATCCAAACATTCGCATTAATTATTTAACTTAAGTTTGAATCGTTAATAAGCTGTAGATAAATAAAGTACAATGAAAGCCAAGCCTGCCTGAGGGCAAGCAGTCAACCAGTGTAAGTAAATGTTGTGGTAACTTTCAATTCCTCGCTAAGGTCGTTCTCAGAATGTCGCCCAAAGGCAACCACACCTGTTATTACGGGTTTTCATTAACGAAACATGAAACAAAAACATATTTATCATTTCTCTTGTTCTTAATAAAAAAAAACTAAGATCGCTATATCTATTTGTCTAATACAATCGTTTAAAAAATTACGCTAACCGTGAGTTTCTGAGGCTAAATACGGAGATAATATTTTTTAAACACAGATTTTAGTCTCAGAAATCCACAGTTAATACTCCAATAATATCATATTTATACATGCAGCGTCACTAGATAACCGGGATAGTATATGATAGTTTATAATGTAACTAGGCAGATTGTAAACCGAAAATTGTTCACAACAAAATTGACGAAAAAGAAAGAAATAAAAAAATCTCCTTTGTTTTCTCATTACGTTTTGCTTTTAATATCTTTCAATCATTAATTTACAAACTACGTAGTGGTCAGTTACATCATGGAATAACTCAAAGTTTTTAGGCCGTAACAGTGAATAATTAAATCGTTCTTCCTGCCAAAACATATATTAAGTTGTCTCTTTCTTATGCAGAGAGAAGGAAAGAGATGGCGATATCATACGAATCGTTAGTGTAAACACAAACTATACGAATTCTTTTCCTCGCAAATATCTTGTAACTTTCAAATTCGCCGAAAATTTTACTTTACTGCGACCACTTTCGCCTTACGTAATAACATATTTATGTTAATTTTCTATATGCGTTCATCTTTCTCTTGCTAACTTATACGACAGGTTTTTGATTCTAATATTTAATTTAGTTTTGAACTATTCCGTGCATCTATACATATTAATACAATTAAACTGTCTGTATGTAAAATAGTAAACAATGTTTTTACATTGCTAATAAAAAATTTTGTATGTCTGTCCGCAAATTCGTGTCTGTTTATACCAAAACGTGTGGACCAAATTTGATGGGACATAGATAGGAATTTAGCACTGTTTAAAAAAAAACCTTCGTAAATAGTCAATACGTTATTCCAGACGTATCTCTGATCTAAATTAAAGCCGAATCCATTTAGCTGTTTTTGGAATTGCTTGCTAACAAACATCTATCCACCTAAGCTTTCGCATTTATAATATTAGTAAGAAGTAAGATAGAGTTTTATGTTTTTTAAATTTTCTTTTGCTTTTAAATTACAAAAACCTTAAAAAACATATTTAACATACTTATAATGTAAACATAATACAGATAAATGAATTCAAGTACAAAGTTTCAAAACAACTTTGTACTTGAATTCAAAAGTTTGTTAAGAAATTCTCATTCGTATCACAAAAGCGGATGTTATTGAATATTTAATATTTGCGATGATTAAATATTGTTATAGAACCTCTTTAGTATAGATAAATAAAAAAGGTATTCATGTGAACGAACTCTATGAATAGACCATAGAGATGTAAACAGTTATGTCGTCAAAC
The DNA here is from genome assembly GCF_000836235.2 of Papilio xuthus. Lineage (NCBI taxonomy): Eukaryota > Metazoa > Arthropoda > Insecta > Lepidoptera > Papilionidae > Papilio > Papilio xuthus. The sequence continues at coordinate 270,316 of NW_013528989.1, forward strand.
CGGTCTATAAGGAATCTACAACATAATAATATATTTTCAATTCGTAGTTTATATATCTTAAAACATATATTGCCACATGTCTGTAGTCATTCAAATAAAACTTTATCTATATTAATATTATAAAAAGGAAATTGATTGTATTGAATAGTCTCCAAAACTGAAGCGATTTGATAAATTCTTTGACTGTTGGGAAGCTACACTATTCCTTAGTGACGTAGGTTAGCTTATTACTAAGTTTATTTAATTCTACGTGGACGAAATCGCGGACAACTTCTAGTTATAAAATATTTCGTGATGGAGTCACTATAGTTTGGTTTTTTAGTCTCTAAATAGTAAATGCATGTTATCCCTTTCATTTTGTTTAAGATAATAAAGATGGCAATATACTTTCGTTTGTACAAAGAAACTTAAAATATTTCTACCATTAAGCAGTTCCTTAGTGATTAGATGCAAATTATCACTTAGTAAACATTTTAACTATGAGAGAAGTGAAACATATTCAACTAGTACCTAAGTACTAGTTGTCGCTCGCGACTCCGTCAGCGCGGAAAAAAAAAACTGAATTACTACCCTATGTGTTCTTCCAGACTATGTTCTATATCTCTGCCAAATTTAAGCACGATCGGTTAAGCCGTTTTGGAGATATCTTCTTACAAATATACATCTATCCAAACATTCGCATTTATAATATTAGTAAGATTACCTTGTTTGAGTTTGCTAGTGTAAATCGATAGATGGCGTTAGTTGCTATGTTATTATATTACGTGTTTTGAGAGTGTCAGCGGGCGTTCCCACGTACTTGGCAATGTTTATCAATACTCTGCCTTCTATTCTAGTAACGTATTAATAACTATATTACTTAATCATAATATTATTAATACTTTGTTATAAATACTGGTTGGTATTAAAACAACACGAAACTTCTAAATTTTTAGTTAACAGTGGTAGAGCCCGCTTTAACATCTTCGCACGAATCGGCCCGGCTCCCCCGGTGAAATACCACGACCACACAGAAGACAGGCGTCAACTGGAAGCTATTCCGCGTTTCGTCTGATGATTGTGCGTCCCGGAGGCCAAAATTAGTCCTTTTTCCCTTCCCACCCTTTTTCTTATAAGGAAAGGATGGGAAGTGGAAGTGGACTTTCCGGATGAGAGGATGCATGGAAAGGGAAAATATTTTCTTTCTGTGCATCCTCTCCTCCGTCGATTAAAGGTAGGCAACGCATATGCAATTGCGTATGTCTATGGGCAACGGTCACTTCGTTGTTTTAGCGATTTCAGGTGGCCGCTCGCTCGTTTGCCACCTTGTGATATAAAAAAAAAATTGCGATAGCTAGGTGCACAATATAACTTCACTTTGTAAAAAAAACTGCTAAAATAATGACTGCTATGTATGTAATTCGACGTTCCATTGTTTTCATAATTTATACGTTCAATTGAATTTTGTTCTCAAAACAGTATCATTTTTAAAACCAAAACATGAAGCAAAATTTTTTTAAACCATATTATAAGTTGGATATTAATTGCGTTTGAAATAATATACGAAACAAGCTTAGCAATCTTACTTATAATTACGAATGTTTGATAGAAGTTATCTCCAGAACTCGCTGAAAGACATAGATGTAGAACATATCCTGGAAGAACATCTAGGCTACTTAATTTTTTTTAATTCCCGGATGGAGTCACGGGTCTAAGCTAGTATGAAATATTTCGTTAACTAAGTACAAGGTATTGTCTGAACAATGTTTATTAGCGACGTCTATAAAAGTAAAAGTAGAGGCCTAGAGAAAGGTACGTCGTCCAGCCACATTGTAGTATGCATCACAATGGACATCACTAAGCTCCCCATAACTCTTACATTCTGACGGACAGTCCCGTATCATTACTTAACATAAATATTACTGTGACTTCGTCCACGTGAAATTAAAAGATAACTGGCAGTCTGTGCACCATTTCGGACTGTAATTTAAGTCTGTTCCAACACTCAGATTCGCCCATTTGGATGGATGGAATTAACTATCCATCAACGTAAGTTTTCAGTATTAGGTTTTTTTTAATATTAGCATATTTTTCACGTACAAATAACAAGCCAGATTATTGATGCAACGTGTATATGCGAAGATTAGAACCATCATTTAGTTATCCTAATCTTTAATATCCTATACCTCATTTGGTTACCTTAGTGCAATTCCTCACGTACGAGGTCGTGAAGGATTGCAAGTTTCACATACCTGCCGACCTCTCGTTGTGCTGTCGTAAAGCATAACACATGCTATACTGACGCATCGTTCACTCACCTTGAAAACAACATAGTTTTTTTATTGTACTTATTAAAGCTACTTCTTGTTTATTTATAGAAAATAAGGAAAGGCATTTATGCTAACAAAATATATTTTTTTTACATCATAAGATGGCAACGAGTTGCGAATCATACGTTGCCCAAAGATATTCGCAATTCCAGATGCGTTACCTACCTTTAATCTATAGAGAAAGAGACAGAACGAAGATATGTCCCTTCCCTATGCGTTTTATCCTTATAAGATAAAGATAAAGGTAGGGAAGGTAAAGGGGACTAAAATTAGGCCTCAGGGACGCACACTCATCAGACTGTACTCAGAATTGCTTCCACTTGACGCCTGTCTTCTGTGTGGTCGTGGTATTTCACCGTGTGAGTTTTCATTTTCATTCAAGCAATAGATGTTCTTGCGAACTCTACCACTACTATACTACGAAAATTTCTGATAATTATTTTCACATTAAGCTACTTTTAGGCATTATAAGTTGGAATCCTTTGACGCGAATGGCGCGCTCTCGTTACCAAATCAAGTGTTAGATTGATTAGTGAGGGGACATAAACGTTGATATTTTAATAAGGCTAGTGTAGACTAGTGTTGCACCGGCACAGTGTCGGTTTTTTCTTCCTAACACTATTTAATAAAAATATTATTTATAGAAGAAAGTTTTAGTCAAGTTACCGTATACAATAACAAAATAGTTTAAAGTCGTTATAGCAGCCAGTGGTGTGACGAGAGAAAGTACTTCGTTGACGAAACTAACTGCTTATTGTTGTAACAAATAATCAAATATCTGAATTACAATATAATATCAGGTTTTTATTTACAAATCATTCGTTGTAATAACGTTTTTAAGTCGTATTATTTGCAAAAACTCTAACAAATGTCACGGCAGTGAAATTTAACTGTAATACTGAATTGTTTGTTGTGATGTTTGTAAAATTCTTCGACATATCTTGTCTTTTCCTTTCTACGAAGTTCTACATATATACACTAATATCATTATATTGTACTTTTATGTTAGTTCTTTTCACAAATAAAAGAGACATGACTTTTTGTACTAACCGTCGATACTCCATCCGCGCAGTATTAAAAAAAAAAGTTAATTAATAGTCTATGTGTACTTATTAATTGAGTCCATGCAGCCGTTCTGGAGATAATTTCTTTAAGACAGTATTAGTTAGAATTGGCGCGAATGACGTGCTTTCGTTACAAAGTCAAGTGTCAGAATGAATAGTGAGGGGACATAAACGTCGACATTTTAGTAAGGCTAGTGTAGAGTCAATACAATGGCACATTTTCGAATTTTCTTCCTAACACTTCCAACAGTGGTAGAGCCTGCTTTAACATCTTTGCACAAATTGGCTCGGCTCGCCCGGTGAAATACCACGACCACACAGAAGACAGGCGTGAAGTGGAAGCAATTCCGCGTTTCGTCTGATGAGTGAGCGTCCCGGAGGCCTAATTTAGTCCTCTTTCCCTTCCTACCCTTTTTCTTAGAAGGGATGGGAAGTGGAAGTGGACTTTCCGGATGAGAGGATGCATGGAAATATTTTCTTGCTGTGCATCCTCTCCTCCGTCGATCAAAGGTAGGCAACGCATATGCAATTGCGTATATCTATGGGCAACGGTCACTTCGCTATTTCAGCGATTATAGGTGGCCGCTCGCTCGTTTGCCACCTTATGATATAAAAAAAAACAAACATCCATCCAAACATTAGCAATTAGTAAGATTCGTTAGGAAACTTCATAGACACTTTTGTCTCAAGATTGATGAAACAAAACACGACTCATTTGTTAAGAAATTCTTTGGAAGGAATACAATAATATTTACATATTTCTGTCTACAGAAACGATGAGTTTTAATAACATATGTTTGTTTTTACTTTGGATACAGGAATTTGTATTGTTGGATATTATATTAGCCTTAATAAAATACTACAATAGATAATCCTACACGGAAGGTTGTGTTTTGATTTGAAACTATTGTTAATTAATAATATAAAATCAAGGTTAACAAATGCAAAGGTAAATACAAGGTCATTAAGTATCTTATTCTTATACCTTTAAATGAGCAATTCTTATATATATATATATAATTGGAATCTCGGAATCTGCTGCAACGATTTTCATAAAATTTAGTATATAGGAGGTTTCGGGGGCGATAAATCGATCTAGCTAGGAGTCATTTTTAGAAAATGTCATTTTATTCGTGTTTTATCGATAATCAACTTAAACATAAACTTGGAAGAAAAATAACAAAAAGAAGACGTTTGAGTAGTCTCAACTGAATATTATTCATATTTTATCATTTTATTAGTAATTCGTACATAAATGTAATTTCCAAAAAACTCAATTAAAAAAAAATACCGAGCAAAGCTCGGTCATCCAGGTACTTCTTTATAATGATAATAATAAGATAAATGTCGCAGATATTCATGTCAATAGACAGGACATAACTAAACTGTTATCCACCTATTGCCAGTCCGCTATATCACTGGTTTAAAACATCTTTTTTTAGAAGTTATAGCAAATGTGTACAATTTTTTTACCTTAAAATAATCTTACTAATATAAAAACGAATGTTTGGATGGATAGATGTTTGTTAGAATTTATCTCGAGAACAGCTGCATTTCACTGAAATATGTCATAGGTGTAGACATAGTCTGAAAGAACACATAGGCTAATAAGTTTTTTAAGTCCGCACGGACAAAGTCGCGGTTGACGTCTAGCCACCTAACGGTTAGGAGTATAAGTTACCTATCTAGCGGTCGAAGATTCGAATCCCGACATGCGACTATTGTCGTAAACCATATTTTAACGCAAGGTTTTTTAAACATACCTAAAATGGTTACAAGAAATATTGGTGAACAATTTTTGTCCGCGATTTCGTCTGTTTGGGATTAAAAAGAAAATTTAATTAGTAACCTATGTGTTCTTCCAGACTATGTTCTACATATATGCCAAATTTCATCGAGATCTGTGCAGCTGTTCTGGAGATATCTTCTAACAAACATCCATCCATCTAAACATTCGCATTTATAATATTAGTAAAAATCTATTATAAATTTTTTAGTACAAAAAATTCACGTTTCAAGTTTTTCGTGGTTTATGGTTTTTATTATACAACATAACTATTATACAATAAAGGCAATTGCTAAAGTTACGAAGATCCCTCCGTGCCTAACAATTTTATCAACGTCTCGGCCAGTTAACGGAAAGGTTTACGTAACTGCAGTTACGGAGTTTTAAATAACTAGTGGTTAACATAACTTGTTCGCGGAAACGTTCCGTTCAACGACAAATATGTTAACTTGATTATCACAAAAAACTTGTAGTCAAAGTTGATTTGACTACAAGTAACTTCGTATGTAAAAGTAGAATTATTAAAAAAAACTATTGAGAAATTAATTCGCGATTTCCTATAGTAAACATCAGTTACCTTCCAGAACAATTACGTCAAATTCGGTCTAAAAGTTCCAGAGATAATTCGGAACAAACGAGGATTTTAGACACAGATAAAAGGTTTAAAAATTAGCTAATTAAGTAGGTAAGAAATTTGTTGTTTTTTAATTCCATACAGACACTCCAATCTTATTAATTACTAGCGGTTGCCCGCGACTCCGTCGACACGGTATTAAAGAAAATCTTATTTAGTAGCCGATGTGTTCTTCCAGAGTATGGCCCACATCTATATCAAATTTCAGCGAGATCTTTACAGCTGTTCTAGAGATACCTTCAAACATACATCCATGCATCCAAAACATTCGTATTTATAATAATATACGTAATAGAATAAAAGAAGACTCTAGAGTATTCTAAAATCTAAACGAAACCAAACACAAGTGACCACGTAAATAGTCTAAACTCAGTCTCATCAGTCATTTCATGTTTAAATAGCAATTAGGACCTTTTTAGAGATAAATTAGGCAATACTTTATTAATTTCTTTAACACATATCTGCAAATATTAATTTGTAAAAGATTTGACGCGCACGACTCGTTGCATCAGGAATTATACTTCCATCTTTCTTTCTAACCTGTAGTAGAGTAGATAAAAACATGTATTTATGACACTTGTTTCCTCGTACTCACAACTTACAAGTTTCACAAACATAAACAATGCATAACGTACTAGTTGGTCAAAGATAGGGTTGCCACCTTTTCAGTTTTGACGAGAGTAATTCGAATTTGCACTTATTCGAGCTATGATTCCGAAGTGTCAGTATGAATAATTAAAAACAAGTCAATAGATGTTTTTTATCGCATCTTTTCAGTGGTCAAGGACGTATTTTTTCTCGTTGACAGTTTTTGGATTTACGTCTTTCTTATATTGGCAGCCCTGTACAAGTGTAACCTGAATGGACGCATACCTCTCGCTTGCGTCACGCGTGCCAACTTAAGAAAAAAAAATGGCCGACCGACACAGAAATCCGTTTCGTAACTAATGATAGTTTTATAGAGATTTATCTAACTATTATTATTGCTTAATTTTACTTTATCACGTCTTTCGTTTGACGTAAATATGTTTCTGATGAGTTATTGGAGGTAGATGTTATATAATGTACTATTTCCATTTGTAATAAATTGTAGAAAATGTACCTAACACTTACGTAGTCTGTCAGTAACAGATGGTAAATATTTTTCTACTAAACTTATGTGTTTTCTTCGCAAAATGTATGCTCAAAATTAAAAAAGGTATGCAAACCATAAACATACCTGAGTGACCTTCATTAATCTATGGTTAGTAACCTCAAAACAAAAACATAAATTAACTTAATGTAACTTAACTGTAACTTAAATGCTATAAGTGCGACCTCTAGTGTGTAATGTGTAAATTGTAATACGAATTCAACTTTTTATCGACTTAGTTGCGACAGAAATTAAAACTGCCTGTATATACCACACCTTAATTAGCCTAGTTTTAATACGAAGAAATAAAAATAAATTTAACTTATGAAGTAAGGCTTTCGTAAGTTAATCAAAATTATTATTATCGTAATAATAAATCAATCAATTGTGGGCCTAAGTTTGTACCTTGTGGTACTCCGTAACATAAGCAAGAAATCTTAAGTAACGAATCTATTAAGGTTATTAGAATCGTATGTATTACATATAAAGTGTTATGTAGTTTATGGAAAAGCTTTTCATATAGATTTGCATTCATTCCAAGAATATAATGATTACTTTTTATTGATATTATTAGTCAAACGCTTCCTATAAATCTAAATGCGTTACAAACTAATTTCATAAGTAAATTGGATTTTTGTTTCTTACATATTAGTTGATTTTTACTTAATTTACTAATATTTCTTGTACCATTCCAACTAAGCTCTATGCTTGTGCATATGGTTTACAATAGTTGCATGGCGGGATTCGAAATCTCACGTGATCGGAACCGCACCCTTAACCATTAGGCTATTGGCGCTTCATTTAACGCTTTGTTTATGATAAGTTATTTCTATATTTATCTTTGTTTCAATATTTTGTTTAATTAAATAATATAAATGAGCTTCAAAAGAGTAAAAGCGTTTTTCTAACTCTGGAATATTTATCAGTACTTAAGTAATTTTTGCCGATTTTAAATGCAATAATTTCAGCATATAGATTAAAAGTACTCAGAACATTACCAAATATATTGAATCTCGTACAAAATATTTGATGTTTCCTTCACCAATATACCAAATGTTAGAAGTACTACGTCGGAAATTGCTTAAAATATTCATTTATACTGCTATAGTAGTCATATTAAATCGTAATTTATAAACAAATGTATTAATTTGTTAAAGTTAATTGGGTTAATTTAAGTAAATCTCCATACATGTGGTAACGAGATGTTTGCTCTAGATATGTAAGGACGGCCAGTTAATTAGTAACTACTAAAGGTACGGAATGGTCCAAATGGATTAAGTATATAAGTTTATGTATATTGACTTATTGACTATAGGATTATGTATTTAACAGGTATATAAAGTGTGTCTGTTCATAATAAATGAGACAACAATGTAAGGACATTTATTAACAATAGGTAGCGAGCGTCGGTGGCTCAGGGGTCAAGCACTTGACTTACAATCTGCAAGTCCTGGGTTCGAATCCTGCCATATACCAATGTGTTTTTCGATTGTTGATTTACATATGTACATTTATCCGACGTCCTTACGGTGAAGGAAATCATCGTGATGCTGCAAATATCTGAAAAGAAATTCAAAAGATACGTGTGAAGTTAACCAACCCCCACTTGGTCAGCGTCGTTGACTATGGCCTATTCACCCGTAACTTAGGGTAGGCGTCGAGCCCCTCGGTGGGGACGTATAGTGAGCTGATGATGATGAGCTAGCGAATTTAGGTTGCCACTATTACGATGGATTTGATAGGCTAAAATGTAGTAACGGTTCTACTATTGTCCTGGGCAAGATTTCTACTATGGCTTCTTTTTAACATTGCCTTTCGGAGGAGGATTAACAGGGTGTATGAGAATGTGTAAGTCGCAAACCTGTGCCCCTATCTGTCCAGAGCTCTTGGCGGTCGCACTACCGCGCTTACTCCAACGCCGGCCCTGTAAAAACGTCGGCGGTACCGAAAATTACGTTTGAAGTATTTTTAGAAAAATGTTTCTAATATCTCTTGTATATTTTCTTTTTGTCTTGCTTATAACCTAAATGGCGTCAATTGATTGTCTGTCTGTCTGTTCTCCTTGTATTCCAGTTATTAAGAGACTTCAAAATGGGTGAGGTTTTCAAATCGTCTGCATGTTTTTTAATCGTAGTTTAACAAATTAAATTTTAAAGTTTCGTAATTTCTAGAATCGCCTGGGACTGGTCGTAATTTACAAACATGTTTATCCAATTTTATGTAAATTATCTTAAAAAAAAACTTTACGGTCTTACTTAAAAACGATAAAATAAAAACAAAAGTGATTTGTCGTTAGTTTTTATTTAAATATTATTTAGCTAAAGTTTCGATATAAATAAGATTATTGGAGCATAAACAATTTATCGATATTATATATCTTTAGCAATGGTAAGCCATAAACAATCTTTTTTTTCATTCTTTATGTGAAAAAACTTTAAACTCAAAGAAATCACATGATAACTTCTTAAAAAAATCAAATAAGCCTAAAAGAAAAAGCGGTGCTCAAACTCTTGTGTGGTTAAAAAAAAAATTTTATAGAAAAATATTTAGATTGATGTTAGAAGGTATCAAAAGAACGACTGAAATTAGGCACAAATGTAGAACATAGCCTGAAAAAACACATAGGCTACTAATTAAGTTTATTTTAATTCCTCGCGAACAGAGTCGCAGGCGACAACTAGTGGTTCTATAAACAATTACCAAACTATAACTAAAGCCAAATTAAACTATTGCGGATTTATTTCGTAAGATTTTTGCTCACGGAACATCACAAGTTCTCTGAGAATAGATTGAGAAACATCGACCCCAGAGAACCGCAAAAACGCACAAAACTAATTGTTAAATCAATTATTTTTAAACTTTATGACGATGGAATAAGGTTTAATTTTATTAAACAAAGTCGACATGGTATTTTGATGACATCATCGATGGTAATATCTTATGGTACAAAACCTGATCTGTTGTTGTTTGCTGAGTTTACATTGTTCAAAAACTTCTACAAAAACATAAGAGGGATTCCAACATGTTTTAAATAAATGACATAAAGATATCCTACAAAAAACTTAAGTAAGTCCAGGGCTGACATTTCCGACGCCCTTGGCGAGTTTTTTGCGACGACTCCTTACGCCCGGTGCCCTGGGCAGTCGCCCCACCTCTCTTCACCCTAACGCAGCTACTAAATACCCCTTCTATACCCCTGGTTTATTTATAATTTTAAATTACAAATAAAAAGCCTATTGACGTTAGGGCTTCGTATACGTAACGGTAAATATTTAAAACAGCTAAAGATATTCTATACACGTCTTTGTCCCGCTTTTTAAAGGACAAATTACTTTGTACACGTTTAGAATTCTTCTCTGTGGATGTGCAACATGACCTCGGATTCGAACCTGCTAATCTGCAATGACGACATGACATGTGGCCCTCATACGTAACATCGGGTCACTTTATATGTTAATTATTTACATATAAAAAAGTGGCAACCCTATTGTTTGTAAGACTACGAGTCGAACGCGACTTTTTCCGTGTAAAAATAAAAAAAAATGTTCTTCCATCAACATTTATTCAGCTGTTTTTGAATATCTGATGAAAACATCCATACATCCAACCTTTTCATTTTTAAAATTAGTAAAAAAGATTATCAAATTCATAAACATTCGGCTATTCTTGCTGCCGCACGGAGTCTCTAAGTTGTCACTAAGTGATCACTTAGTGGTTTCAGATAAAACTACAGAAACTGCATCTTTAAGTGTCCATGGGTGTTGTTGATTACCTCGATGTTCCAGCTGCTTGTTTTTCTCTTATAAAAAAGTAACCAATAAAATATATAAACATTAAAATACGTATGTAAAAAAAATCTTAAATGGTGTCATACAATTCTAGTAAATGTCATTGTCCTAAGTAAAAACAATGAAGCTTTGTTTCGATAAAGTGTAAGCAAAAATGTGGGAAATTATCGAAGGAAAATAATTCTTAGAAAAGAAACAACCAACAAAGCGAATAAAATAAACGATGTCTCTCATAGAATACATTAAAAATAATATCGATATTGATATAGTGCTATTCAAACTTTATCTGTGACTAAAAAAAACGAGAAAAAAACAATATATTTCATTAACAGTTCACTAAAGAGTTCGCATATTTATGAATCAATATTCTACAAATAGCTGGCAACTCCGTCGACGCGGTATAAAAAAAACGTAATTAGTCTATGTGTTTTTCTAGACTATGTTCTACATCTATGCCAAATTTCATCGTGATCTGTTGAGCTGTTCTGCAGATACCATCGAACAAACATACATCCATCGTAACTCATTTGTAATATAAATAAAATTATTGAAATTTTAATTACGAATTTCGACTATCATACACTATTAAAACATATATGTTTGTCTCTTTTTTGTCAAAGAGAATATGAAGGATGACAACATGTGTCAAAACAAGTTTCAATACAGTCGAAACGCATAGTCAAAGTCGATTAAAATGGTAAATCAAAGATATATTTGTGTCACTAGTCAGTTGATGCAATGAGTAAGCGACAGGAATCCTGTCGGCAATGAAAAGGACGCGGCTTGATCGCTTTTAATTTGGACGGTCTAGTGATGTGCTGCATACGATTGATTAATATCGATACGATACTAAATATCTATCATCACCTCAGTATACATCCCTACTGAGTAGCTCGGAGCGTATCCTAAGTTAGGGGTGACTAGTCAACAACGCTGTCCCAGTGTAAGTTGACTTCACATATATTTTCGAATTTCTTCGCCGTTATGTGCAGTAGTAGAAAATAAGGCTAAGGTCTATGTTTTTAATATTAAATTATTGTTTCAACATCAAAGTACCTCATCCGAAAATAGTTTATCTTTATACGCAACATGAATTATTATAATATTTAAATAAAATTTCATTCACAACTACCTTCAACCTCGTGGATTAGAGTTCAAAATGTAATTTATTTTTTATAACGACCTGTCAGCAGATATGTACAATCTTAAAGTTTTTTAACTAAGCAAAACTATTAATCAACTTTATTTCAATGTGTTTAAAGTGCAAAATGCATTGATTCGTAAGTACAGTCGCCGTCGTTCGCCGTGTTCCACTTTTAAAAGATAATCATTTTAGTATTGATATTCGTATATGTTTTATACAATAGTCAAAGGTTACCCATATCTTTTTAATAATTTGAATAAAGATCGATAGCAGCTTATTTTTTGTTTTAAAGTAAAAAGGAGCGGAGTATTAGTTCACGTTGCAAGTTCAGGAATTTTTCTGTAACTTGAACACCGCGAACGAAGGCGACTGTACATTTTTATAAATTGTAGTGTTAACAATATCTTATGTAAGAGCTAAGGTCACACAAAGGTCATCTTGTACTACGTTTCAGATATTTTATTAGCATTTCGTTATTCTACTACCAAGGAGGTTTTATAACTGTTAAGTCGCATGTTTTTATTACGTACATTCCTAAATGGTATGATTTTAATTGAATCAATCGAATAACTATAATAATAAAATTTTATTTTATTATAACGACTTTATCGTGTTAAATATAACTTAAATTTTATCAAATTTATAGAAGTATTGCTTTGTTTATAATTGAAAAAAAAATGAGTTAAATTTATTTTTAAATTTTAAACAACTGCAGTTTATTCTCTTATTATTAACTTAAAATTGCAAAAATTCAAATTCTAGTTAGAGGAGTTTCATAAGAGAAAATTGCATTACTTTCTATGATTCAATGTGCCTTTTTTTATATAATAAGGCGACAAACGAGAGAGCGGCCACCTGAAATCGCTGAAATAGCGAAGTGACCGTTGCCCATAGACATACGCAATTGCATACACGTTGCCTACCTTTAATCGACGGAGGAGAGGATGCACAGAAAGAATTAGTTGCGTATGTCTATGGGCAACGGTCACTTCGCTATTTCAGCGATTTCAGGTGGCCGCTCTCCCGTTTGTCGCCTTATTATATAAAAAAAAAACATTTTTTTTTTATTTTAGGATACTTATTAATTTACTAATTTTTAAAGGTTATACCATAACGTTAAGCTATATGCATTGTCCAAAGGACAACGTAACATCAATTAACAAACGTGCATTTTAAAACACCTTGTATATATTTATCTCGTATATATGATACAAAGTGTACTTTACGTACAGGGTGTTCCTAATTTTACTAAGGTCGATAACATGGCATAGTAATATCGCTGATGATAAATGTTGCTGATTAAAAAAAAATCAGGTCATAAATGTAAATTATTAATCAATCGATATAGATATGATTTTTAAATACAAGATATCGACACGTAATAGAACCATTTCTATCATGTATTCTCCTTGGCTATGCGGTTTTTGTCACGCAGCGCGGCTCGTGAGAGCTCGTGTGAGCACGACTTAAGGGACGAAACTTCCAGATAGCATCGAGTTAGATAAATGATTATTTCGATAATTTAGGATTATTAGAAGTATCTGGTTCTATTTCAAACGTTTCTTAGTTATAAACATAAATTTCGATACAGCATTTAAACTAAGGAAACAGAGAAACGTCACTTTCAATGGCGGCCATTGTTATTTTGTTTTTATTTCAGTTATTTTGTAATGAGGTAAATTGAAGTAATATTTAGGAATGTCGCGTAAGAAACAATATTTTAACGGTAACATATTTTGAATTTACAATAGCGAATGTTTAATTTATCTTACTAATATTATAAATGCGAATAGATGGATGGATTGCTTGAATATCTCCAGGACAGCTGAACGGATCTCGGATGTAGAACATAGTCTGGAATTACATATAAACTAATAAGTATAATTATTTATTTTCCGAGCGGACGGAGTCGCGGGCGATCGCTAGTCTATGATAAAATTATTTCTGCTTTCTGGAACGATATACAATAGAGCTCTTTAGTAGTGTAACTCTAAGTATACAAACTTAACACCTACTTAGTTAAGCTATAACTTAAGTATGCGTCCTTGCTTAAAGTTACGCGAGTGTAGGCGGCGCTTATTGTTTGTTAACCTCAATCCAGTCAAGTGATGTCTTAACTAACATGTTATTCTACATACAACTTACTTGACAATACTTAACATTGTTAGAACACGCTGTGTATCAATGACACACTGTAGTTTTGACACATTTGTGACATGTTTTAGCCTATCACGAACAAAACGAACTAAAATACTTTTAGTCCAACTTAAACCCCTGTATCGCGAGGAACTGCTCTTAAGTTTTATCAAAGACTAGTTGTAGCCCGCGACACCGTCCGCACCAATTAAAAAAAAAAACTTGATAAGTAGCCTATGTGTTCTTCTAGATTATGTTCTACATCTGTGGCAAATTTCATCAAGATCCGTTGAGCCGTTCCAGAGATACCTTCATATAAACATCCATCTATTCATTTAAGCAATCGCATTTATAATCTTAGTAAAATAGGTTAGGAGGGTACAAATTAACTTAAATACACATAAAGTGGCATATGTTTACAGTAGCAGCCACTTCCTGTTTAGCGACCTTTTTTTTTCAGAGGGGAATGCTTTATGCATACTCCGCGACCCGGGGGGGACGCGGTAGTTATGTGGGATTCTCCTCCATAGCGGAGGCATACCCACTAAACCCCTCTGTTCCTCCAACGCCTCGGGACGGGACCACGGGCACGCTTTCGCTCTCGTCCGCGGCCCTGTTTATCGCCCTGGGCGGTCGCCTAACCGCCCTAACACCGACTCTGATTGTATCTGGAATTCCTTGTCTGAGAACATAAGTTACATCGTTTCTTGAGGTGTGGCCACGAATAGACAAACTGAACTTACAAGTTTTTGTACCATACAATATTCCGGTTAGCGAATTATAAATCAAATAATTAGCAATTTGTTTATGCTAATTAGGTTTCACTTTCGAATTATGTTAACTAGCGGTCGCCTGCGACTTTGTCAGCGCAAAATTAAAAAAAAATATCTATCCTATAAAATGTTCGCGTCCATCAGCTACCTTCCTATAAAATCCCGTCAAAATCGGTCAAGTTCTTTTACAGATTAAACGGAACGAACGCGAGTTTTTAGATAGACGTACAGACAGACAAGCAATTTAAATATTCTAACGAACTTTGTGTTACTAGAAGAACGAAAACTTAAATATTGGTAGAGAATATGTTATCCAGACTTAATCTAGACTCAATAACATGTCTGAATGTCTTGAGGAAGGTGAACTAAAACTGTGTCACATATCCATAATCTCTGCTTATCCTATTTGCGAGTAATTCACCTTTTAGGTGCAATTGTAACATAAATCGATGAATATGTCCATATGGTCATTGTTTTCTTAATACGTGGTAAGGTCACGCAGTTTTATAAAGTAAGTTTGTAGCAGGTTATTTTGTATTCAGAGAACGTCCTCCATGACTTTCTGTATAAGGCATGACTGCTAATAAAGGTTTCTTTATACCACACGACAGAGATACGATACGACATACGACGTTTTTTCAAAAAAAAGAAAAAGAATTGTTCCATGTTCTGTTATTTAATTTCTTATGTTACTGCTTCTACCTATTTCTATTTACTGTCTCGAATCGTCTCGTGTCCGTGTCGTGAGCTCAAAATTTCCTTTCTCAATAGATCGTGAGTCACAACGGAAACGCAACCAAAACGTATTATATTATAGTTGCATACGTAAATATTAGACGGATCAAAATCACGTTTGTTAGATTGATATTAAAAAAAATCTTAATGGATACTCTGATTTAAGTCTTTAACGCGTAATTTTAAACAAATAAGGAAATGTCCCCACTATGTAATCAGTCGTGAGTTCACAAATTATACAGAATCACGTTTAACCGTGATCGAAGTCGTATCGTGTGATACAGTGGACATGCGCCCTCTAGCGTATGGAACGGAAACGATGGCCATAGACTATGGAGGTTTCATTTTATTGTTTATGGCCGTTTACGTTCACTTCCGTTGACGAACTTAAGAACGTCCTTAGAGAACACGATATTATGTTTCTTTACAGTTATCTAAGCGTCGGTTTTCACTGTTCTAAAAACTTTAAATACACAATTGCTGTAGCGACACTACACTACGTAAAAATATTAATAGCAGTTGCCTGCTATGTGGTTCGCAAGGAATTAAAAATCTAGTAATTAAATCTAAACTAAAGAGATACGTTTCCGATGCAAGATAAATGTTACATTTCTTACCGTGGGTTTCTGAGATTAAAATCTCTGTATAAAACATATCGTCATCCCAGTCGTTTTTGATAAAACAGAGATTGTTTAAACGGGTATTTTGGTCTCAGAAACCCACGGTAAGAGACGTAACATTTATCTTGGATCGGAAATGTCTCTCTTTAGTTTAGATTATGAAAAACATGGTGGGTCCGTGAATAAGCAATACACAACTTTGTCTCTACTAATATCATTGTTAAATATTTTTGAGTAGTATAGTTTTTAACCTTCATTCTTCAATATATCTAGTACATATACTATGTTGTACGTATACTATATATTCACATATAGCTGTCTAGAAACAATAACAGATAAAGATCAGTACCTGCCTCATGCCTTCACTCGGCACATTGTACAACCCAGTTATTGAGGTTGCTTATAACTACATTGCTAAGTGATTATATACATACTTATGTATAATTATAACACTTTACAGTAAATCAGTGGAGAGGTCCTAGCATTAATGCTTTCGACACGCGTCAAAGTAACGTATTGATAAAATGTCTAAAAATTTTAAGATTTTGTGTACTTGATAGACACGCTGCACGAATTTTAAGACAATTTTGTCGATACTGATACGAAAACGTACTTATGCTAGGCCCTTAGATGACCTTTTGGTTCAATTAAACGTATAAATTAAGAGTAAAAAGCGAAACGTCAAATTTCGTACCAGGCGGCCATATTGTTTTTGAGTTATTTTTAGTTATTTCGAATTTCAGCGACTAATGTTCAGTTTGTTTATGATTATAATATTTCGACGTTGAATTAGTACTAAATAAAGTAGTCTACTTTCTATTCGATATATCTTTTTCTTTATTTACAAACATATCACACAGTTTCCTTTACGTTTACGTACTTACGCATACATCTAATGAAATCCTAAAACATTCCGTGGGTGACATTGACATAGTTACGTCACAAAACAGCCTTCTCACGTGCAATTCGATTTCCATTCAAACATATCTACTTTCGTCAATCATTTCTGTTGGTCTTCTAAACTGCAGTAAACGCGACTTCGCTTTCTCAATTATGCATTGAGAATTTTAATTGTTATAACGCCATCTATTGACAAAAAGCAGGAAAATATTAACAATAAGGTTACAAGGCCATCTTTTTTTATAAAATGCAATTAATTTATTTACGAATTAATGGAAATTGAAAAAAAATATACGTAATATATTTGGTTGGTATACATTTGCTTGTTTTAATAAACTAAATTCGTTTTAATATTTTTTTACCGTTTTAAATATTTAATTTGCAATATTTACACATGTTACACGTTAAAGCGAAAGTTTATTTGTTGAATATACAATACGTGCTGTAAGTGATAATAGCTCGACAGCCGCGTAACAAACTTGTCAATGGACTTACATGAATTGGAATAAACTTAAGCCACTTTCACAATAAACGATAATCTCACTAAACGTTTTCTCAATACATTATTATTTGGCTTTGAATTTACATATTTTAGGTTAAAAATATGCAGTTTTTTACCACATGCTAGTAATGATTCCAGACTTTGCACTGGTAGATTTTTTAAACATATTATTTTAGAAATCTGTCTAGTAGTTTTTGAGTTTATTCGTCACAAACTTACAAAAATATAAACATTGCTCTTTAAAATAGTGTAGATAACAAAATATACAATTTAAAAACCTATAATATCAATATGAACCTTATTTAGAAGAAGAAACTTAGCGTCGTAGAATCGTAGCGCCAGTGATCGCGAAATTGAGGAGTAAAAGATTAACGTGGTTTGGACATGTTATGAGGAGGGATGATGATGATATAAGCAAAAAAGTAATGAGATTGAATGTGGATGGCTACAAGGGTAGAGGAAGACCAAAAAAAGTATGGAATGACTGTGTGAAAGAGGATATGCGTAAGAAGGGGGTAGACTCGGATATGACGGCTGATAGAGATGTATGGAGGAGTAGTACATACTGTGCCGACCCTCGATAGGGATAAGGGCAGGTTGATGATGATGATATGAGTTTGCAATATAAATGCTATGTTTTTCTATTTTGTTTCCTACTATGCGATGTATTTGAACAATTTCACTTTTTTATTTAACCTTCAAATCTCTAAACACTTTCGCTGTTGGTAAGCAAATCGACCAGTGAGCGCTGACCCCGTCTGCGGACCATTTGTTACGGTCTCGTGGGTCACTGGACCGTGGCATCGATCTACACGCTTACTCTCGATTGCTCTTCTTTCCGCTTTTTAGTATTCATAAAGTTAGGGTGACCATGATTTACTTATAGTTTTGAAGTCTATGAAGTATTTCATTCTGTAATATATTGCTATGTTTTAAATTCGTACAGATTAATAGAGCCGTTATGGAATTAAGTGTACGAAACATCCATACATCCATACAATATTTGTACTAATACATATATCTTCACATATTTTTAAAGAACACGAAAGACAACTTTGGAAGAGAGTCACTGTAATTTGTATAAAAATAAATTAAAAAATTTAGTGTACTGTTTATATTCATGGTCACCCTACTTACATCAGTAAATTTGTTTCTATTAAAGCATTTCATAACAAACATTTGCAATAACAAAGTAAACTTTGTAACTCAATAATTGTTTTTAAAAGTTCCGGGTAATGACGAAACTTATATTTGATGTTTTACTAACAACCTTGAGAAGAAACCAGAAATATATATATTGATTTTATTAAATGATTATACAGAATACGAATCATATTTTTAATAAAACAATATTATAATATTACAAACTAGCAGTTGTCATCGACTTTAATTAAAAGAGGAATTAAAAAAACTAGTAACAAGTATAGCCATGTCACCCGAAGATAGTGTAGTTTCCCAACAGTGAAAATTTTTTTTAATTCGTTTCAGTTTCGGAGTCTATTGAATACAAACAAACAAACAAATCTTATTATATATAGATACAAAATATTTGATCTTAATTGTTATAAAGAAAACAGTTTTTAATTCAACCCAAGTACATCACAATGACTACAACCAAGTAACTTATCATACTGTGAATTATACGTTACAGGGGTAAGCAGAGTGTAACAAATAATTTGAACCGTTAAATCTGTAATAGAGTTTATCAAGAGATCAACATGAAGCTTCCGTCACGACTACGTTCAGGTCACGCAACGGGATGTCTAGATTAGTAATGCCTACGATTACAACATAAAACTGATGGTTAACTTATTTATTAAAGTAGCTGTTGACCGCTTTGCACAGATTCATTCTGTAATTTGTAGATTCTTACTCGTATCTCGTTTTTGTGTGTCTTTAAAATCAATTCTAATGTAGTAGAGAACAATTTGTAGCGAAATAAGGCAATCTTACTAATAGGTAGTCTAATTGTGGGTTCCTGAGACCAAAATCTCTGCTAATTATATCGTAATCTTTGACAAACAGACATAATAATGTGTTAAATAGAGGTTTTTGTTTCAGAAACCGACAGTAAGAAAATAAATATATCATTAATAATAATATTAAGATGTTCTTTCTAGAACATTCCAAAATATCCTTCAATTACTTTTAATATGAAACCTATTTATTATAATGATTGATGTCAAATATTATTAAGTTTACAGTAGACATAGTTATGTGACAGAAGAACATACAAACTTGTAGTTCATTATAATAGTAGCGCAAAGACTAAAAGATATCAAACGTATGATTAATTTCCACTACTTGGCGATAGATGGCGTCATGAACATAAAAATTGCGGGATAACACTTATATTCCTTTGAAATCTATATAGTTAAATTTTAGTTTAATTAGTATTATAAATTATTTTTAAGGCTCGTTAACACTATGTAAAACTTCACTAGTCATCTTAGATCATGATTATTAATGACTACATTTTTAATCGTATGGTCATTTGAAAGTGAACTTAATAAACATGGGATAAAGTACATATTCATATAATGTGGTTCCATTGTTAGTTACCGTTAGACCTTACCGTAGAAGCGGGCACGCGACTTCGTCTAGTTTAGGTTGTTAAATAAAATGATATGAAGTTAAGTTGATTTTATACGCTCTGATAAAGAGATTAAGTAAAAAAAATTACAAAAAGTAAAAAATTCAAACAAAAAAGTTTTCCGATACCGGGAATCGAACCCGAGCCTCCTGGGTGAGAGCCAGGTATCCTAGCCACTAGACCATATCGGATGTTATTCGATTAAAACAATTTTTAAACTATTTAACACCTTTACTTTGTCTTACAATTATAAACATTGTAAGTCTAATCATAAGAAACTTATCATTGGTTTATGAGCCCAAAATATTTAAATAAAACTGAGTAACAATATGTTCCATATAGGGTTGTTGTGTCTTAGAAACCGACATTTAGACATTTCTAGAAATCATGATTAAGAGTAGGCTTCTGAAATGCGATCTCGATAAACAAACATTAATTTTACCAGACGCAGTATCGGTGATATATATTTAAGGGTAAAATACACTTTTATAACCACGTTGACGTTCCTAATACCAATAACCGGCGGTCAAAGGTTTAAAACACATGTATTTTTGTAGTAATACAATTGGACTAGTAATTTCATAAACTATAAGACTTCTTAAGGTGGGTCAAACATTTATTATCTTGATAAACATCTTAAAATGTACCGTGTATATGAAAGAATTTGAGTCATTACAACTTCGTTATGTTTGTACACGGTTTAAATTAAACAATGAATAGGGTTTTGACATGGGACCACCATTGTATTCTGTACAATAATATTAAGCAATATTTTGTTAAGCTCAGTGAATATTAGCTAAGCGTAGATACATAACGTATTATATAACGCTTGCATATAATACATTTTACATAAACATACATTTTTCTCCACCTTATTTCTGCAAAAAATAACAGTATTTGTTACTTATTTTGTCAAAGCCAGACTTATATTGACCAAATTGATGAGATTGTGGGATAAAAAGCAGTGTAAACCAATAAGCTTGCGTAGTATAAATATAGAAGAGGTCAGAGATGTGTCGATACCGCGACATAGACGTCCGTAATCACTGCTTAATACTGTTATGAGCTTTTGTAGATACCAAATCTATATATTTTACCCTAATTTAAGGTAGACGCGGGACCTTTCTTGAGGATTACTGAACTGAACAGTTTATATCTTTTGTATAACACTAAGCTTGTTATTTCGCAATTGTCATGTAAATCAATTGATCAATCCTCTTTATACATTCTCATGTGGTCCGATACTGTCGCTTTCACCTCGCGTGACAGGCGATGTACACGGAACTATAATCTTATGGTTAATATGATATATGCGATGGGTGACTGAACAGGGTCGATTTTAGTATTACCGGCGCCCTGGGCGAGATTTTTGAGGCGTCCCTTTTTTTGTTTCGGAAGTACCGTTTCCCCCGGCGCCCTGGGCGGTTGGCCCACATAGGTCTCCCCTAACGCCGCTACTGAGACTGAATCAGTCAGTATTTACAATTTGACGTTATTTTTAATAGTCAAATTGTTACTGCATTCTAAAGGTGATCGTTTACAAGTTCGATATTGTTGTACAGTGGAATGGGTTAATAACACATAATTTAACGCTAATTCGCTAAGAGCATCGCTCTATTGTGAAGGGGAAAGTGGAAAATAGAGAGCGGACACTGTGACGGACTGACTGACAACATTATTATTTTTTATATGTATATTTGACTTCTTATCTTACTAGTATGATAAATGTGAATGTTTGGATGGATGGATTTGTTAGAAGATATCTCCAGAACGGCTTAACAGATCTCGATGAAATTTGGTACAGATGTAGAATATGGCCTGGAAGAAAATATATAGTTTAAGAGTGTTTTTTTTTAATTCCGAGCAGACATAGTCGCATGCATGTGTACTCAATTAATGAATTTTGAACCTTATGTTTGTTACATAGATTTAATATTGTTTGTAATACTATTTAGTTTTGTTAGTAAATATATTATATATATAAAATGCTCGTGTCACAATTTTCGTTCCCATCCTCCGAAACGGCTTGACCGATTCTCATGAAATTTTGTGAGCGTATTGAGTAGGTCTGAGAATCGGCCAACATATATTTTTAATCCCTCGCGGAGGGAGTCGCGGTCGACAGCTAGTAATTTTATGTAGATTTGTAATTTTTTTAAATTTTATTGTTTTTGTTACGTTTTATTTATATATTTTATTTGTTTGTTACAGAGACGAGTGTAAGCGACTAAAATGGACACGTGACAAGTGACAAGTGATGTGCCAGTGAATATGAGTAGGACGTATACGTGACAAAGTTTGTGACGCAAGAGGAAAATATATAACAATATGTCACGATTATGTGTGTTGGTGTTAGTGACATGTTTGGGCTACGCTTATTGTCATGTTGCCCTAACATACCCACCTGCGAGGAGATTGGATTTAGACTTTCTAGATAATTCTAGAACAAAGCCACCGTGTGGCATGCCAAAAGGTATGTTTTTCTTGTGATTTCTGTCTAGTAAATATACGATTATTTCGAGATGATTGCGTAAGCAGTCGTGGCCGAGTGGTTAAGGCGTCTGACTCGAAATCAGATTCCCTCTGGGAGCGTAGGTTCGAATCCTACCGGCTGCGAAACTTTTTATCGTTTTTTTTTCTCTTTCCATTGCCCTAAAACATTTACATATTTTTTTTAGTAGATTATTGTAATTTTTTTTAAATTTAAATAGGTTACATTAGTCTCAGCCTTCAAATATCATGTTTCACAATAAACACATTGTGTGCAGGAAATTTATTTTTTTTCAATTTCCTGCGCGGGATGTCGTTATGATACATTAGTCACAAACCAGTTATCTTAAATGTCGCTTTATATATTTTAAATTGCCAAATTAAGAGCTAGAATGAACTCAAATGAGTTATAGAAAACTGTTTTTTACTGATGATTACACTATTAAAACATTTTGTTACGATTCCTAAAGACTGGTCGTATTTCTCTTCAAATACATTTAAAAAGTAGAGTCGAATCTTACTGTTTTACTAATATTATAAATGAGTATTTTTGGATGTATAGATGTTTGTTAGAAGTTATCTCCAGAATGGCTCAATGGATCTCGCTGAAATTTTGCACAGATGTAGAACATAGTCTGGAAGAACACATAGGGCTACTAATTAAGACTATACCACGCGGACGGATTAGCGGGCAACAGCTTTGTTAGCTTTTAGTTATGTATAAAAGTCGTGCATATTACTTCGCTTCTTACCTAAATAAAAAGTAATATGCTGTAAATACTGAGAAAGTTTTTTTCTTTCGTATAAATATTTGAAAAATGTATGCGCGCGCATTCCTTTTAAACGTAGTGTTACATTGTCGATCATTACGTCATATGACCGTGTGGCCTAATGGATAAGGCGTCGGACTTCGGATCCGAAGATTGCAGGTTCGAGTCCTGTCACGGTCGACGATTTCTTTTTGTGGAAATTCACTTTAGCAAAATTTTTCATCCTATATTTTACAATTTAAAATTTACTGTATATATTTATCATAGTATGTTTTGTTGCCAAATTGCTGTATTTTTCTCATAGTAATTTTCGTAAGAATTTCATTTTATGCATTTTAAATCTCTGTTTATGTAAATTTTCTGCAGCCATTTATATGTTCTTTCTTTCAAATTATCTTTAGGCGACATCAATAGTATATTCCGTGTTGTTATTTCTATTAAAAGTTTTATAGGAATAACGATTTACATTACAAGCAATAGATGGCGCTTATATTTTAGTTTTATTTTATTCTATCTGAAATAGGTATTTTTTGTATAAATGAACTCCTTTTAAATTTAGACATACGTTTGAGAGATGATATGTTTTTGTTTTTTTTTTCAGGTTCATTAAAAACATCATTTTTAGCAGGTTCAACGTTTACAGTTCATTGGCATTTGGCGTATGCCCATAAAGTAAGCATTTTTTAAATTTCATGTCAACTATCACAAGCCCGGCTAGCTCAGTCGGTAGAGCATGAGACTCTTAATCTCAGGGTCGTGGGTTCGAGCCCCACGTTGGGCGCAACTTTTTTAACATGTTTTTAATCTTTTTATTTCATTTTCAAGGGTGGATTTAGTTTGAGAATACTGGATGACTTGGAAAGACCTGTGTTAGATCTCACGCCAAGAGCTGGAGGAACAGAGTTTGTGAGAGATGACGTCACGTGAGTTTTTTTAATTGTTTTGAAATAATATACTGAAGTTAAGTATGTACATTTTTAAGATCACGATGTCTAATTTAGAAATCCGAACGAAAACACGATATACAGTCGAACCAGGATAAGCGAGATTCCAAGAGACCATGATATTTTTCTCGCTTAAAGAGGTTTCTAGGCTGTTTCTCGTTAATGGAGTTCACCCTTCGGGACAATGACTCTCGCTTAAAGAGGTTTCTCGCTTATCCAGTTCTCAGTTCGACTGTACTTTTTCATTTATCCTTACAGCGGAACAAAGAGAAATTAAGTCGTCTTCTTAGTAAACAATTGGAAGTATTTACACTAAGTACAGTCAGCTGCAAAAAGACCGTAGCAGATAAGATGCAAATATATCTTGTCTGCTGAAAGTACTTTCTTAGTGACTGTGTGTAGCATTTGGGTTAATGTTTCTTATGTATTTAGTGCTCAGAAGTACGAAGTTCGTCTCCCTAGTGACTTCACCTGTGAGAATTGTACACTCCAGCTGCAAAGAGAGGCCGGCGAGTGGGGGCCCACGTATCGCTTTTGGTCCTGTGCCGATATTGATATTGTTGACCGTGAGTTAAACTTACTAATATTATAAATGCGAAATGGATGAATGTTTGTTACAAGGTATCTCCGGAACGCCTCAACGGACCGGAAAAAAAATCTTGATGAAATTAAACTAACAGATGTAGAACATAGTCTGGAAGAAACTTATGTGTTTATTAAGTTTCCTAGCAGACGGAATTGCAGGCAACAGGTAGTGTATCAAAGTGGAATTGTATTCCATGTTCCAGGCAAGAAATTCCACGAGACATGTTCGGGTCACGGTTTCCATATTCTCGGTCGCTGCAAATGTCACAAAGCGCACTACGGGCCGCGCTGTCAGTTCGCGGACGAGTGCGCGGAGGACGGCGAGTGCGGACTGCGCGGGAAGTGCCTCGATGTCGGCTCTGTAGAGCCCCCCACCAAGCTGTGCTACTGCCCACATGGCTTCTACGGCAAAGGATGCAACAAGAGTAAGTGTCCTCCCAACCTTTTCTTATGAGGGGGATAAGAAGGGGATAGCGATACATAACAAAGTTTTCCGAAATACCTATACAAAAACTTTTAAGAAGAATGAAATCTACACAAACAAGTGTGGTAAATTAGTTTTTTTTTACATTATGAATTTCCTTATTTTAATAGTTATAGTAAAGTTTTTTCTCTTGTACTAAAATGTATAATACATTTAACAGTATACCTTTGTTCTCAGAGTCACCATGGAAAGACAAGGCTGTAGACTTGGCTCTTTACACTAAAAAGGAACTATCCAAGAAGTTTTCCCTCTATTGGCGCATACTCAAAGAATCCAAAGAGGTTGAGTTCGTTATGATCGTAAATGGCACTTCATATGCAGGTTTATATCTTACTAATATTATAAATGCGAATGTTTGGATGGATGGTTTGTTAGAAAGTATCTGCACAGCTTCATGGACCTCGCTGAAATTTGGGATGTAGAACATAGTCTAGAACATAGATTCTACTATTTTTTTTTTAAAACCGTTTGGACGGATTCTTGCGCGACAGTACCAAAATAATTCCTAGACAGATTATAAAATGTCTAAATTCATATTAGGGTTGTAACACGAGCACCAGAAACTAAGGTGTATGACATACTTAGATGTATGAATGTAGCAGCGAGAGGTGTGTTAGGATTATGTGGTCTCTGTCTACCCCTCTGTGTTACTGGCGTGAGTTATTTTGTTGTAATTTTGTCCGCAGGCATTGGATGGAGGCCGCGTGGTTTGACAAAGCAATGCAAGAACTTCCCAGTTTTAGGACCACCTCCAGATCAAACTAGTAAGAATTACCTAATATTTTATACACTAAGAGGGGGGCACTTTTAATTACAGATATAATTTACTATATACTTAAATCAACTAACTTATAAAGTTACTACACTATTATTTTTAATATTTCCAGCAAGCACACAAAAACCGGAACCGTTGCCTGAACCTGAACCGAAGTCTGAACCTGGATCGAGTGCAGAACCTAAGGCGGAACCTGAACCCAGTCCCGAACCTAAGTCCGAACCTGAACCAAGACCGGAACCGAAATCCGAACCTCAACCAAGTCCGGAACCGAAATCCGAACCTGAACCAAGTGCAGAACCGAAGTCCGAACCTGAGCCTAGTGCGGAACCTAAGCCGGAGCCGACATCTGAACCGAAACCAGAACCTAGCAGCAAACCGGAACCGGAACCGAGTGTAGAGAATGATAACAGAAATAAACGGGTCGCAATGCTTTTCTTAGATGGAATGGATATAAAGGATTTGGGAGAAAATGTGACAGTCACAACTAGTGTGTCATACCAAGTGTCCAGCTCAAAAGGTAATGTTTAATCGTAAATTCAAACACTTATTTTGTTTTTTAAATCAAGATTAGGTCACTCATTTTATCATGCATATGTAATTGTGAAGGAAAAGCGTAATGGTGAAGGAAGTCGTCAACCTTGGGCAGACATCGAGCCCCTCAGTGGATATGTATGAGCTAATGATGATACTTAATTTTGCTTATTATTTTAAATAGATATTTATGTATATATAATTTAATTGCAGGAAGAAAACCGAGAGCTGCTCAAGATGTAACCAGTGAGTAACTATAACAATAAATGCACAAGAAGCACAAAATAATACCAACACAGAGCTAACACACGCGCAACACAGACACGGACGCACACAAACACACACAAATGTGTTCTGTACGCTAACGTCGCTCGAATTTACTATTTGTAAATATAATTCCGCATGGTTGCATTGTTTTTACAGATACCGAACCGACAAAAAGACAAAACGATTCCAATCCCGTACCCATTTCGACTCCGGTACCGGAACCAGCCGCAGAGCCGGATTCCGTACCGGAAACAACAGTAGAACCCAAGTTAGAACCGCAATCTACTCCTAAACCCAAGCCCAAGTCTAAATTCGTACCGAAATCTAAACAATTAGCGCAGATAAATGTTAAAACCGAATCGGCAAAACCTCAATCACAACTTGAACCTACACCCGAACCTAAATCGAAACCGCAACCGACTCCAAAATCTAAATCAGAACCCCAACCAATTCCTGAACCTAAATCTGAACCCGAACCAACTCCTGAACCCAAATCCGAACCGGAACCGATTCCCGAACCGAAATCGGAACCGGAACCGACCCCTGAACCTAAATCGGAACCAGAACCGACACCCGAACCAAAGTCCGAACCAGAACCTTCTCCCGAGCCTAAGTCTGAACCACAATCGATATCGGCGACGCGTAATCAAACAAAAAATAATCGTGAACCCAAAGCAGGTCCTAAATCAACACCTGAACCTACCCCTGAACCCAAATCCGAACCAGAACCTTCTCCTGAACCAAAATCAGAACCAGAACCCACGCCGGAACCAAAATCCGAGCCAGAACCGACTTCAGAACCCAAACCTCATTCAGAGCCCGTACCCACCTCCGAACCAAAATCAGAACCGGAACCAAAATCAGAACCCAAATCGGAGCCAGAACCCTCATCTGAGCCTAAATCCGAACCAGAACCATCCTCGGAACCTAAACCTGAGCCTAAGCCCTCCCCTGAACCCACATCCGAACCTGAACCCACCCCTGAACCGAGTTCCGAACCGGAACCCACTCCGGAACCGAGTTTGGAACCGGAACCAAATCCGGAACCGGAATCGGAGGAGGAGATGGAGAATTTACTAGTTAAAGGACTGTCAGATGAATCAGGTATCGTACCCGCTTTGCGTTATATCTGTATATATTCATATTATGTATACTTTATGCTTATTTAACATAATATATTTATAAATGTTAAGTTTTATTTATTTATTTTTATTAGAAGTTATTTACTTTTGATCTTTAACCTTAAAATATTAATAAAAATAAATATAATTTAAGAAATTTGAATTTCACTTTAACTATTTTAAATTAAAAACAAAATAGTGCTAAATAAAGCAATATAATAATTATTATAAATTATAAATTACGATTCTTTTTTTATAAAATGTATGTTTATGTGTATATAATTATTTAAGTATATTAACATTATTGAATAAGGGTCATGACAGACAGACGGACGGACAACAAAGTGATCCTATACGGTTCCGTTTTTTCTTTCGAGGTACGGAACCCTAAAAAATAACCTTAAATATTCTACAACTCTTTCTATTTATGCAAGCTTTATCTTTATTTTGTACTTAATTCACAAAAGCGTATAAAAAATGGTGATTTTCTATTAGCTTTTGCTTTTATTGTGCTTGTTTCCGCACTTTCAGGTACCGGCTGTCTTCTGTTTCCTTCTTTCCTATTCTCCATCTCTATCCTTTTTAATACTTTTTTAATTTTTTCAATCTTGTCTTTCGTAATTTTCTTTTCGTTTCAACTAATAACCTTCAAACTGTACATTTTATATTATTGTAAATAATTTTGTTTTGTAAATATTTACATTTTAAAATAAATTAAGTTTTAGAAGGAAAATAATTACGCGATTTTACTAATGATTTTTTTTCTAAATTCGTATAAAACATTTCGTAATGGCCACTAAGAATGGTGTACATTTAATTATAAAAAAATGTCATGTCAGATGAGAATTGCGCGGGAAAAGTAAAAAAATATTTTCTCATTACTAGATATAAATATGCTCCAAATAGTATTTAAATAAGCAGTTATTGTAAAGAATTATGACATTATTTTTGGATGTTGAACTGTTTGTTGATTGTCTTAAAACTCTGACAACAGATGGCGTTACTTCACCAATTAAAGCCTCAATTAGTCGAGTTTTTTGTTTTATGAAATTAATATTTTTTTTATTATTTTATTCATTTCTTTTCATTTATTTATGCAAAACCATCTTAATTCTTTTTTTTAATACAATTGGTAAAAATCGAGAAAAACATTTGTCATCTTCTCTCTTAAATAGCACTAAATGCCGCATTCAGAGACTTAAGTCACTTAGCAGTTTCTTAATGTATCTCATAGGAAACCTACATTAAGGGTATCCCTAAGTGGCATTTAAAGTTTATGAGTACGGCTATACGACCTTTTCTTGTACATAACATACTAAACTGTTTAATAACTTTAAACATACTCGGACATAGGTACATAGTGTAACCATACGAGCAATCTTTTCAGGATATTTCCCAGATCACGAATACGCTCCCAAGTTTGATTTCAACGGAATGGACTGCACAGATCTAGTCATTGGCACCGCTAGAGGGAGCTATCATAGAGTATTAGACTATTATACAAGAGATAGGTAAGATTTTACAATGTCTCTTGACTATTCTGATAAATTTAATATTGTTCTTCTGATAATTTTATAAAAAAAAGATTAAATTTAAACTTTACATATTTACTAAGAATTGTTTACTAGACTTATTTAAGAAATTTATATCTGGCCAGAATTTTTTTCAAAATAAGAATAGCGCCATCTAGTGGAAAACTATGATAAACTTTTGACCAAGGGAATAAAAAACAAGACACTATCGATGTGTATCTAACTGAGCAAAAAGATCGTTATGTTTATTAAACTGTAACTAATCACCTACTTAGGTCGACTCCGCGTGTGGATACGTTCTGGGGCGGGCATGATGACGTCACAGCGGCGTCCGGCTTTGAAGAGAATGGCGTCACCACAATCATGTTCAGGAGGAAAATTAAGGTACGAAATGTTAACTATAATCCTCTAAATATCCTTTAGTTATTATCAGACTATTTATAAGGTTGTAACAACGACGTAACTCACGTCCCTGACTTAGAGGAGTAGGCAGAGACTAAGGACCTTCATTTGGCGCGGTCTCGAAACACCAATGTCGCTTCTTGTACGATTTTTTAACTTAAAGGCACTTTAAAGTAAATTCTCTTTTTTCTATCCCGAAATTCTTCTACAAAATGATGGACACTGTATCAAAATATTTGATTTTTAAAAACTTACGAGAAAGAGATCAATGGAATATTGATCTCTTTCTCGTAAGTTTTAAATGCCATTGTCCCAGGCGAAGGAGCCGACAGACCATTCAATAGTAGACGACGAGATGCACGTGATCTGGGCTCACGGGCAGGAGAACTCCGCGCAGGGAGACTTCTACCGGCCTGACGAGATCAAGTACCACGGACACGCGCAGCGCGGTGTCACCAACATCAACTTCTTCGGTCAGTGCCTCCACACGTTACAACAGACAGCACTTCCACTTTACCTACTGGTTTTTACAACAAATCATGGATATGTGCTTGTTCATATTTAAAATGCAGATGTGTGAACGGGAGACAATTTCAGACTTATTAAGTTGTTCTTCACGACTAGTTCCGGGAGGAAATAAAAAAAAGTAATTAGTAGCCTGTGTTCTCACTGCCTATGTTCAATGTGTATGCCAAATTTCAGGGAGATCCATACAGACGTTCTGAAGATATGGATTTCTAAAACCAAAATCCACGTTTAAAATTCCAGAGGAGACAAAGTCATCATCAATGGGAGGTCTTCTCCCTCTAGAAGACAAATGTGGAGGTCAGTGGAAGTTGCCAGCAGACTGCGACCCCAAGAACAAGACGTGCGAGTACCACGCCTCCTGGGAGTACCTCGGCCTCAAGCGAGGGAAGGACTCCATCAAGTTCACCATCACCACTAAATACAGCAAACTGTGGACTGGAATTGGATTTAGTAATAACCAAAAAATGGTAAGTAGACTTCATCATCAGCTCACTATACGTCCCCACCGAGGGGCTCGCCTACCCCAAGGAGCCTACCCTAAGTTAGAGGTGACTAGGCCATAGTCAACGATGCTGACCCAGTGCGGGTTGACTTCACATATATATCTTTGAATTTCTTCTCAGACGATATTTTCCTTCACGTAACAACATAGGATTAATGTTGGCGATCCCCATCCCTGGCGATGTCTATGAGTCCAATGAAGTAAATAAAAGGTAAAGTAAAGCTGAGTGTCCGTGTGCAGTCTCAGACGGACGCGGTGTTGGGGTGGGTGGACCCGCGCTCCGGCAGACCGTTCTTGTCGGACGCGTGGCTGAGCGGGTACTCGATGCCGCGCCTCGACTCGCGCCAGGACGTCGCGCACTCCGCCACCGCCGCCGCCGCCGCGCTGCATGACGGACTCCTCACCCTCACCTTCACC
Organism: Papilio xuthus; assembly: GCF_000836235.2. NCBI lineage: Eukaryota > Metazoa > Arthropoda > Insecta > Lepidoptera > Papilionidae > Papilio > Papilio xuthus. The sequence goes on from NW_013528989.1 coordinate 301,783, forward strand.
AGGAAACGTGACACTGGAGACACACAGGTATACGACTGGAGACACACCACTGACCTTCATGGACAGGCTATAAGCCGTGATATCTTGTGACTATTTCATCTTTTCCATTTTAGCGCTGACGGTTGTGGTTAGTAGCGGTGATGAGGATTCGAACTAATGATAGTGTGTAAAACTAATGTTTAAGAACGATGCAAAAGCTATAATTGTCAAGGAATGGCCTATCCATTTGTATAAGTGATTCTCGTGCTTACAAAGTAAAAAAAAAGTTGTATTGGGCGAAATCTGACCCGGCTCAGTGAGTATAAGTCAAACTCAATTATCATAGCTCACTAGCGCCCTCCTGTCAATGCCAAAACTTCATATTTTCCTATGCCTAAATAACTCTGTTTAAAATAAATAAACACAAATATAAAAAAGCAATTTTTACATATTTATTAACTTTCTTTCGAACTGTGTTTATCATTTTGTTGAAGAAGGATTATCTTGGACTTGGTAACATGTTGTTCTCTTCGTGTGCAGGATCTAGCGTTCACAGACTCTCAGTGCCTGTACCTGATGTTCCCGACACAAGGCGGAGGGTTCGACCCGGTCAACAAGCGCATGAGCAAGCACCAGCGCGTCCCCCACGTCACTGACGAGAGAGTCTGCATCAGACCTTGCGGACCTGGTAACTATATACCACGTTTATTTTTTATTATAACATAGCAAACGAACAAACAACCACCTTAATTGTAAATACATTGTCTACCTTTAATCAACGAAAGAGATATTAGACCTTTAAGCACAGAAATAGATTTTTTTTTCTTTAATAAAAGATGATAAGACCAGAGTTTTAACTTAACTTTTGTCTAATGATATTTGCAAACTTAATTCTTAAAATCTTTGTTATCTACCAACACAATATGCTCTTGCCCCCTCTAAAATTAAAATAAAATCAAACCCAACACCTTAACCGAATAAATCTACTGACCTCTATAATTGGATAGGCAGTTTAAACGCGCCTGTTAATGTTACGTGACAGTTTCTCTATATTATTAGTTCAAATCCATACCAGCTCCAAAGTAGCGTAAATCAACACCGCACAAAATATTACGTCTATAGCCACTCCATTTATAGAGGTTAGTGAACACAAAATCTACTAAACTTCCAATCATTTTGAGAATTAAAAAAACAATTGGAACACACCTGCAAGAACAAGGGCGGAGTTACGCGGTAACACAGATAAAAAAGAAGTACCTGGATGACCGGTTTTTTTTTAATTGAGTTTTTTGTAAATTATATTTAAGTACGAATTACTAATAAAATGATGAAATATGAATAATATTTTTCGATCTTACCGACAGAAAAAAGTTAAGTTTATGTTTTAGTTGATTATCGATAAAACACGAATAAAATGACATTTTCTAAAAATGATTCCTAGCTGGATCGATTTATCGCCCCCGAAACCCCCTATATACTAAATTTTATGAAAATCGTTGGAGCCGATTCCGAGATTCCAATTGTATATATATATATATACAAGAATTGCTCATTTAAAGATATAAGATACGGACGAATCGATGCCATGTATTGATGATCCTTCTTTTTGAAGTCTGGTAAAAACCCATTGTCATGTGATAAAATGTTATCTCAGAACCGGAGGAGGAAGAGATAACAACAGAGGCGGTTGTACCTGGAGAGACCTCGTACTCCATGTTGCTGCGCATCACCGGGCTGGCTGACAGCTTCCGTCCGCCCGCACCCGCCAGCACTGAGTACGACCAGCTCAGCCAGCAGGTGCTGGACACGCTCAGCAGAGAGCTCAGCACCACCAAGGGATACAAGACGCTTATTCTTAATGGATTCATGCAGTACGTTATTGTATACACGAGCCCGTGACTTTGTTTCAACGGAATTAAAAAAAAAACTAATAACAGTGAGTTTCTGAGACTAGTATTCTTCACTTTTAAAATATATTGTTATCTCTGTTTTGTCAAAGATAATGACAGGGATGACGATATGTTTTATACAGAAATTTTGGTGACAAAAATTAACTTAGTAGCCTATGTGTTCTTACAGACTGTGTTCTATATCCATTGCATTTTATATCAACAAACATCCATCCATCCAAACATCTTACTAATATTATAAACATGTATGTATGTATGTAAGTTATAAGTTATCGCCAGAATAGCTGAATGGATCTCGTTGAAAGGTGTAGAACATAGTCTGGAAGAATACATAAGCTATTTATAAAATATTTTTACTTTCACGCGGACGAAGTCGCGGGCGATAGCTAGTTTATTTAGTAATAAAAAATATTTAATGACATGTTTGTATGTACATTTAGGAACGAAACATCAGCTATAATAGCGGATATAACTCTGCGAACTATCGACTCCAACTGGTTGGAGGGGGCTCGCGGTGTGGATAGCGCTGTCTCTGTCGCGGGCAATACGAGCGACAAGGAGAGCGATACGGAGAAGTGGCAGCGCGTGGTGCAGGACACCATACTGCAGGGCAGGATCGGAAACCTTAACTTTGATCCGCTCTTCTTGTCGTTTGAACCTCTCAGTTGTGAGTGTCTTTGTATTACTACACGAAAACCTTGCTTTATAAATTTTTTACGTGAAAAACTTGATGCGAAATCGAGTTTATTTGATTTTTGTTTATCGAAGATGTAAGATACGAATTTTTATTTAAAAATATTTAAAAACTTTGGAGTGAATTAAAAAAAAACTTCAATATATTTTCATGTTGTCTTGTTGTCCAGTGGTATCTACCCGTCCTGTGGAAGAGGAGGAGGTGCGGGGTGCGTGGTGGGGGGCGAGTGTGGTGGGGGGTGCGGGGCGGGTGTACGTGGTGGCGGGCTGCGTCGCCGCGCTGCTGCTGCTGGCGCTGCTGCAGGCTGCCTGCACACTCGCCGCCGCTAACCACAAGCGGAACAAGGTAACACGCACACACACACACACACAGAGTCATTACAGACAATAATATGATTCTTTTTGTGTTAACCACCTGAATTCGCCAAAATAGCGAAGCGATCATAACACCGAGACATCTCCAATTGCGGACGTGTCTAATTTTAATCGGCGGAAGCGGGACGGCATAAAAAAATAATATTTCCCCTTTCTGTGTGTCTCTTTTCCGTCAAATATATTTCCCCTGTCAATCCTTTCTTTATAAGAAAAGGGTGAGAAGGAAAGGCGACTAAAATTAGTATTCCAGCACACACAATCATCAGACAAAACCTGGAATCCCTTTCAAAAAGTTTTAATACACGTATTAAAGCAATGAAACTTAACTAACATATAACATTCACAAATATCTCTCTTCTCCAGGACCAACTGATACCAAACAACGCTTGGAAAGATTACTCAGCTGCCAACACCAACTACGCCTTCGAACCTTTCGACAACGACAAGTTTAACACCAACACCTCCACTGTGAAGACACGCTCACCTCCCAGACCCACCAGCCCTCCACCTCCCAGACCTGGCAGCGCGCACACACAGAACAACGGACACGCTCACACCGGACACAATCAGACCGGACATGGACAGACCGGACACAATCAGACCGGACACGGACAGACCGGACACGGTCAGGGCAACGGTCACAGCAGTGCTCAGATCAACATGCACAGAAGGGAAGGTGCGAGGAGTCCGGCGAGCAATGGGCGCACTCACAGCGCGCAGTACTACCACGACACGAGGTCGCTGCAACGACCTCGCGGACAGTACGGGTGAGTCGCCGCTTTACTATAACGACTCTTTAGAGGAAAAAAATGAAAATCTTTCATCATAAAACACATTTTCATGTCTTTTTTTTAAATACCAGCTGTCGCCTGCGACTCCGTCCGCGCGGACTTAAATTCTTCCAGACTACATTCTACATCTATGTCAAATTTAAGCAAGATCCGTTAAACCGTTCTGGAGATATTCAAACAAACATGCATCTAAACATTCGCATTTATAATATTAGTAAGATTATCTGCAAACATCTGTTAATTTCAACATGGAAAATGTTTTTAACTTGCGAAGGCTCTGAAACCCTCAGTTGGGATGTTAGTAACATGATATTTTAAATTTAAATACATATTTCAACACGCATTTTATATGAAAAACTTACATAAATACTAGCTTACGCCCGCGACTCCGTCCGCGCGGGATTATAAAATAGATGATGGCTGATTCTCAGACCTACTCAATATGCTCACAAAATTTCATGAAAATCGGTCAAGCCGTTTCAGAGGAGTATGGGAACGAAAATTGTGACACGAGAATTTTATATATAAGTTTTTATAGGTTTTTTTAGCAGTGTACGTCTAACTAAACATGTCAATTTGTGTTCTATTGTTTCTCTCGCGTCGTGTTGTGAATGAAATTTACTATTTGACCTATTTCGTAACAAAATCAATATTTACTAAAGCTGATGTCACGTCGCGTACAGTTACGTAATTTGTATGAAATATGACAAGACCGTGTGGCCTAATGGATAAGGCGTCGGACTTCGGATCCGAAGATTGCAGGTTCGAGTCCTGTCACGGTCGAGAAATATCATTTTGTTATTTTAAATAACAAACAAAATTTAAAACAAATTGAAAAAATAAAAAAACAGATATCGTTTTATAAAAAGAGAAAGGCATAGTATAATTTTATTAATATTTTTGAATCTATTTTTCTAAGGGTTTACTTACCACAAATTTAAAGTATTACCTTTATAAATGGAGTGGCTATGAGACATCGTATTTTGTGCCTATTTGATTTTCGAGATTTGAGATTCGAATTAATAATATAGATAGATTTACCTACCGCGAAACACCGACAGGCGCGTTGAAGGAAAGAAGCATTGTATATCCTAACCATTTATAGAGGTCAGTGGTTAAAAGCAATGTATCACCTTGTCCTCAGTTCATACGGTGGTCGCGAGAGGGAGAGGTCAGCGTACTCGTTACCGCGAGGTCCGCGGGGACCTCGTGCAGACCCCGCGGGGGCACAGCCGGGCCCACAGCCAGACTTCTACTTCATGCCCTCGCAGCGCAAACACGAAGGTGAGATTATACGAGTGTATGTGCCTAGACATGACTAGATACCGTCCGGATATAGTCCGGTAAACTTACTTGGCTCGGTGAGAGAGGCCCTACTACCGTTGCTAGTTTTGTGACACAACATATGTTAAACCTACTTAGGAATTAAATATCACACAAGACAAGACAACAAAAGAAGTATGACAAGGATTTTATGACACTATTTAGAAATTAACAGAATTCGATAATGAACTATTTCATGTCACCTTTGGCCACCGGGTCAAAAAGTTTGTCGGACTATATTTGTTAGAATTTTGCAAAAATATGTATCTGACATACTTAGTAAACACAAAAGGTTCATGTTTACGATAGTTTATAATCTAACGATCCTTGTAATCGTAATATTTGTATATAGAAATTTTAATTAAGAATTCGTAGATTTCTTGGATACGGGAGTAAATAGGATTTAGTATGTAAGATAAACAGTATGTTTTTTTTCGAAGATTCTGTTTCTGAATTAAATATCAAGGCATTAAAAATTATTGGTTAAATAAAAGGGTTTGTTTTATATAAGGTATACAAATATAACGTCACAAAATGTGTGAACTTTTACCTAACAATTGTACAAAAATTTAAATATTAAATAATGTAGTCGAAGTAAAAAATAACCAAATATTAACATAGCTCTATTAATACTAAGAATTAGTAGATTTCGTAGGTTTTTTTTTAACAAAATAAGGGTGTAATAAATTAGATTGGTTTTTAAGTAATATTGTAAATATTTATAATAAATATAATTATGACGATCAAAATCAATATATTGGTAATATAAATGCGTGTTTACGTTTTTTTTACAATGTCTTTTTGGTAAATATATTTTGGTAGTTGCGAAATGTAAAAGCTTGTAGAGATGCTTTAGTACTTATCTGTGGCACTTGTATTGACTCATATTGATGTCTCTGTTTTCTCAAAGACAATGAACGAGATGGCAATATGTGTCATTGCAGTAGAAACACACATATACCGACATCTGTTATTGAGTTGCCAAAAACAAGTAGTTACAAGTAAACAATAACAGATGGCGCTGTAATTTTAAAACTAGTAGTTACAAGTAAATAATAACAGATGGCGCTGTAATTTCGTAGTTTAGAAATTAGCGTTTTTATTAATCCATTTTTATTACAACGTGCGAAATAAATCAAATATAATATATTGGCTTTTATTTTTTTGCTTACATATTTGAGTATGAAATGCTGTTTTTCAGGTAATTATTATTTTTATTTGGGTTTGTGGTTCAATGGCGGATACAAGGACAGGGGAGTAAATAATTAGTTCCTACAAATTTATGCTCGACTAGTACATACTACTCTTGTTTCCTTGAGTAAATCGACTTCCTAAAACCCCCCAAATGCGATAAAACTTTCCAAAGGATCCCCTCTTCCTTGTATCTTCGCCTGTTATATGTCTGTGTTAACATTGTGTATTCCGTTTCATACTAATTGTTTTTAACAATTTATATTTCTGTTCAATACAAATCGTCGCAAATTTATTTACATTTTTATCTTTGTAATGAGACAGAATTCTTCTTTTGTAATCAAGATTGTAAAAGAAAATAAAACAACTTTGTTTAAGATAATTTTCATTAGTAACCAAGTTTTTTTTTTTCAAAAATAATGTTATCTGTTAAAGTACTGTTTACTTTTTACATCAATAGATGTCGTTGTTCACCTCTACGGATATTCTTTGGTGTTGGCATTTTCTATGTATTTACGTATTTTTAATTACAATAATTTATAACTGTTTCTTTTTGTTTCAGAATTTTAAACAAGAAAAAGTAACCCCACGCTATAAGTATATGTTAATTTAAGATTATATTTATTGTGTGAGATTTTTGTATTATATTACTTTTGTTTAATATAATCCATCCACGATATTTACAAATTGCACTAAAAGACGTCTAATTAAAGACAAACAGACAGACAAGACATATTTGACACGTCAAAAACCGTTGTAAACTATGAAATAATTTATAAAACACGTAAGGACAGAAAGTTTGATTTTTTGTTTTTGGGGTCAGTGTTGTCATGTGCAAACTTTTAATTTCTATTGTTTTTAATTAATTACAATTATCGTGGTTGGACTATTAGTGTTAAAATATTTTATACTAAAATACCATAGTAGATAGGTAATCTATAGATGGAGTTGTCAAACTAATCGGATGAATGAGAGCATTAACCGTAGATTTCTGAGACCAAAATCGTTAAAACATATTGATATCTCTGTTATTTCTTTATATCAAGGTAGCAAACGAGCGAGCGGACACCTGAAATCGCTGAAATAGCGAAGTGACCGTTGCCCATAGACATACGCAATTGCATATGCGTTGCCTACCTTTAATCGACGGCGGAGAGTATGCACAGAAATAAAATATTTTCCCTTTCCATGCATCCTCTCATCTGGAAAATCCACTTCCCATCCTTTGATTATAAGAAAAAAGGATGGAAAGGGAAAGAGGACTAAAATTAGGCCTTAGGACAGAGATTTTGATCTCACCAATAGAGGAAGTTACCTCAAGAAATGTCCTTTGAAGGCAGTTTTTGGCCACTTTTGTCTCTGATAGCGTGTCTATAGATTACATATCTATGTAAATTATATTTAAAATGTAGTATAATTATGTAATACATTATTATTAATCCAAATAATATCTAGTCCCTTGTCACAATAAGCTTTGCTTTTTCATTTTACGTGCGCACTTGACTTTATACTATATTTAAATTATAAAATCGGCATATACAGTCGTTGTATCCGATTTTTTTAATGAGAAAGTTAAATGGATGTTAGCTGGGTTCTGAGGTTTTGTAATATTAAAGATACAGTTGCATCTGGATAAGCGAAATACTTCCATAAGCGAGAAACTCGGGTTAGAGAGAAACCTCTATAAGCGAGAAATATATCGCGTTCTCTTGGACTCTCGCTTATCCTGGTCCGACTGTATATGTTTCTAATCGATTTCGTAGTAAGAGATTTAGATTTTGTATTAAAATCTGTAATTTAAAGATAGACGATTTTTGAATATACTAATCTTTTTTTTTAGTGAATTAAAACTGTGTAAAATATTTATAAGTTACGTAGTTTTTTTTTGAACACTTAATAATTTTAAGAATATTTTATTTTAATATAATTAAGGGTGTATTAAGTTTAATTTTACATTTAAAAATTTATTTATAAACGGCACTTTAATAATACTAATTAAAAATTATATAAAAACTGAACAATAGGAAACTCTATTTTTTAATTTAAGTATTTTTACGTACAAAATAAATTCAATATAATGTTAGAATAACTACTATAAAGATAACAAATTTAAATTAATATATGATAGATAATAATATTTAAATGGAGTCGAAATCTTGATAAGTTAAGCGAGAAACCTCTATCAGCGAGAGTCTACATCCGGGCGAGAGCGAGAGTCCAAGAGACCCCGAGTTTCTCTCTAACTCGAGTTTCTCGCTTATAGAGGTAGTCTGGAACTGATGACTCATTTATAAAAGTTCTTTGCTTATTTTTTATTTTTATTAAGAATCTTGGAGTTCAAAAATATTTACGAAAACATTCTTGATAAAATCTGTACATAATTTTCTATCGACTTTTGACTAATGGAGTTCATTGACGCGTACATTTTTATTGACGTAAAATATTCAAATTTTTTTAAGCAATTACTTTTTTAAATTCATCCTTTGTAAAGACGACCTTGATTTGTGAGAAAATTTATAAAAAATGTTTATAATGTTTAGCTTATTTTAAATTTTTTTTTGTTGCGAATTGCCCACGATATGATGATTTGTTAAGATTTTTTTATATATGTATATTTTTGTACCTTTTAATGTATGTAATATAAATTCGTTTTAGAATAACATAATAATATGCGATTGTACCTAAGGGAATAAATAAAACAATTATATACAATCATGTAAATTTTATTTAAACAAAAAAAGTGTTTTGACTGACAGACGGACAACAAAGTGATCATATTAGGATTCCGTTTTTACCTTTCAAGATAAGGAAGTCTAAAAATAACTATTTTACATAAGTTTTAGTGACTCATTTATTAAAATATCATGTTTTTTGTAGATTCCCTGACCATTGGATAATATTTATTATATATTTTATGTTGTATATACCCTAAACCTGGTCCAGATGTAAATAATATATAAGGGGTATTAAAGATTAGATTTTGTACCTCTAACCAATTTGTTTTTGTAGCGCCAAGTGTCCTGAAAGAAATGTTTACAAAAAAATACAAACAAGAAATTTAAAAACAGTATCGAATTCGCTTAACATTCTTTGAAACAAAATTTCTATTCATTATTACAAATAACTAGCTGTCGCCTGCGACTCTGTCCGGACGGGTTTAAAAAAATAAGTAGTCTATGTGTTCTTCCAGCCTATGTTTTACATGTATGCATTACAGCGAGATTTAAGCAGCTGTTGCTGGACTTCTAACAAACATCCATCCATCCAGTTATGAGTGAAAATTTTACTATACAAAAAACGAATACAACAAGGTCGTGGTGACCACACGTCATCCACACGTGGACTAATCAACGAGAGAGACAAAGGAAAATACTATTCCTATTATCACTTACCACAAAGTTAAGATCTAAATTCTTTTTCACTTTAGCGAGGGATTCAATTTCCTTGGCGACAGTTTCCTGCACCGTGCCCTCCACCGCCACGTACTCACACTCTCCACTCGCGTAGTGACATGTGATCGCTTTGCGAGATCTCTGACATCACAAATATATAATAAACTGGCATTCATCAGCGTATAATTGAAAAAAGGTATTGACAGACGGATAACAAAGTAATGGTTCTTTTTTTTTCGAAATACGGAACCCTAAAAAATAGCTTATAATATGCCCATATTCATCAGCTACTTTCTAGTCAAAGTCCCTTCAAAATCTGTCAACTCGTTCCAGAGATTATACGGAACAAACGCGACCGAGACTTTCGTAGAGTCGATCGACTGACTATTTTGTGGAAATAGACGATTAGAAGAATTAACATGATTATAGAATATTAATTATTAAAGGAAATTGTATGACTCCATGACAATTTTTTTATTAAACTAGTTAAGATAAACCAACGTTCGAGTTTACCTTGGACACATTTGGTCCTGAGCCGTGTATGAGCAGGGGATGGAAGAAGACAGTATCCCCAGGGTCCATGGTCAGGTGCACGCGCTGCTCCTCCGGCGCCGAGGACTCGTCCCTCACGCCGTAGAATAAGAACTTATTCGAGTCCTACCATAAAATTTATACAGTCGTAAATAAGCGAGAAAGATTTCTCTCTAACAAAAGTTTCTCGCTTGTTGAGGTTATTCGTTGGGACTAATGCTCTCGCTTATAGAGGTTTCTCACTCTCTCATTGAAAATAACGTTGGATAAGTTACGTGATTGTCGCGCCTCAGTTCCATACATTTTAAAGTTCGTTATGGAATCGCTTCGAAGTGAATACATTTTGACTAACCTCTCTAATGACGGTACGTTTTATTAGTTTATGCCAGTACTACATATAATAACTAAAAAAGAAAATAGGTTATAGTTTTAGGACTTCCTGCTAAGATAGACCAATGTAAAGAAAATATATCCATTCCTATTGGACTATTGAATAACCATATCCATCATATAATGCATAAAATATCGTATTACAATATATGACTGTCACTTTAGATCCTTCAAGAAGCGAGATCTTTATTCACAAAAACCGTCAACGTATCTGCAGCTCCTTTAGTTGCTCTGTTGTCATATCGTAAAATAAATTCTAGCTTAATACTTTGACGAGTTTTTTCAAAAAAGGGTCTTAACAGACAGACGGGCGACAAAGTGATCCTATAATGGTTCCGTTTTTTTCATTTCGTGGTAGGGAACCCTAAAAATGTATATTTATATATCTCACCGTGGGATAGTGATGTTCCACAAGCGTGTGTGTGAGATGAGATCCCGGCAACACGAACAGGCAGCCGTTGTCTCGCTGCACGCGGTCCACCGCCGTCCAGGACGCGACTATCTTGTCCGCTGGTCGGAACGGGAAGTACCATAGGTCCTGATAAATATTGTCGATATGTTAAGTGGCCGGCACTTACGGTCTTTTAAAAAAAGACGCAAGACTTTAAACTACTTTTTATTGACGGTATAATATAACCGTAGGATCCGAATCCGGTATATGCTTAAACCGCGAGTTTTAAATTCTGACTAACTTTAAATAGAACTGTAAGGTAAACTAATATTGCTGACAATAATGGATGAATTCGTCAGTGCTTAATTGCTGATCGTGCATCCTGTCTATAATACTTATGTTTATAACAATCTACAGAGGTCATCGATCTTTTTTGGTTGACAAAATTAAATATAACACTAAATTAAGCCGAAAAAAATTACCACAAAAACATATTAGAATTCTTTGTTTTTATAAACGTCAGCTGTGTGTTTTTGTACGTCTTTCGCACAAACCCGCACTAAGTCAGTGTTGTTGACCGAGTCACCCTTAGGGGAGGCTACTATCCTTTCAGTGGGAACATATAAGCTGATATCTTCCACAATAAAAACCAGTAAATGTAAAACATATTATTTTAGTATCTTCCAATACTTAGTTAAATTTAACAAAACAATGCTGTAAACATATAATAGAACCTGGTCATTCCTCTAATGTCATCTGATCATCAGCTCACTAAGAAATCCAAAGATATGTGTAAAGTCAAACCGCACTGGGCAAGCATTGACTATGGCCTAGTCACTAACTTAGGGTAGACTCCGAGCCCCTCAATGAGGACAACACGAACAAAATGACATTTTCTAAAGATGATTCCTAGCTAGATCGATACATCGCCCCCGAAACCCCTATATACTAAATTTTATGAAAATCGTTGGAGCCGATTCCGAGTGAGCTAATGTCATCTGCAAATCGCTAATTCCACCGCTTTATAAATTGCCCTGGAAGACAGTTGGTCTTACCTGATGTGGCGGATGTCGAACAGTGCCGGCGGGCTTGTTGATAAACATACAGTGTACGATAGTGATGCTATCTCCTATCAGCTGCCCCACCACGTCCAGGAGCCGAGGATCCTCGGAATACGAGCTGAACTCCTCATCGAAGTGAATATCATTGATCTGTGACCAATTACATTTCAAATATAAGCGAGAGTCGATTTTAAATATTAATCTCGCTTATAAATATTAAGTACAACACTAGCCTTACTAAAATGTCGACGTTTATGTCCCCTCACTATACATTCTGACAGTTGACTTTGTAACGAAAGCACGTCATTCGCGTCAAATGATTCCAACTAATAATGTCTAAAATTAATTATATTTTCAATTATTTAAATACGAAATTATTAAATTATTCAATCATTAATTAATAAGTAATTATTTAGATAAATTAATAATATACGCAATAATATCATGTAATTATTATTCATCTTCAAAAAAATCTGAGTTAGGTTAAGTCAGATAAATACGCCCCTTTTTACGTATACAATCAAAAACTACACAATTAATTATTTACATTATTAATAACAACAATTATACAAAAACAACATTTTCATAATCAAAATTATTAGTTTCCATTGATTATAGAGAAATGGACTAGTTAGAGATACGGCGTATACTATATATATAAATTCTGTCACTTTTGACAATGTCAAAAGTACGCGTATAAAGGTGACACTGATTTCTATAAATGGATAGGACATTGCAAAGAAATTGCAGCTTTTAAATTGTTCCGACTTGAGCGCATCTGTTATAGTTCCTGACAGTTAATTATTATTATATTTACGATAGATTAGTTTGACAATTCACTAGATATAGGTTAAGTAAAATCAATTAAGAATTTTTTCGATTTTCGATGGTTGTTCTCATAGAACTTTACTAGAACTCTCATATAACCTATTTTATCCTTTATAACATGAAGAAATAAGACATTAACAAAAAATTGCGATGTTGACGCACAAAAAATTTTTCTTTAAATTCCACCCCTACGAACTGCAACAGTCAGCGCCAAAATGGCGATGATCAAATAGGCACAAAATACAAAGGCTTATAGCCTGTCCATGTATAGAGGTCAGTGGTCATAGATTAAAGTCAAAGTTAGTTTTATTTTAAAAATACCTTATTTATGACATCTTGTCCTTTAGCACCTTTCTCTGCCAACCCCGGTTCCTTCACAATAGTCATGAAGCCTGTATCTTCTAAACCATTTACTATTTGAAGGAATCGTTTCCTAAAAAAACATAAGAAAAACTACAATTTGTTGAAAAACACGATTTATGACACTCAAATGTGGAATACGAGTCGAAAGACATCTCATTTGTCAAAATCTGTTCAGTCGTTTAGTTCATAATGGAATTTATATACATATAAAAAAATACTTACAAGTAAAAAAATCACCCTTTAAGTTAATCAGACATACAGGTCGTTGTTTAATTCACATTTGATTTAATTTTTTTTTTTTATATTCCAAATAAAATTTTACGTTATTTAATTTGAATAACAATTAAAAAAAATAAAATCACTCACTTGACTGTGTACAAACATTCAAAATTAATTAAACCTTTGACAACTAGAAATCCATTTTTCTTGTAAAAATCTATTTGTTCCTTTGATAAAACATACTTTGGTGTCACTTCAGCATTAACACTGAAAAAAAAACACTTATTTATGAATAAAGAAATCTAATCTTACTAATATTTTAAACTAGCTGTCGCCAGCGACTCCGTCCGCGTGGATATATAAAAAAACTTAATTAGTGTAGCCCACCCATCCAACAACATGACATCCATCTAAACATTCGCATTTACAATATTAGTAAGTTAAATAAAAAGCTGCTCTTCAAGGCATAAATTCGAAAAAAAAATTAATAAATAGTATCCTATGTCCGTCTCCTGGCTCTAAGCTACCTCCTCACCAATTTTCAATCATACAGGTAAAGCCATTCTTGAGTTATAAATAATGTAACGAACACGACTTTCTTTTATATATATAGATGTAAACACATAGGGGGATGTCTAGATGTATGAACAAGTAATCTTGGTGCATATTGGTTGACTTCACACATATCTTTAAATTTCTTATATATATGTTGCACCACAATGTCTTCCCATACCTTAAGAATATGGGCAATACATTAAAAATAGAAAAAACACATCAATACATGGCAGGGATCGAACCTAAGTCTGTAGATGACAAGTTTACTGTTTAACCACTACACCACCTACACTTTTATTCACTTTATCATATCACTTAGAAGGAAGTAATAATAAAAAACGTGAACATTTTTATTAGCATTTTGTTCAAATTCTGGCAATTAGTCATGTTACAATGAATAGTTCTCACAAACAAAAAATTGTTAGCAATAACTCAACAAAAAGAACATTTTTGGATTTTATTTTATGGACTTTGGCAAATTGATTTCCGTCTTAGAAAATAAATGTACCTATACATTTTTATATTGCATCTCAATGATGTTTTTAATTTGGAAATTGGATTATATTACAATACATAATGAACTAGATATACAGGATGTTTTGAAATTAATTAGCATTATACATCTGAACAACCTGTATATACAATTATTGTGTTAAATTAGCATAAATATAAATTTTAAGTTAATTCAAAATTAAAACCAAAAAAACTAGAAAAAAAAATATTAACCACAGTAATAGTTAAGTAAGGTTTTGTTTAGTTTTACCTGTACCCAATATTGTCCCATCAAAGTTTGAGTTTTTGATTCACTTCTCGGTAATCAAAATCTCTGAATGTTTAAATATAGTTTACATCTTAATAATTAAGATATTATTTGAATAGTTACTGTATAACATACATTTAGGTATAGTGGGGCATAAAAGTAATTGGAGGGCACAGCATCCAAAGGAGCCTGGAGCCATGAAGATTATAATATATATAAAAAGATTTACATTTACCTAATTTTATTATAGTTTCCCATGTATTAAGAATATTAAATAGAATTTTAGGTTAGTAAATTGTTTTTTTGAAATTGAAACAGATGAAGATTAATTTCTTTATTTTATTTATATATTTATTCATATTAAACAGATTATATATACACCATAACATTAAAAGTGTCTATAAATCTATGAATCAGATGATTAGGTGATAAATATTATGTTATAATTTCTTGAAGATAATGGAGTGGTAAAATTATATATCTGTATTATATTGCATAAACAACTTACTTTTTTGGTCTTACAATTAGTGTTTTTCCACTGACAGATAAATCCATAGTTGAACAAATATATCTCACGAGAGAAAAACAAGAACAGTTCAATGACAAAGTAGAATTGTCTTGAATTTAACGTTATCAATATTAAATAGGAAATGAAAAGAATAATTCACTTCGGTGTCGAACTAAGTAATGTCTTGTTCTTCTCTGCATGAAATATAAAACCTATGTGTTTTTGTCTTGTAGATTTTTTGTTAGATGCTAAGTATATTATGCTAAGTGTATTATTCATGGTGCAGAAAAGATTTAATTGTTTTTATGTGTATAATTTATGATTTGTAAATACACGTCACGTCTAAAACGTCATCTTCAACTGACAAGTGTAACATGACATGACATTGACAACTCGTGAGAATTATTAAAAAAAAATATAAAAGTAAAACTAGAAGTCTAGGAAAATCTAAATAAATAAACAAAATACTAAACATTTTAAATTACACATCTAATATTTTGTTTGATATATTGTAATTATAAAAGTAACAGATGAATAGCTCACAAACTGTCGCAAACATTTATCACTGCATTGGCCGTCTTGGTCAGTGAAATAACACAACCTTACGAAAGACAGAATTTTTTTAGTGCCGGTTTTACCATTTTTGGCGCCCTGGGCGAGATTTGTACGGCGTCTTTTTTTCTAGTATTGGGGAAATCTTTTAAAAATATATCAGGAGGCATCACAAGCGCCTCTTTATATCTGTGGGGCCTGCGGCGCCTCCTTGTGTCCGGCGCCCAGGGCGGTCGCCTTACCTGGCCCTACTCTAATACCACGAATGGTGTATTCACTGCAGATAATAAAGGATAAAAAAGTAAAGTTATATTATTGTTTTTGGCAAAGCGTGTTAAGGGGTGCTCATTGTTAATTTCGATAAGAATATTAATTTTAAAATATGGATACAGATTTTATCGGCTTTTATAGTTTTTTTTATATTATAAGTTAGAGATTCTAGCGTGCGACTACCTAAATTCGCCGAAATAGCGAAGCGACCACTGCCCATAGATTCGCAATTGTAAATGCGTTACCTACCTTTAATTCAATCAGTCAACCAAATCCACTTCCCTTTCCTATTTTATGCTTATAAGAAAAGGATGGGAAGAGAAAGGGGACTAAAATTACACCTACGGCACGGACACTTTATCAGACGACACGCGAAATCGCTTTCACTTGACGCCTGTCTTCTGTGTAGTCCTGGTATTGCCCCAGGCGACCCATTCGTGCCACAGATAATATTGAAGGAATTCGCATAAATGTTTAAAATAAATCAATAATTTTTTAAGTTTTAAAATATATATTTCTGTTTATATAACAAACTGTTTTACCTATGTTTTAAAATATAACAAAAGCATATATTTTTTCGTATTAAATGGTAATCAGTATACACTTGGCTTGGAGTAAGCACCAGCGAAAACTGGTATAAATGTTTTTTTGTCCACAATCATAAAGAAGAATGGTTTGTTCGCGTCCACATTTGTTGGGAAACTTTTAAATGAGAACTGTGCTTGAGTCGCAGCACTAGCTATTGTACCTTCTTCTGTAACTTCTATATCAGCTTTTTGAATAAGATTAGATATATACAGAGGATAATCAGCTATTTTAGGGAACGAGGCTTGACTCGGATCAAATATAGACCTTAATCCCATATCTATTAAGAGTTCTTTTAAATTATTATGATCTGATGATATCTTGAAGCGTGGCATTCTAACATTTACTTCAATAGGACCTTTATCTTCGAAATCTTTGAACAAAGATTTCACGGTAATCTTCTTTAATGAATCTATAACATTGTTTAATTTCTCTTCGAAGTACGGAACGAATACCAACATTGAAAATCTACGATCACTGTAGGGCAATTCAACAACGGTCGCATTGATTTCACTGTTAAATCTAGTATTGTAATTGTCCGTTATAGTCATGAGGTTTACTTTACCTATCTCGTTAGACATTTCATCGTAGAAAGGCATCTGTTGCGTTTCGTTTACTGGAAAAGGTATTTCCCATGTACCTTTAAATCGAAGAGCGTCGACAATCATCATAACAACATTCTCCAAATCACTGGCTACAACTAATTCATCTATAGCACCGTTTGTAGCTGTTTTAACATAATTGTTTATGGTCGCAGCAACATATTCGTAATTGTCTATGGCGACTTGTTTGATATCACCGAGGCCAGCTCTTCTTACTTGTTTTTGAAATTGATCATTTACCTGAATATTTTCGTCGACAAATATGGCGGATGCACCTTCCAGACTTGTTTCCGCTGTTGGTGTATATATCTCTTTTGTTACATCAAAGAATTTATTCATGAAACATTTGTGACGATGCAATCTTAGTATTTTAACTAATTCCTCGTAGGAGTTATCCGAAGCTCCTAGTGATGTATAAGCCAGTAATGTCCATGGCGAAAGAGTTGATGCGACGAAATGGTTTTCAGTTTCTTGAGCGATTCTCTTTATTAATTCTGTAGAAAACTCAAATACAGACCTTGATAAAAATGGTCCAGCTTTCTCGATAGTGCACTGAGCTAATATTGATGGTATTAACGCACAAATTATTAAAGTTAAAATCGCCATTTCGTGTAAGTTCAACAAAATGGTAAAGACAACTGATATTAAAGTAGCTCCTTTTAGTAAACAGGTTATCAAATGACCCGACGTTCTGATAAAGCCAGCAATACTTATTTGGGAATTCCAGGAATATACTTGTTAACCTGGGTTCGTCTATCTATTTTTTTATCAGTATTAATATGAAGTAATTCTGTACTGTTTTTTCCGGAATAAATTTCTCCAAGAGAAACCTTCAATCATGCACCATAACCTATTTTTTTCTCGAGTTAATGCTCCAGTTAATAACCGTATAGTACTATAAAAGGTATTGCAAAAACCTATGCCCAACAGTGGTCTAATATAGTCATGATGGCTTAAATTCGACATCAAAATAAGACAACTATCGTGGATTCGTACTTTCCAAACGACTTTAAGTTGTTATCGTGTAGTCTTCGTTCCTTTGTGCGACGGAACTGAAAATTTATTTGGGCAAAAAACGTAGCAAATTTTGCTGCATAAGACCGACTTTGAAATTGAAAGCATAAGAAGGTATTAAGTAATACTGCTAACGCCATCTATTGATAACTTATTTACTTAATATCAGTAAAGAAATCCTTTTTAATTTGGGTTTGTTTCTATTCGAAAAATATGCGATGTAGGTAACAGAGTTCGTAAAATTAAACGTTATATTTATTTTATTTTTGTCGAGGCTACACAAACAGACTGATGAACCATTTTAATATATAGTTGGCTTTATTTATGCAAAATTATTTTTCCCTTTAGATAACACGGAAATACCTACTCGCTGCTGTCATATTTTTTAGGTTATGTGTCATAATACACAGGAAACAACAACGGGAATTTGAAAAATTTTACTCCTATCAACGCAAAGTTGCAATGTCGATGCACAGATGCAAAAATATAGCCTTATCCCTTTAATATTCTAGAAATATATTGAGATAAAAATAAGTTTTTTTTTACTCGTATTTCTTTAGTGGACACACGCGTTGTGATCTTTCTGCAAATGTTATCTATAGCCCTTCGTACACATGACAACTTGCGAAACTACGCACCGTCGCTAAGAGACTTACTGAGAGTTTTTGCATGGAATTACAAGCATTGCCTTAATATAAATAAGAAATACTAAATTTAATTTGACTCTTCTTATTTGAACTTTAAAAAAATTATCTAGAGTTATCTGTCTCAGGTCGCTTTATGACTGCCGGCCAGTGAATTCGGTATCAGACGGCGAATTTTTTTTTTATCTCGAAGAAAATATACTTCGCCTTTTCGAGGGAAAGACGGGGTTATGTAAGATTTTTACTCACTAAAACCATCTCGTTGGCCAACCGCAAATGTGACTGCGTGGACCCACGGATCTCCAATGGAACTTTTTTTTTAATAAAAATATTAGCAGATTTGTTTTATTAAAGCACTAAGGGACTGTTGACGTGAGTAATTAATATAAATTCCAGCTTGATACATTCACTCATTCCTAAGAAAGAGGGTCTTGACAGACAGACGGACGGAGAACAAAGTGATCCAATAAGGGTTCCACTCCGATTTCGAGGTACGGAACTTTAAAAATGGAAAAAAGATGAACTATGTATAAATTTGTTTAACTATACAGTTTTTGTTTAGTTTAAAAATTAGCAAGATTTTTGGTATATTTCTAGAAACGACACTTACGTCATTCTGAGAGGATGCGATATGTGACCTCGGTTTATCAACAACGATATTAAAAGCTGATTGTTTAAAACAATTTATTGTGACCTATTTGAGTTCTGAATTCATGCATTTATGATAATACGTTTTATTACAATTGTTCACTAGATCTGTGTAAACATGGTTCTTAGAACTTTTATATTAACAAATCTATTTTTAGTTGTGGCTACTAATAATTACCACTGTAGTCATGGAACTGCGTTAATGCTGATGAAAAGACCGGCTTACGAGTTCTCTATAAAGATTCTGGACAGAGTATCCCATGATACTGGTGGTCATTTTGTTTTCTCTCCGATGTCAACGTGGTTACAATTAATGCTGCTGTCAGATGGAGCAAGAGGGACGACATTTTCGGAGATATGGAAGGTGACAAGACATCACAAGATGAAGTGCTTTCGACGCAAGATTCGAGACATTTTAAACATTACGGATAAAGAATTGAAGTTGATAAATAAACGTAGCAGCGTAATTGTTGTAGATAAAATAATGAAGGTGAAGAAGCGATTTAAGATGGAATCCGAGAAACATAATGGAGTTAGAGTTTTGTCAGTGGATTTTAGTGATCCGGAGCAGGCAGCGGCTGAAACGAATGCTGTTATAGAGTCTGACATGGATGGCGTAATCACTGAGGGAGTTTATCCGACTGATTTTAACTACACAGTCCTTCTGATGATGGACACGACATATTTTAGAGGTGATTGGATATTTCCTTTCAATACTGTTTATACTACTCTACAGCCGTTTTATTCACAACATGATGAATATCTCGGTGATGTGATGATGATGAATCAAATATCATATTACAATTTAGTTGATATACCAAGAATAAGAGCTAGAGTGTTAGAACTTCCTTGTAGTGCAGATAATCGTGTTTCTATGTTAGTTTTATTGCCGATTGAAGGTACAGTGTTTGATATATTCTTTTCTTTAAAAGCTATAAGATTAAGAACGATCTTTAATTTGTATAAACAGAATGGAAAACAGTTAGTTAATGTGAAATTACCGAGGTTTAAAATAATTACAGAAATTGATACATTACCAGAGTTGTTGTATGATATGGGAGTGAAAAGAGTTTTTTATCCCAATCTTGCAGATTTGAAGGGAATAAGTAATTATGGTATTTACGCCTCTTTGATATCACAGATCGCAGATATAGAGGTCATAGAAAAAGGTATCACAGCTAAATCAGTTGCAGAATTTTTGGTGACGGATAAAAAAACTTTAACATTCAACGCGGATCGTCCGTTCGCATTTCTTATCGTCGATACGAAGACTGAAATGATTTTGTTCGCTGGAAGTTACAGTACACCTTCATTGTACTAATTTTATAAAAATTAAAGTAATTAATTGTTTTTTATGAACCATCTCTCTCTGGTTTCCTTCTCACGTATCCTCGACGAATTTGTTTTCAGAAATGTTAATATTTTGCTATATTTTTTACGATATGTTTATCGCAAAACCTAATTTTCATTTTTGATTACTATTTATTGTTAGTTAGTAATTTAGTTAGTAATTTAGCTAAACCGATATAAAAATGGCTAAATACTCATTTATATAAGTGTATTATTATATCTCACTTTATTTTGAATAATTTTATAATAATTTAGCTGTAGTTCTCGACACCTTCAGCTCGGAATTAAAAAAAATAATAGGCTATGTGTTCTTCCAGACTATGTTCTATATGTACGCCTTTCAGCTAAATCCATGCAGCTGTTCTGGAGATATTGTTTAACAAACATCTAAACATTCGCATTTATTATAAAATAAAACTAATTTTCACAACAATTATTTTTTTATTTTCGACATTAATAATAATAATAATATCTCTTATTATGACTAGTATCACATTTACAGCCTCATATTATTAATAATACAATAAAACATTAAATATAACATAATATTAAAATTATAATAAAAAAAAACTATTAGTGTTAAAATATTTGGTACAATTTGCTTTTGACCTTGAAAATAACCTTCATATGTTTAAACTAAGGGAACGTACACATACTACGTCACAAGTTTAAGGGAGGGGGGGAGTCCTTAAAATACTAGTCAGTGACAGGAGCGGGGGGGGGGGGATCAGATTTTAGTCACGTAGTCGTTGGTTGTTTTTTTCATAATACATAATTCACTAATAATTTAAGTATGCATGTCTTATGCTATAAAGAAGAGTATGAGCCAAATTTTTCTTTCAATTTTCGCTTGTGAAATGATTAAAAATCTTAATTATGAATTATTATGTAAAAACTAAAAGTGGGAAGGGGTGTCTTGGCTTGTACTACGAGTGGTCACCGAGGGGTGGGAGGGGTAGAAAAAACTAAAAAAAAGGTCATGTAGTATGGGTATGTCCCTTTATATAGATTGGTATAAAATAAATTCGATTTAAAAAAAAAATCAAGAATTAAAAGAATTCAATTAAGATTTCCATGAAAATACAATGTCTTTTTTATATCACTAATAGTTGGTTTCTAAGACACACTCACATATGTATGTCATTGTGTTCGACGAAACAGAGATAACAATTTTCAAACGGAGAATTTTTGACTCAGAAACCTGCATTAAATGTAACTGTTTTTATAAAACTAAAGTATAATATAATAACAAAATTGATTTAATTCAATTTTTTATAACTGACATTAAGAATTTTAGCAATAACAAAACGTCTTTAATAATTTGTAAAACTAAATCAACAGATAGATGGCGCTAAAATCAATTTACATATTTGAAGCCAATTTAATGTATGTATAAGACTAGCTGTCGCCCGCGACTTCGTCCGTGCGGAATTTAAAAAAAAAAACTAGTAGCCTATGTGTTTTTTCAGTCTATGTTCTATATAAATGCCAAATTTCATCTAGATCTGTTGATTGTTTCTGGAGATATCTTCAAACAAAAATCCATCTAAACATTCGCATTTAAAATATTAGTAAGAAAGGGTATCACGAGCGTCGGTGGCTCAGTGGTTAAAGTACTCGACTTATAATCTGCAGGTCCTGGGTTCGAATCCCGTCATATACCAATGTGTTTTTCGTTTTCAGATTTACATATGTACATTTATCCTATGTTGTTACGGTGAAGTGATGAGTAAGTGAGGAGAGTGAGGAGAGCGAGGTGAGCGAGGTGATGAGTGGTCTACTGGAAGGCAGTGATGAGTATGAGTACGGGCACGGCGAGGACGCAGAGGAGGTAGACAGCAGTGCGGGGCTCGCACTCCGACACGATCACAAACTGCTCGTTCCACAGAGACTCGTTCTTGCTCAGAGGTACTTCTAGAACTACCTGCGTACATACATACATACATACATACATACAACTTTCTATTGTTAACTATTACAGCTTATTTTTATACAATAAGTTGGCAAATGAGCGAGCGGCCACCTGAAATCGCTGAAATAGCGAAGTGACCGTTGCCCATAGACATACGCAATTGCATATGCGTTGCCTACCTTTAATCGACGGAGGAGAGGATGCACAGAAAGAAAATATTTCCCCTTCCATGCATCCTCTCATCCGGAAAGTCCATTTCTTATTTAAGACATTACTTATTTTAATTACCAAGTCAAGTGTCAGAATTATAAGTGAGGAGACATAAACGTAGATATTGTGCCAGTACACCGGCACTGTGTCGGATTTTCTTCCTAACAGTATGTATTAAAGATCAGTGTTTACTTATAAAAAGAAAATATAACAAATTTATTACAGCGCCCTCTATTATTGTGTATAGCTGTCGCCCGCGACTTCACCCGCGCGGAATTAATAAATAAATAAATAAGTAGTCTATATGTTCTTCCAGACTATATATATGCCAAATTTGAGCAAGATCCATTGAGCCATTTTAGAGATATTTTCAAACAAACATCCATCCATACATTCGCATTTATAATATTAGTAAAAAGTTAGATAGTAGTAAGACTAGTTGTCGTCCGCGACTCCGTCCACGCGGGATTAAAAAAACTAAATAAACATCCTATGTATTCTTCCAGACTATGTTCTACATCTATGACATCCATCCATCCATCCAAACATCGTGATTTATAATATAAGTAAGAGGTGGATTAGCGGACCTTTTGTGCGGAGAAGATGTCGAGTGGGAGGTCGCAGCGGGTGGTGGTGTTGGTGCACTCGCGCAGAGCTGATCGCGCCACCTCGTACCTCGTCTTCTGCAGGTCGAACTGCGCGCGGATGAAGTTCCTCTGCACCTCGTTCTCAGAGTTGAACACGAAGAAGTAGTATCCATTCGCTGGCACCCTGAAAACTTATCATCATCAGCTCACTGTACGTCCCCACTGAATTAACCATTAGGCTATTGGTGGTTCCAATTGTAACTATCTATATATATAAAAAAGTGGTGTTAGTTACACTATTTATAACTCAAGAACGGCTTCACCGATATGCCTGAAAATTGGTATAGAGGTAGCTTAGAGCTAGGAGACGGACATAGGATACTATTTATTCATTTTTTTCTACTAATATTATAAAAGCGAATGTTTAAATGGATGTGATGTTATTTATATATCGACGCGGACGGAGTCGCGGGCGACAGCTAGTATTTACATAAAAATGACGTCGATTGTGTTACAGACCGGTATGTGAGTGCGTTGGGTGTAGCAGCATCAGGATGGTGCTGGTTGGAGGTGCAGGCGGGGTGCGGGGTGAGCGGCAGATTCAGCAGCAGACCCTCGCACTCCAGCAGAGCCTCCTCGCTGCTGGAGAAGGAGGACCAGAACTCCGAGTTGGACATGTCGAATGCTGTCGTCTCGTTCACTTGGCTGTGATCTTCAGCGTAACCGTCCGGAGACAGACCCTGATGATAACACATGAAAAGTTTTTTTTAATCCTTACTAATAATATAAATGCGACTGTATATCTGTCTGTCTGTATGTCCTTCCTTCACGCAAAAACTACTGACCCATTAAAATGAAATTTGATACACAGATAGTGGAGAGCTTGGGGAAGGACATATACTACTTTTTAACGCTACAAAGGGGTTGTAAGGGGTTGAAAATGGGGATGAAAATTTGTATGAAAATATCATCATTTACAAATAGAAGCGTCAAATTTATTTTTTAGGCTGTAAATAAATATGAAATTCGATGTTTGTAAATTTGACATAAAAGAGTTTATTAATTTTTTTACATAACAGTTAAGAAAGTCTTCAAAGGTTTACCTCGTCTACATCTTCCTGTGCGGTGTTCCTCGCCTCGTCGTCCTCGTTCAGTTCCTTCTTCAGCTCGATCTGAGCCAGCATCAGATCCCTTCTAGCTCTCGCTTCTTCTCTTGTGTCGCGTCTTCTTTCTAGAATTATATTAATTCAAAGTTAAAGTTCCTTTGTTTAGTTACTCCTAACTTAGAGTAGACTCGAAGCCTCTCAGTGAGGATCTATATTGAGCTGATGATGATAATGATGAAGTAAAATAAAAAAAAGGGTGGGAAGGACCTCTTGAATGCACAAAAGATTGGGCAGAGGGCGAGGGCGATAAATATGAGGGGTTTTAGTTAAGTATACTCGCGGTTAAACAAAATTTTTAAAAGAAATTGTAGAATTTTGATTAACACTACATCTGCATTCAGCAATCTTATTAATATAAAAATGCGAATATTTGGATGGATGTTTGTTAGAAGGTATCTCCAGAACAGCTGCGTGAATTTAACTGGAATTTAACATACATATAGAACATAATCTGAAAGAACACATAGTACTAATTAAGTTTTTTATAATTGAACGCGGACGTAATCGCGGGCGACAGCTAGTTCATACTTACGTTGTCTCTGGGTTTTGTTCTTCTCCTCATCAATAGCCTCAACCAGCACTTTCCGCAAACGATCCAATTCCTCATCACTTCCTGTCACCTTACTCATAATTAAAGATCTGTTTAGTGCTTGCTGGAATAAATACGAATGGTCTATGGTTTTAGAGAATTTTTTTATATTTCATATTTTTAGCTGGAATGCGTATGCTAAGATGGATAAAGTTAAAAATGTGTATATTAGAGGAAGTTTGAAAGTAGCGCCAGTGATCGAGAAATTGAGGAGTAAAATTAGCGTTGTTTGGACATGTTATGAGGAGGGATGATGATGGTATACGCGAAAAAGTAATAAAATTGAATGTGGATGGCTACAAGGGTAGAGGAAGACCAAAGAAAGTATGTATGGATTGCAAGTGCAAGAAGGGATTCAGATATGACGGCTGATAGAGATGTATGGAGTACATACTGTGCCGACCTTCCGCAGGGCAAGCAGGTTGATAATGATGGTTTAGGGTTAGAAAGTTTATAAGCTTTATATTTTGAACTGCAAACTACAGAAGGCAGTTGAAAGAAAAAATAGTTGTTAAAATAAAATGATTAACTTGAAAGTATTAATTGTATTTTCGTAAAAGTGATTATTGATTAATTTTACCTTTTCTTGATAATCAACGCCCATTGTTTTATGCAGTCGGTACAGAACCTTCTTTCCCCTGTCTCCTAATGCTTGAAGTTGTTTCAGAACATCTTCAAATACTTCTTTGGAGTTTACATCTGTATCCGAAGTATTTAACTGTGAAATAAAATTATTATGACAATAAAAATAAATATCTTAAGGAACTTTGTAACGTTTGAAACGAAGCGAAATCAAACAACAAATCCAATATAAATTCCGTCAATGACGTTACGAATACTTTCTCGTAAACTTTCGTGCTAGGTACCCTATGCTGATTTACATATATACTAGCAGTCACCCAGGACTGTCCGCGCCGAATTTAAAAAAAACATAATTAGTATCCTATGTGTTCTTCCAGACTATTATTCTATATGTACGCCAAGTCTCATTAAAATCCGTTAAGTCGTTCTGGAGATACCTTCAAACATCCATCTAAACATTCACATTTATAATATTAGTAAGTAATTGTCCAGTGACTTGTAGCTCACAATTCAAAATCTTAGAGGATTTACTACACAGGCAGTTGAGCTGAGCTGTGAACCGGTTCACTGATTTCACACGCGAATCAACTGATCTGCAAGTCAATTTAGTTGATTTACTAAAGAGTAGTGTTTGCTCAAACTCTTTCGGATGTAATTTTATCTGTGCAAATAATTAACTAATTCCATTTCTACATATAACATTTAATTAGAGATGATTAAGGATAAGTAAATATTATTATAAAAATTAATTAAATCAGCGCTGATATGAATGTGTTTTATAATTGAATGAATATACAACATTATTTGCAGTAAACTATGATAAATATTTAGTAAAATGTTATCATTTGGTTGTTAAATCTAATACTAGTTGTCACACGCTACTCTGTCCGTGCGGAATTAAATACAAACATAATAAGTAGCCTATGTGTTCCTCCAGACTATGCTCTACATAAATGCCAAATTTCATCGAGATCTGTTAAGCCATTCAAGAGATACCTTCATACAAACATCCATCCATCCAAACATTCGCATTTATAATATTAGTAAGATTTTTACGAAATACGATTCCTTTAAATCCTTTGGACAAACTACTAACCCCATCTATGTTCACACAACGGCACTATCTAGTGTATAATAATTTTATTTCCAAAAAAATTACATAGATGGCACTATTTTATAAATCAAAATAAAATGAGATTATTTTTTTTATTGATTTAAGGTGAAGCTCATTCTATATTATTACTATCATTGTGTCAAAACACTTATAAAATACTATCTTCTGACCGCGACTTTACCGTGTTGAATAAAAACAAAACTTAATTACTAGCCAATGTGTTCTTCCAGACTATGTTCTCAAAATCAGTTCCGGAGGTACATTCCAACATTTATCCATTCAAACTTTCGATTTATAATCTTACTTCTTACTAACATTATAAATGCAAATGTTTGGATGGATGGATGTTTAATAGAAGGTATCTCTAGGACAGTTGCATGGATCTTGCTGTAATTTGGAATAGATGTAGAAGAGTCTGAAAGAAGACATAGGCTTACTAAGTTTGTTTTTTAATTCCGCGCAAACAAAGTCGAGGGCAACAGCTACTATTAGTTACAACTTCATTCTTCAAGCTTATCAAGCCTTAGTTTTACCATTCTTGTTTCAAGATATAACCTAACAATGATATATTTGATAAGAAAATATCAGATAAGGTAAACTTTCCACAATACGGAATTTACAATGTTATATAAAAGAATTAGCATTTAATTGGCGCATCATAATTTGCGTGAAATTAACTTTATTGTTATATATTTCGTTAAGGTCACAATGAAATGCGTCATTTTATATACCAGGGCTTTTATATAAGAGATAGTTAAATTCTTATGTAATAGAAGATAACAATGTTTATAACATAACTAGCTGTCACCCGCGGCTCTGTTTGCGCATGATTAAAAATTATCAGTAGCCTATATGTTCTTCCAGACTATGTTCTACAACTATGCCTTTCATTGAAATCCATTGAGCTGTCTTGGAACAAACATCCATCCATCCAAACATTTGCATTTATAATATTAGTAATTTCACTTTTTTATCATGGTTTTTGATAATATTTACTATTGTTATCTATCTACAAATATTTTCTAGATGATACATTCCATTATTATCTAGTTTAATAGTTGTGGTTTTATTATATTTAAATAAACCTAATTATTTTATATCACTATAGTATTATTTAATTCCATGCTATTTTTTTGTAGTTTTTTAGTTGCCAATATTTATCATGCAATCTCTTCTAATTAAGGCCATTTTCCACTAAATAATCTGCTGTGCGAACTCGTGATAACTAACTTAAATTCTACACAGCCTTAAATAAGCGAGATTGAAAGTGAACGTAATATTTTTCTTCCTCGTGGAGGTTCTCTCATCCCAAGTTTCTCGCTTGTGCAGTTAATTATGCTTATTATTAAATTATAAACTTACCTCTATTGTTGGATTCCCAGTATCCATTTTAACGTTTGTAGGAGATTCATATTTCTCTGTTACAACTGTCGTAGTTGTTTCATTTGTATTGTTTATATTTGAAGTGATTTCAGATTTTATTGTTGTAGATTTTATTTCGTCTGGTGTATCCTTAGCTTCTATAGTATTGTTTGAATCCAGTGTTTTTTCTAACGATTTATTTTTAACAACATCTTGATTGCTACTATTGCCATCTATATCTAAAATGAGCAACAAATTTGTATGAATAAAAAGTGTTGCGTTTGCGCATTTGTTTTATATGATGAATGGTCCGAGTAGATAATTAAATTTAAAAAAATATTTACTTATTGAAAACTGACATTGACATTTTAAAAAACAGTATGACGTCCAGTGTTGCCATTTACTTTAGTGATGCGCCTTAACATTAGTGATGTCTTAACAAGCGTTATTTTTAAAACAATCAGTAACCGAAAGGAGCTTAAATTTTCCAAGATTTGATGGCAAACCTCAGGAGAAGCGAAACTAAATGAAAGCTTGGAATAATAATAATAACAATATTTTTTTAATCAAAATTTGAATTACATACATTAAGAGTGCTTTTATGTAACCGTTATCATTGAAGCAATTAATGACTTAGACAAATAATTGGAACATAGTTATTATTTGAGGTTATCGAAATGGAATAAAGTGACAATAAAGTAAAATGTGTTTGCGGGACACTTAGCGAGTTGCAACACTAAGATACGCCGATAGTTTTGTAAATAACAATATAAGTAGGTTTCCGAGAGCATAATCTCCGTTTAAAACATATTGTTAACTCTGTTTTGTCAAGGATAATGACAGGGACGACGATATGATTTATACAGAAATTTATGTCTCAGAAACCAACGGATAGTCAGAGACATGATGATGATTAAGTTATTGTTAATTAAAATTATTTGTTAATATTAGTTCAGATATTCAAGCTACAGGATGTAAGATAATTTAATTTAATGAACTTTACCTTTAAAAGAAAGCCACTGTCTTGTGTCTCTATCAACATTTGTGTCTCTGTGTCTGTGAAGTTCAGTGAGAGACATCAGATGCGAAGGAGGCCGGTAGTATTTCAGCTGCTCGTCTTTGGCCGCCTGACGTATCGCGTGGAGTCGCTCCAAAATCTCTCTTAATTCCTACAAAATTGTTATAAAATCTTCTTATATTTTCCATACAATTGTAGGATTATATACTCTATACAACTCAATCAATTAATCTTTCACACAATCCATACTTTCATGTCTTCCTCTAATTTGTAACTGCATTCAATCTCATTGCTATCTTGTTTATGTGCGCATCAAGAATAATATAATACAGTCATACTAACCGTGGGTTTCTGAGATCAAGTTCCCACTTCAAGGTATATTGTTATCTCTGTTTTGTTTATGATAATGACAGGGAAGACAATATGTTTTCATATAGAGATTTTGGTCTCTCAAACCAACAGTAAAATAAGTACTTATAACTACCACAATCGGTTAAATAATCTGACTTTTATAGTGGGTTTTTGATACCCAAAATATCTCAGTTTTGTTAAAAATAAAGAGACGGACGACGATAACTTTTATACAGAGATTTTGATTTCAGAAACCTACGGTTAGTTGTATTTTATACATACTTTGGGATCATGATCAGTGACGTCAACACTTGGTACAGGATCCGATGACGTCATATTTCCTTGTTGCATAGGATCGTGGAAGCTTACACCGGCTTTGTGACGTTTCATAGCACCTTAAAACATACTTTTGTTAAAAAAATTGACATGCATATTACTATACCGTGATCTAATTTGTTCCCAACGCCATCTAGCAACAATCAATGTCAACTCTCATATAATCTATACTAATATTATAAAGCGGTAGAGTTTGTTTAAACGCGCTAATTTCAGGAACTACTGGTCCGATTTGAAAAATTATTTTTTTGTTAGTCTATTTACAGAGGAAGGTTTTTATTTATATAACATTACGCTGCGAAAAAAAGTTTTTTTATATCTGCGCGGACGGAGTCGCGGGCGACAGCTAGTTTTAGATAAATCTAAAATTCTAAATTGTAAAACATGGTTTTATTTATTAAAATATCTATAGTTAGTTCTTAACCATTGTCTCTTTCTCTGTATGACCAGGGTAAGGGTTTCTGTTAAACAGTTTGCACAACAAACCTATCAGTTCTATTTGTCGTGTTCTTAACAAAGTTCAATGAACTCTGATAGCCCAGCTATTGTTTGAGATATCAGAAGTGCTTCGACACTTTGAGGAACTTCGTTTCAAAATGGATGTTTGATATCGAGGAAGACTATTTACACAGAACTGTTATATTACTTATAACGTATTAGCTTTTCCCGCGATTTTTTTCGCGTGAAATATCGTCTTTATTTATCGTTTTAATTATTTATGCAAATAATTTTACTTAAACGTATAAAATATTACAACACAACATTGAAATAAACCTTACATGTTCCTATTGTTAGTAAGAAAATCCGACACTGTACCGGTATATTGGCACAACACTAGCCTTACTAAAATGTCGACATCTTTGTCCCCTCACTAATCATTCTGACATTTGACTTTGCAATAAAGCGCGCCATTCGCGCCAAAGGATTGTAATTAATAAGTGTCTAAAACTATACACACTTCCATCCCCTAATACCTATTATTATTTTGCAGCCCTGAAGGTAAAACAATTACAAACTTGTGTCATGTCATATTAACAGCGTAAAAAGTTTCAAGCTTCTAACTGTAACAATGACGTTACTTCGATATAAATTTCCACCCCCACTTTCAACTCTTTACAACCTCTTTTTTCGCATTAAAATGTAGCCTATGTCCTTTCTCGGGCTCTAAACTATTTGTATACCAAATTTCTTAAGGTGTTAAAGCGCGACATACAGAGTTACCTTCGCATTTATTAGTAAAGATTTTCAAGCTTTTAGACATTATTAGTTAAAATCATTTGGAGAGAATGGCGCGCTTTTGTTACAGATCAAGTGTCAGATTGATTAGTGAGGGGATATGAACGTTGATATTTAAATAAGGATTGCGCCGATATATCGGGATAGTGTCGGATTTTGTTCCTAACACTACTTACCAGGATCGTTGGCTTTTCCATCGACTTTTTTTAATTCCTGCACCTTTTCCAGTAACGTAGTATTAGATAGAAGACCGAGTTTGTAAGCTTCAAGAAGTTCATCTAATTCTTCTGATGAGTTATCACCGATGTATGCACATTCTTTAAGATGCTTGTAACCTTTTATCATAATTAAAGAAGCTCCTGGCCATCTAGAAATAATAAATAACAGAATTTATTTTTCTTTTTGTATTCGTCTTGTTTCATGTTTTCTTATAAGTAATGGTAGAGTTCGTAGTAAATTTTAGACATGCTTGAGTTAAAGTAATTCTTTGTTTCGTCTGATGAATGTGTGTGCTGGAGACTTGCGAGAGAGACTTGCGATTCCCGTACTCTTCTTTTCCCGTACTTTTGTTTTTTTTGATCGAAAGATTTTGCGTATAAGTGGGTCCCATTTTTTTTATTAATTTTTAAAATTACTAGATGTTTTTTTCTTTAAGTGTGGTACCTGACACAAGTAGACACGGTAACCGATGACCCCTTCAGTAGATAGAAACCCCAGTATTCCTTCATATCGTCTTCGAGCTCCAACTCCCGGGTCATGGAGACTGGTACCAGTTCATCAGCCAGGCTCGGCGGACCTGGTACCACGAAGGCATTGAACGTAGCGTTCGACTTCACCACTTGGCGCTAAATAATACTGCAAACTTTAATATGTTATAGGTTTGATGGCGACCATGTGATATGCAATCATAGGCATTTGGTAAAGTTTACCAAACGTATAAAATCTTTTGTAGTCACATTTATTTTTGGAAACTTGCCAAAGTACTATTTTGTGACGACATTAACGACCATAATCAATATTCGATCCTTGAAATCGATCCCAAATAAACATTGATTGTACTGGAGTACGTAATTCGAGAATCGATTGCAATTACGATCTTTATATCGATTAAATGTATCCCAAAATCGATTATTGATTTATGTTATAACAATAAATAAATAAATGATAGAAATAGGCTATTCAAATTCAATACGTGAACGATGTATTTATTTAGACATACTGCACTTGACATTCCATAAAAGCGTGGAACTCCACTGCAGTGATAATTACAATTATTAAATATTGCCCTCTCTTTCATTATCCTTGAGAAAACAGAGACAACGTTTTTTATATTGTAAAGTGGCAAAAGAACATACAGTAAGCTAAAGCTAAAAGCAGAAATAGTGAAGTGGCCGCTGCCTATAGACAGACGCAATTGCAGATGCGTTGTCTACCTTTAAGCAACGAAGGAAGTGATATAGAAATGGAATAGTTCCCTTTCTATTCATCATTTCTTTATAAGAAAATGGTGGAAATAGAACGAGGATAAAGCCTAAGGCACGCACATCAGACGAACGGTGGTATTTCTTGCACTTGACGTCTGCCTACTGTGTAGTGGAATTTCACCGGATGAGCCTATACCCTATGTGCAACAAATGTTGTTTTTTGTTTTGTTTATCAGCTCTTTATACGTCCCCACTGATGTGCTCGGACCCTACCCTAAGTTGGAATTGACTAGGCTATACTCAACCACGGCCCCGTGCGGGTTGACTTCACACATATCTTTGAATTTCCTCGCAGATATGTGCAGCATCACTATGTTTTCCTTCACCGTAAAAACTTTATAAATGTATATATAAAAATCGACAACACATTGGTGGATCGCGGGATTCGAACCCAGGATCTACAAGTCAAGTGCTTAACCACTGAAGCCAGTGACTCTACAAGGTTCGCTTCAATGGAATCCTACGTTTATATTTATTAGTTGTCCTTGCATAACAATTAGAAGCAATGTGATATCTTATCTTGTATACTTTATCACTGACAGACAGACTTACATGCTGATGCTATGATAAACATATGAAAAGGAATTTTTAACTATAAACATGTCAACGACAAATTGTGAATGTCGCCTATTTGCTAGTTGCCTAGATAAATTGTAGTCCCCTAGGTCGTAACGTCCTGTGCATAGTCCCGGTGCTTTCTTTTGGAGATCCCGGTCCACCAAGGGGTTTGAAATAGTCAAGTCTCTCCCCTAGATATCAGTCTTTACAAGTCTTCCCCCCCTCCCAACGAACGAATTAATTTACAAAGTAAGGTTTTATCTTTTGACAATTTGTAAAGGAATATTTTCTCATTGAGATAAATGACAGCTAATGTAGTGTCAATTTTATTAAGTGTAGAAATGTTAATTTTTAAATTTATTTGTTCGATACGCATTTTGGTTAATTTTAACAAATGGCATAAGCAAATTACAAACGCCCGGATTTTACAATCGATCGGTAACTACATAAATATATTTTAAGAATATGTAATATTATGACAGTTTATCATAGTGAAAGTGCTGTATTGATAGATTGTTACTAAAGTCTGGAGATATGACGTCACAATCACGTCCCAATAGTATCGATACTTTACTTAATATTTTGTATCTCGATTCATTGTTACATTCCAATCAATCAACTAACTTTGTGTACTATTCTTTTATAGCATTAGGAGACAAACAGTGGTAGAGCCCGCTTTAACATCTTCGCACGAATTGGCCCGACTCGCCCGGCAAAATACCACGACCACACAGAAGACAGGCGGCAAGTGGAAGCAATTCCAAGTACAGTCTGATGAGTGTGCGTCCCGGAGGCCTAATTTAGTCCTCTTTCCCTTCCCACTCTTTTTCTTATAAGGAAAGATTGGGAAGTGGAAGTCGACTTTTCGGATGAGAGGATGTATGGAAAGGGAAAATATTTTCTTTCTGTGCATCCTCTCCTCCGCCGATTAAAGGTAGGCAACGCATATGCAGTTGCGTATGTCTATGGGCAACGGTCACTTCGCTATTTCAGCGATTTCAGGTGGCCACTCGCTCGTTTGCCACCTTATGATATAAAAAAAAACAAGCGGCTTGGATTCGCTAAAATAGCGAAGCAATTGCTAGTCATAGACATGCGATGTAGATGACCTTTAATCGACCGAGGAGGGGTACGTAATAATTTTTTTTACCTTACTTGTACATCCCCTTCATCGTCAAATTCCCTTCCAGGGAGGGGAAATATGATTATAATTAAGCCTCCGTGCATTCTTGTATTGTAGCACATTGCTATCTCTTACTCTCTTAGAAAAAAAGAGAAAGCAAATTTGTACATTAAATCGAAACCGAAGTTAAGAGTTAAATGTTTTATTAATGATTCTAGTATTTTTACTTTGGTATGAATTTCTCATGAGAATCGAACGTACGTACCTGACACCATGTGGGCGAGATCTTGCTGTCAATGAGTCGCATGTCTGTCATGCTCATAGGATACATTTGACCGGAGAATACTTTGTACCTGTAACACAGACAGTTACAAAGAAGACATGTATTCTGTCATATGTCAACAGAATGTTTTAACTCTAAAAACTGCTTCCAACGTAAGTCTGTTATTTATTTGTAAATTTCGAAAGTATACGCGTATCTTACTAATATTATAAATGCGAATGTTTAGATGGATGGATGTTTGTTAGAAGGTATCTACAGAACGTCTGTATAGATCTCGCTGAAAGGCATAAATGTGGAACATAGTCTGGAAGAACACAGACTACTAATTAAATTTTTTAACTGTGCGAGAACGGAGTCGCTTGCGACAGCTAGAATTTCAATGATCATATCTAATATTTAGGGTATCGTACCTCATAGGAAAGAAACGGAACCTTTATAGGATCACTTTGTTGTCCGTTCATCTGTCTATCAAGACCCATTTTCGTCGGAACGCGTGAAAGTACCAAGCTTGAATTTATTTTATGATAAATTCATTATTAAAGTTTTTTAACTAATTATTCCTTTACTTGATTTTTTTATTAGCAATAGGAATTTTATTCCAGAGTTTCTGACATCAAAAAGAGACATAAATTGACTACTTAATACAAATGAAACTTCTTTGTATCATTGTTTTATAAGATTAAAGTTTATCTTGATATCTAAAGCCTAAGCAATCAGCGAATTGAAGTTTTAATATGATATGATAAGGAACAATATTCAGTTGTCAAGAGGATAATGACAGTTCTTTTTGTTCCTTCAATATTGTTCATACAGTAGCGGTCGCCCGTGACTCGGAGTTAAAAAACTTAGCTTATGTGTTCTTCCAGACTATGTTCTACATCTATGACAAATATCAGTGAGATGCAGCCGTTCTGGAGTTACGTAAGACTCAAGATGTAATTTGCTATTATTTCCCGTAATATTTGTATAGGATATTCTTTCATTTAACATTTGGTCATTGCGTTCATTCCATTAGTTTTAGCTTTAATTAACACTGAAACTTCGATTTATATGACAAATTTAAGGTTGTATAGTACAATTCATACTTTACGGCGGCTCGAAATTACAATTACAACTACAACGTCCCACCTGCCATGAGCATAGATAAAGTTTGAATATTATTATACGAACGACCCTATTTATGAGCCATCGAATTAGTCGTAATATTGACTTACCTCATATACAAAGGTATGAAGATAAACATACAAGGCAATACTATCATCAAAAGTAATAGTCTGCATAGTCTTATGGGGCCCTGGTAGCAGGCCCGAGACTTTAGCTGGCTGAACTGACGTGTCGGACGTGGACGGTTCGCAAGGCCCGCTGTAAAAGTAAACGATGATTAATCAAATGTCTTGAATGAATTAAAATCAGATGGACGGAAATAGTGGGTCTTCTATCCATTGTCGTCCGTCCGAATCGTAGTGGAAACGCGGCTTAACAATGCAATCCGAATTACGTTGATACCAATTTTGACACTTTTCACATCAAAATATATCTTTATGTAGGTTTTATGTAGCTGTCGCCCGCAACTTCGTCTGCACCGAATTACAAAAAAAACTGTTTTAGGAGTCTATGAGTTCTTTCAGGCTATGTATTTGTTCCAAATTTGAGATCCATGCAACCGTCCTGGAGATACCTTTAAACATCCATCCATCTAAACATTCGCATTTATAATATTATTAAGATATCAGATTTACTTAGAAGTTTTTTCAAGGAGATCGGCTTTTATACGTCCGCGTTTTTTAATAATCCAATTAACAACTCAGAATTTGAACACAAATATTGCGCGATTTTGAAATGTCCTTATATCTGTTAGGACCAATTTATATTTTAATGCTATATCGAGTTAGGAAATGAATCAGCTTCCTATACCAATATTATAAAAAGGAAAGATTTGTTAGTACTGAATAAGCTCCTAAACTACTGAACGGAATTTGAAAAATTCTTTCACTGTTGGGAACCTACATTATTTTTAGGTGAAAACGAGGACAAAGTCGCGGACAACTGCTAGTATGATACATTCTATATCGCAAGAAAATCCGAAACTATGCCGGTGTATCGACACAACACTAGTCTTATTAACGTATAAACGTTTATGTCCCCTCACTAATCAATCTGACACATGACTTTATAACGAAAGCGCGGTATTCGCGCCAAATGATTTTAACTAATAATGGCTAAAACTATGAATACAGTGGTGAATTAATAACTTACCTTCCAATGGTACTAATTCTTGAGGATCCATGATTTTTATATCATATTTATTACATACAACAAAGTCTTTATTTCACAGTTTGTTTAATTTTAATCACATATAGAATTATTCCGATGTCTATAGCTAATTAATTTTTTAAATACGTCTCTGCACTGGTACTTGTTTACCTTTTTAACTGTTTTTTAGTCTTTACACTTTCGTAACAAATGTAAAATTATTATACACATTTTTTAATAACAATAGGAAGAAAGATGTTATAAATTGCCGAGCCAGCTTCAAAAATCTGGTTTAAGTTTTTCTTTATTAGTTATTTATTTTGATCTCATAAAATACATGAATTTATTACTAAGGCCCTGTAATTTAACTATGGTTGCGTCGCGTGAATCGCGTTCGGTACATACAACGTTAGATCGTCAACGCGAGTCGTCTATTCCATGTTACGCATAGCGACTACACGTCAACTGTATTTCGCTCCGCCATCTTGAAAATTTGCGCGCCATTTCTCACATTTTTGACAAATAGGTTGCGAACGAATTGGTTTTGGGATGCCCGATGTATGAACCTTTAGGACTTGGTATTTCGTTAGTCGTTTGACGACTGAAATCGCTAGGTTTTTGAAGAGTTAGAGAAGAGTTGGCTCGTGTGGGAAAGGTCTAAGAATCTTTGTGAAATGACGTATAAGCACGGTGTAATCACGCTAAGGGTCGCAAGGGTCGCGCCATGTTTGAGTTCATATAGATATCATTATTTACAATGTATGTCTGACGGTTTGTTTGTCTACAAACAAATGCAGACGATCACGTGACTTGGATATGGTCACACGAGTTTAGATTAGGGTTGCCAGCTCTTCGGATGTATTCGATTTCTTTGGGTCTTTATGGTAATAAGGAAAGGTTTGATATTTTCTCCGATCGATCGTTGATTGTGTGAGAGAGAAGGCTAATAGATATACTACTGTTCTGACATTACCGAGGGAAAAGGACAGCATGATGTGTGTTCGTATTAAAGTACCTAACCTATATTACAAAATAATGTTACGATTTAAAAAAAAATTGTTAAATATTTTAAACTGGCATTAGATTTTTTTTCTATAATCTCTAGGTTAATTGTCGGCGTCATAAGGTCAAGACAATTCATGCCTACGATATTTTATGTTTTGATAAAAAAATATTTGATAATTTAATGTAATAATAAGTTTTTTTACAACTGTTATAATCAAAAATATTTTTATTAAATACAATTTAAAATAATATAAATTATTTTGAAAATTAAGCTAATTATAAAACGTATTCTAACAATTACTAAGGTATGTTTATGATATTAACATATTAAAAAAAACAAGGTTATTGGCGCGAAATTATCAAAAATTGGTTTAATTTTCGAACACAAATTGCTATAAGTAAAAACTATTCCTAAGAGAGGCAAAGATACAAGGATCGAACCCTGATCATCAGACGTTCAACAGATATTTATCAAGATAGAGTTTACTGACTTTGTGACCGTGTTTTAGTGAATTTTTAGACAGCTCAAATTTTTGAGGTTAAGTTCATTGACCTATTGAATATATTATTGGAAGTAATCGCAGCTTTGAAGTAATTTTTCATATATTTTTAATACATTTATTGTAAGCTTGTATGTCATTGACTTTTACGATAAAGTTTAAAAAAAATATAACAAATACGAAATCATTTGATTTTAAATAAAACTTATTCTTTAATAAAACGTTAACGTAAATAATTTTATACGCAAAAATACCTATTCTTGATTCACACAATGATCTTCCTTCGGATTAATTTGAAATTCAAAATACACAACAAAACATTCTTGTCCTAAAATTAGTTCCAGCAAATAACACAGATTACGAAAAACGATCACAAATTATGACATAAGGAACGGTCCCGATGCGAAATGTCGTAACTTTTATTTTCACGATTTATAAACTTTTATTTTATCGCGATTTTAAATCGACGCGCGTCTTCCGCAGCGATTGTTCCGACACTGGCGGCTTTATCGCTTTACGCACATTTATATTGTAAATATATAAATAGCTCGGCGATTTTTTTTTGTCATAATTACACGTGTACGTTATAACAAAAGATTTTCCGCCAACTCTCTAGTTTGTATTAACGATTAAGATAAGAAAAATAAAAGTATATAACATCTATAAAAGATGGCAATTTAAATGAAAGGGGATTTAATTAATTATATAGGGATTATAATATCTAGGCTTATGAATAATTTAGGTTATGAATGTTTTGGTTGCAAACGGTATTCGGAGGACCGCATACTCAGGATGGCTGGGGTAAGGCCTACGTCACGCTGTGGGCAGACAAAGGTTGATGTTGATGCTGGTTTTAGTTCTTTATACAATTATTTAAGGTCATTTAATAGTTACTTCAACGCTATAGGTTTCTTATACCAAGTGTAGTAGATATAATGAATAGATGAAAGGAAATGAGTGAGAAATTAATATATTTATATGAATATGACTATTTAAAATGCTGTATTATCAGGACATTTGAAGCTATTTACTAATTAACAAAGCGTCCTGTCTCATGTTTATCAATTAACAGGAACAACAGATCAAGGGTTAATCACTATCATGTTTAAATAACATCCATAGTGTCTTAATTCTTTGAATGGTGTAAATAGACTTTTGTTAATGACATTTTTTGTCGACCATTTATGATACTGATAAAGTAATTCTATCACTAACACCCTTGATAATTAGTGGACAACAACAATGGCTTGTCTTACATCACACTGACTTGAAGACAATATCAAATCCCTAGCTCGAACGTATCATGCAAATCTGAAGAATTTGAACCCTAAGGAATGGTACGTTTAAGTTGGTAAGAGCTTAAAATCTAGTAAGCCTTAAGAATAATTATTCTTGCTTGTATAGTTTACTGTATTCTTGTAATTAGCTCCTAAGTTGATTGATTATCTGTTTGTTGATTATGGGACTGACATGTTCAATAGAACAAAAGTCCCTAAAAAAAAAAAAAATATTAATTATATATAATCTACTGCCGATACTAGAGCAATACTTTGACTTTAAACTACTCTGTACTCACCATACTGCAGTATAATTGTAATAATAACGTAAAATAACCATCTGCAAGAGATGTATGCTCACTATACTAGTCAGGAATCCAAGTGTCCGACATCAAATCTAGCATCTGTTTATATACAAAGTCAATAGAGCAACCGTATCAATTGATAATTCTGCAATACTCAAGCATTTTGGATACCGGAAATGAAAACAACATATATTACCATAAACTGAAAGGAATATTTATAGTTTCTTACTGATTTACTATTAAAATAATCATGAAAGACTAACTGTGTATATTTGAGACCAAAATCCCCGTTCTAAATATACAGTTATCTCTGTTTTGTCAAACATATTGACGATGACTATATGTTTTATAAAAGACAATAGGTCGCCCGCGACTCCGTACGCCTGGCATTAAAAAAAAACTTAGTAGGATATGTGTTCTACCAGACTATATTCTGTACATATGCCAAATTTAATCGAGATCCGTTCAGTCGGTTCAGCCATTCTGCAGATACCTTCAAACAAACATCAATTCACCTATCCATTGAAACATTCGCATTTATTATATTAGTAAGATTATAGTCTCAGACACCAACGGTTATTGTGGTACTCAAACTGGTCTCCTTAATTCAGACTTCGGATGAGAAAGATACCCCGTAAACATATACTAATGAACTTAAAGACTATGAGTTTGCAGTTAGATTACAACACTTTCTCCATGAAAGATCGTGACAGTCGTGACAGATTAAACACACATCAAACGTGGCGCCATTTTGTAACACGTGTATTGCCGATCAATATTGTTTAATATAATATTATACATTCATTTAATTATTCACGTGGCGATTATTCTGCACAGACTGATTTTCTCAAATATTGTTTGGTTTTGGCAAAGGTTTGAAACAGTAAGGAGTTTTTAATTAAGTTAATTAAAAAGCACACAGTATAAATGGTAGATTTACTGGTTACAGACATTTTTTATCAATCGACTGGTTATTTTGTTACTAACAAGCTGTCGCTCGCGAGTCCGTTCTTGTGGAATTTTAAAAAACTTATTTAGTAGCCAATATGTTTTTCCAGACTGTGTTTTACATTTTCGTCAAATTTTAGTAAGATCCATATTCCTCAGAGGTATTTTAAAACGATTTTTTATTACTTTAAAAATCAAATAAAATCGAACATTAGTATGTGATATGTATGGCCATATTTAAAGTTAAAATCAGTAAATTTATAGCTGGTAATAAAAGATAAAGCTATTGTCCGATTGAATGTGAATATATCGCGTAATAACATTAAAACCACACCCACAGCAACACAGCTATTGGTCGTTTGTACTGAATCTGTCCACCAATCAGAAACTGATTTCCCAACCCCCTTTTCGAAATTCAAATATTTTTTCATATTATCCCCTCAGTCGCATTTCATACGTCAGAGGAACAACATCTCTTAGTTGTGGAATTTATTTTTACAGTGCCATTGTGTTTATGTTAAAAGTTTTTTAATTAGTGTTTATGCCAACCGTGAGTGATAAATTGTCTGGGAATTGTGAGTATTAAATAACAAAAATATAAATATCGAAATTGTATATAAACAATAAAGCAAAATAAACTTGCAAAAAAAAATAAAATTTAGAGATATGCGCTTTTCCTTCGAAACAAATTTGAACGAAAATTTTGAACCATACTGATGTAAAAAATACTACTTAGGTACCTGATTTAAATTTCTTTATGTTAAATAACACTTAATTAAGGAAACTAATGTATATGACCCATGATCTTGTATTAAAAATTAAACTCCTTCAGGCTAAAGATAGCCACGAAAACTCTTAACATGAGTAAACTCCGATTATTTGTTGGGAGAAAAATTTCTCTAAGTAACGTAAAAGGCTAAA
This sequence comes from Papilio xuthus, assembly GCF_000836235.2. Lineage (NCBI taxonomy): Eukaryota > Metazoa > Arthropoda > Insecta > Lepidoptera > Papilionidae > Papilio > Papilio xuthus. The sequence goes on from NW_013528989.1 coordinate 343,828, forward strand.
ATTACACAAAGAGTCTGTGCAATACGATAAAAGGATATATAACATTTATAAATAATACATTAAAACTATAATATTACGAAACGTTTATTGTTGGTAACTGCGGATGTCACTATCACCGGATGTCACTATGTTTGGACCCGGCTGCTTGTGTTATGAATTATTTTTACTCTATAATACCTCTTATTACAAACATCTCCGAGAGAAAAAAGCAAGCAAGCTTTATCACCTTTTTTATATTATAATGTGGCAAACGAGCGAGCGGCCACCTGAAATCGCTGAAAGCGAAGTGACCGTTGCCCATAGACATACGCAATTGCATATGCGTTGCCTACCTTTAATCGGAGGAGAGGATGCACAGAGTGAAAATATTTTCCCTTTCCATGCATACTCTCATCCGGAACGTCCACTTTCACTTCTCATCGTTTCCTTATAAGAAAAACGATGGGAAAAGAAAGAGGACTAAATTAGGCCTCCGGGACGCACACTCATTAGATGAAACGCGGAATAGCTGCCACTTCACGCCTGTCTTCTGTGTGGTCGTGGTATTTCACCGGGCGAGCCGGGACAATTCGTGCGAAGATGTTAAAGCGGGCTCTACCACTGTTACCGTATTATACGCCCCCACTGAGGTGCTCACCTACCCTTAGTTAGTGACTAGGCCATAGTCAACCACGATGGCCCAATACGGCTTGGTTAAGCTTATTGAACTCGAATGTATTTCAGAGAAGAATACAATTCTAACACCTTGTATACATTAAAATCAATTTTAAGTTCACAATGGTATGACCATACGTATACCTGCAAAATTGCCTCAAGCTAGGTTCAGGAAGTAATTATGTTTTCGCTAACTAATTTGCGGTAAAACTAAATTATTCAAACTTTCGTGTGACATTTAACACATAAAACTTTATTATTATTATTATTATTATTACATTATAATAAACTTATAAAAATGACTAAAACACTCACGTATATTCGTCCGGTGGCGGCATTGACTAGTTTCGAGCTTATCGGGGGGGCCTTCATCAGGGTGAGTGGGACTGGTATTATTTAGCGGACGCGGCCCGTCGCTCACTGATGAAGGGCCTACGATAGGCTCGAAACTAGTCGGTGCCACCACCAAACGAATATACGTGAGTATTTTAGCCGTTTTTATACTAGTTTATTATAATGGACTTCTCACTAAAACAGCATAAAGATCAGTACTAGAAAATTAGCGAAAATATTAGTAAATACGTATGTTTAGTAGACTATACTACGCTATAGTAACCGATACTTATTTCTTTCCTAACAGGTATCCCATCAGCGATGGCATCAGACCAGGAATCCTCTGATGAAGAGCCTGATAGTGAAATGTTAAGTGATGATTTGTATTTGCAGGATAGTGATGATGATCGACAGACGAGGAGTGTTCAGGTTGGTGATGATATTACTAGGAGATAATGAGTTGCGAAGCTGTGATGATGTTTTGTAATATAATCTATACTATTATAAAGCGGAAGAGTTTGTTTGTTTAAACGCGCTAATCTCAGGAACTGCTGGTCTGATTTGTAAAAATCTTTTTTTGTTGTATGGTCCATTTATAGAGGAAGGCTTTGGGCTATATAACATTACGCTGCAACCAATAGTTTTTTAATTTCACGCGGACGGAGTCGCGGGTGACAGCTAGTGAGATATGTAATTATTACGCCTCTTTTTTTGCGCATGCAAGCCAGTTGCGGGGCTCTGCCGATTTCCAAATGAATTTACAATCTTACTAATATTATAAATGCGAATATTTGAATGGATGGATGGATGTTTGTTTGAAATTTTGTCCAGAACGGCTGAACAGATCTCGATGAAATTTGACATACATAGAACATAGTCTGGAAGAACACATAGGTTACTAATTGTTTTTTTCAATTCAGCGCAGACTGAGTCGCGGGCGACAGCTAGTTTGACATAAATAATTGAAAACAATACGCTTTTGAAGTCAAAGTTTGTACGATGTTCAAATTTTTAGAGTCTATCGGAAGACTTACCACAACTGAACTGCTTATTGCGACCTCCTCGCAAGCTGTTCACGAATTGCCGTGAGCGCTGGCGACAGCAGAACGTAAGCGGTGCCTTCGCTGAACTAAGAAGATTGGTGCCAACACATCCACCGGACAAGAAGTTATCCAAGAATGAGATACTTAGGATGGCGATAAGGTGATTTAGAATTACTACAATTTGTAATCATCAATGTAAATATATGGAAGCTTAAGGAGACAGTTTTTTTTAACTTAGCACACGAAACACAAATTTAATGCCTGCAATTTTTTTTAATACAAATTTTAGCAGTTTTTTTTAATTTAGTAATATTTCTTTTACAATTCCAACTAAGCTCTAGGCTTGTGCTACGATATGGTTTAGAATAGTCGAATGGCGGGATTCGAACCCCCGACCTTGTGATCGGAAATCCGTACCCTCAACCATTAGGCTATTGAGGCTTATTAGGATTGATGTTTCCCTATAACATAAGATACGCATAAAAAGCGGAGCTAAAAAGATTGAAGAATTTTAAGTTCTAATTGATATTTTCTTTCAGATATATCGGTCTTCTCTGCGAAGTACTAGATTGGCAGAAGAATCACGGTCTACTCATCAATAAGGAAGACTCCGATCTTGCGGTAAAATGCGAGTCTCCTTTGAGTCCACAATCTAGATTTCTACGTCTCAAAAGACCTTACTTTGATGATGACAAAAGACCGAAGATCGATGGAGATTTTGGGAAATATGGTGATGAAAACGAAGAGAATCTTCGTAGAAATATCCATAGAAGTGTTGGTTTTAACAAAGATTATTATTTTGGGAAAGATCATGTAAAGATTTTGAGGACTCAGTATTATTTTCCTTCTAAATGGAGACAGAATGTCCCATTTAGGAATTTGGCTGCTGAACGAAATGGAAATAATCTCTTAATGATTGCACCAGCCCAGGGTAACGATGACACTAAAAATGGGAACGGTAGACTTAAAGATAAAGATGGCAAAGATAAATAAACGTAATCGTTACGTTAACACATTTTGATCTCTATGCTAAATAAGTTTAAAATATATTTTAACTCTTAATAATTAAGTTAATAATTAAATATGTTATTTGTTATATTATTCTTTTAATTTTATTTTGTGTTGTCATTATTTTTTTTTTTTATATTTTAGTCAAAGTCGTAGTGTTTTTTGTAGATTTATCTCTCACTTTTTATCTTGTCAAATACACATTTGAAAAAATACAATATGTTACAAAAATAATGTATTATTTTATTAAAACGTATTCAATCGATTTAATATAATTTAAATAAACCAAAATTGTGTTTCATTTCATACTTTAATTACCTAAAATTCTAAATTCAAAAATTTTTATTAATCATAAACACAACAGATTATATTTTTATATTCAATTACATTTCTTTGTCATTAATTTTACGCCAATTGATAAAAGCCTTCACAGCTTTGAAGACATCATCAGCCAGTACTCGAGGCATTTCAAATGCTATGAAGTGACCACCGTAATCTAAAACGGTGTAATTCAATACATTAGTGAACTTGGATTTTATGATGCTAGGCGGTTGGTAGAATAATTCGTGCTTAGCTTGCATCACCCATGTCGGTACTGCGGTTGGATAACTGAAAAAATAATAGTTATCTACAACTTCAATAAAGAAGAAAAGTAAGAAAAAAACTTGACTAGTTATAAATTCGCAAGAGAAATTCTAAGTCTACAACTGTTTGCTGACAGAAATTTTACTTCGTAATTTTCTTCTACTTTGATTTTTGAAAGGTTTACTTTAATATATAGCTGAAGTTGGCTAAAAACATACTTATCCAAATCCATGGCTAAATTCTTGTTGCTAAAAGCGTTAGCGTAGATCCTAATCGCACTGTTTATGGAGTTGGAAGCCCAGTAGAACATCAGATTGTCAATCAGTTGTTCCTTAGTGAATGATGTTAAGCCACCGTCAGGTAGAGAACGATGACTACGGTCAGTCCACGTGGAGAACTTCTCCATGATAAAGGCGGCCAGACCAGCTGGAGAGTCGGAGAGACCTATACCTGATGACAAATCGAACAATAAGTACAACAATTAGCAGGTTGTTTGCTACCCATGCGAAGTAATGGGAATAAGCTAAAGTAATTATATTGTTTTTAAGCATATCTATGTATGTCAGGAGTTTCTTACCAATAGTATCTGGTTTCGTGGCCAAAAGATGACAGTATCCATACTCTTCTAAAGAATAAGAGAACAGCCAGGATAGGGGATACAAGCGATCGGCCAGATGAGATTCCACGATAAAAGAGGGGAAGAATCCGCCTAGAATTGTCTTGAGCATCGACCCTGATGTCTGTAAAGACGCAAATATTTATAAAGTTACTTTTATTTGTGCAAGAAACATATGTAAGAGAAGAACGTGTATTTGCTTTTAAGTGATCAGAATAATCAACTTCGACTACTATTAGTTTATTAAATAGGCGCGTTCCTAGCTTTTGTGTAAAAAAGTAAAACTTGTTTTGTTCATCCGAAGTACGTTTATAATCATAGCTAAATAACCTGAACAAAAACTCCATTGCTATGATGTCCCAATACATCTTGAGGGTAGAAGGTACTCATAGCCGCAGATATCACGGAGCCCCAATTCCCGGCTTGTATGTAGTACTTCTTGAAGCCCAATCTATGCATCAGTTGTCTATACATGACCGCCATCTCTGCCGGGCCTAGTCCAGGACGGACTGCTCTCTGTAAAGTACATGAAGAAAAGTATGACTACAATTAAACAAATTAAAAAATGAACATCACAAGACTCTATCAGGCTTATCAACAATTAAACGATACGAGACGGAGAAATGAGATTTGACGTTAAATAGTTAAATAATAATATCGTCAATTTATCATTCAAATGTTATAGTAAATATGAAGATATATTGTAACTTACATCAGAGAATCCGAATCCAGGCATACTGGGCGCAATGATCTCAAACACGAAGTCATAATCAGACCTTTGCTGAGTTAACAAGGGAATGATTTCATAGAACTCTCTCAAAGAACCCGGCCAACCGTGGAGAATTAACAATGGTAAGACTTTAACTCCTGCTGGAACCTAAACAAAGTATTTTGTTAAAAAGCTAGATGACGTCATTTTTATCGGTCGAATTAATTTATAATCTTATAGTAAATAGTATGTTTTAAATACTTGTACAAGTATGAAACAAAAGTTAAATCTGTTTTAAACGCGACATGTGACTGTAACTTTTTTTTTATATCATAAGGTAGCAAAAGAGCGAGCGGCCACCTGAAATCGCTGATATAGCGAAGTGACCGTTGCCCATAGACATACGCAATTGCATATGCGTTGCCTACCTTTAATCGACGGAGGAGAGGATGCACAGAAAAAAAATATCATTTTTTTTCCCTTTCCATGTATCTTCTCATCCGGAAAGTCCACTTCCACTTCCCATCCTTTTCTTATAAGAAAAAGGAGGGAACGGAAAGAGGACTAAACTAGGCCTCCGGGACGCACACTCATCAGACGAAACGCGGAATTACTTCCACTTCACGCCTGCCTTCTGTGTGGTCGTGGTATTTCACTGGGCGAGCCGGGCCAATTCGTGCGAAGATGTTAAAGCGGGCTCTACCACTGTTTCCCTTAATAACTTAACTTTCCCTTGTCCCTTTATCGTTTAGTAGTGGATTTCGTTGATGATGATGATTGAAATAATTAAACTAGTTCTAGAACTACACTTACCTTCGGCTTGACTCGGATGAAATGAATATCGAGACCTTGAATGTTTGTCTTGAATTGTGGGAACTGATTTAACATCTTCTCCCTCTCTTTGAACGGATATTCCTCTGCCCAGTACTTCAAATAGCCTTCCAATTCATTAGTGTTGAAGCCGTATTGAAAAGCGATGCCTTCTAAAGGCGGCGTCAGTGTACGATGACTCTTGATTCGTTTTCTGAGATCTTCGATCATCTGTATTTCATAAAATATTAACTTACAAATCATTCAGACTTTAAAACATAAACATTTTGAAACAAAAGCTAAAACACTCACGTATATTCGTCCGGTGAGGGCACAGACTAGTTTTGAACTCATGGAAGGGACTTCATCAAGGTAAGTAGGACTGGTATTATTTGGATCCAGTGACGCATTAGTATCAACCTTGTCGACGACACCGGAGCACGCCGCGCACCTCGTCCCGTCAAGGCGCGCCATAAGAGCACAGGCGCGCAGTGAACAACGGGTCGCGTCCGTATCAGTCCCATTCACCCTGATGAAGGGCACCCGATGGATACAAAACTAGTCGGTGCCGCCACCACACGCCACATACAAATCTGATGTAACTAAGTACTAATTTCAGTTCTATTTCAGGATCAGTTCTCATCTCAGTCTAATTATTAAAAAATCTTGCTATACTTTTTCATCCCATTAATAGCTTTTATTCCAACTTTTTTCATGTGTAGCTTACACGAAAACTAAGTTTGTATGCGTAATTCGTTTGCAGAAATAGTCTCAAAGCGATTTAGAGTTGGAGCGCCTGTGCAATAGTTATCAGCACTTTGAATATTTGCAATTTATCGACGTGTTCTATAATATAAGTTTGTATCTTTCGGCTTATCGGGGACACAAAAAAAACTGTTTTGTGTTTTTTTTTTCATACTTTAAAACAAACTGATAAGGTAAAATATTAACAAGAATTTCTTAATAAACAATCTTACTTATATTATAAATGCAAATGTTTAGATGGATGGATGTTTGTTTGAAGGTATCTCCAGAACGGCTGCACGGAACCTGCTGAAATTTGGCATAGAGGTAGAGCATGGGCTACTTATTAAGTTTTTAATTCCGCGCGTACGGAATCACGGGTGATAGCTTGTGACTTGAATTAACTTGAAAAACCTCGTGTGATTAACAAAGTTAACAAAAATCAAGTTTAAGTTATTTGTATTATAACTTAATAAGAGGTATCATAAAACTTACAATTTCATCAAATGTTATTGTAAACGGTCGTATACTGGTATCCTGTTTCCCCTTCAGCTCCACAGGGCCCCACCACTCCTCAGGATCGAGCATTGGCGGATGAGGGTTTGGGTTGTACAGCCACCACGCTATGCCTCCCAGCATGGCAACTGCTGCCAAGGTGAGCAGCTTCGTCATTGTCACTCTGATTCAGAGGGATTATTCGGAAATGTTGATAATTTTTCTTAAGGACTAAACTTATCATACGAAACGAGAAAATTATCTTTTTACTTTAACTCCGTGTTTTTGAAGGCCGCGTTTATGAATTATGAAATAAACTAATTGAATTGCTTGGAATTGACCTTGGGCCACGGATTAATTTATTTTGAACTGATTCGGTTTCGAGCGTCGGTGGCTCAGTGGTTTCAGCACTTGACTTGTAATCTGCAAGTCCTGGGTTCGAATCCCGCCATGTACCAATGTGATTTTCGATTTACATATGTACATTGATCCGACGTTCTTACGGTGAAGGAAAACATCGTGATGCTGCACATATCCGAGAAGAAATTCAAAGATATATGTAAAGTCAACCAACCCGGACTTGGCCAGCGTGGTTGACTATGGCCTAGTCACCTTTAACTTAGGGTAGGCTCCGAGCCCCTCGGTGGGGACATATAGTGAGCTGATGATGATGAATTCGGTTTCTATTAGCAATAGATTTTTGTACATTTAATATATGTGTTCTTATAAATATTACAGAAAAATTCAATTAATTAATATAAGAAAACGCGTTTTAAATAAAATAAATTATAGGTATTTGGAGTATCAAATAATTAGTATAAATAATACTTACATAGAAGTTGTCGATTAACACGATGTAATATAACAGTGTAGTACATACGTGCGTCGCGTATGAATGCATTTATCCAACTAAATGATCATTAATAAATATGATAATAAAAATACTGTTTGTAATTTTTTTTTTAATACAAAATGCTTTTAAATTTCCATCCTATTTGCGTCAGCTTTTCTGTATAGTAGATTTATTAGGTAATGTTTTTAATTTTTTTTTAAATTTTATTTTAATCTTCTTTGACAGTGACTGTATGTGCAGTGACTCTTCATCCAGTGAATTAATAATTACGTTAAAATCATTTTAAATTGTATGGAATGCTATTTAAATTATTTGAATTTGGAACATAATATATTTTTTTAATTCATAACCGATTATAATGTAAGTATTATTGTTATTCAATTGTATAAGAGCGTCGGTGGCTTAGTGGTCAAGTATTTGACTTGCAATGTGCAGGTCCTGGGTTCGAATCCCGCCATGTACCAACGTGTTTTTCGATTTCCGATTTGCATATGTACATTTATCCGACGTTCTTACGGTGAAGGAAAACATCGTGATGCAACCTGCACATATCTGAGAAGAAAGTCAAAGATATGTGTGAAGTCAACCAACCCGCACTTGGCCAGCATGGTTGATTATGGCCTAATCACCCTTAACTTTTAGGGTAGGCTCCGAGCCCCTCGGTGGGGACGTATAGTGAGCTGATGATGATGAATTGTATAAAGGTTAATAAGAAATGACTGAACGAATAAAGAAAAAAATATTCATTTAAAAATTAAATAATGTTACAGTTCTGTTTTGTTTACTTTATGCCAATTTCTGAATGCTTTAACAGCTTTGAAGAGATCATCAGCCAATACATGAGGTAGTTCCAAGGCGATGAAGTGACCTCCATAGTCCAATACTGTGTAGTTCAAAACATTGGTGAACTTTGTTTCTATTATGCTGGGAGGCATGTAGAATAATTCGTGCTTCGCTTGCATCACCCATAGCGGTACTTTTGTTGGGTAGCTGAAAGAAAACGATTATTACTTTGCGTCCCGGAGGCCTAATTTAGTCCTCTTTCCCTTCCCACCCTCTTTCTCATAAGAAAAGGATGGGAAGTGGAAGTGGACTTTCCGGATGAAACGATGCATGGAAGGGGAAAATATTTTCTTTCTGTGCATCCTCTCCTCCATCGATTAAAGGTAGGCAACGCATATGCAATTGTGTATGTCTTATGGGCTACGGTCACTTCGCTATTTCAGCGATTTCAGGTGGCCGCTCTCTCGTTTCCCACCTTATGATATAAAAAAGAGTTACTTACGAAACACTGGAACGCATTTGGTTTACCACAGAATATGAAAATTCGTTTGGGCAGATGTTTTATGCTGTGTGGTCGTGGTATTTCACCGGGCGAGCCGGGCCAATTCGTGCGAAGATGTTAAAGCGGGCTCAACCACTATTAAATAAACTCATGGATAAACAACTAAGATATTGTTTGCCGAACTTACGAATCCAAATCTAATTCCATATACTTCTTGCTGAGAACATTCGCGTAGATTCTGATAGCAGTATTAATAGAATTAGAAGTCCAATAGATCATTATATTATCGAAGAGCTGTTCTTTGCTGAACTTCTTAAGTCCTCCGTCGGGGAGAGAACGATGAGCGCGATTAGTCCATGTCGAGAACTTCTCCAGGATATAAGCAGCCAGACCAGATGGTGAGTCAGATAAACTAACTCCTGTTGAAATAAAATCTTAAAGTAAATGAAAACGTCGGGAGAAAAAACTGCACATATCCGAGAAGCAATTTAAAGTTTTACATGAACAACCAAAAAGTACAAGGCCGACATATTTGAAGTCCTAGTTACATATTCAAGGAGAGTTTGAATTTTTAGGTGGGGATTGTATAGTTCATTTAAGATTTGGACCTGGATTTATTTTTATATTGCGATATATAACACATTTAAAAGTTGTAGTTTTTTTCGTAAAGTAAAATCATTGGCTTGATAGACAAAGAAATCCTTACTCTGTAACTCTGTCTGTATCTCCGACTTTCACGAACCGATTTAAATGAAATTTGATACACCGATAGTCTAGAGTCATATAATGTCATGTGGGAAAGGACATAGGATACTTTTAAGCGCGAAAAAGTGGTTGTAAGGGGGCACAGTGTTAAATAATTCAAGTATTACATACCGATAGAGTCAGGTTTAGTCGCATGAAGATGTAAGTAACCGAATTCCTCCAAAGCATATGAGAACAGCCAGGACAAGGGATACATGCGATCAGCTAAATGTGGCTCCACGACCAGCGATGGGAAGAATGCTCCAAGGATCATCTTACGCGTTGCAGCGCCTGACTAAAAGACAAAATAACACGATTAAAAAGCGAACATTGGTTTAGACGACATACATTACTTACTAAGATTAAACGTTTGAAGTTTTTGAGTTTTGTAGGACTGTTAACCTTTGTTGTGTTATTTCCCTAATACCATATTAAGCGCGATTTTGCTGGCCATTTAGTCCATAGTTAGGCCATAAAATTACAGTAAAGGCGACTTAACGTTTCCTGAGTGCTGCAATTACATACCGTTTTTAAGTTACAGAGTTCAGTTGTTGTTTATTCTTGTAATAAATCTTACTTGAATGAAGACACCATTATCGTGATGACCGAGTACTGCTTCAGGGTACAAAGTATCCATAGCAGCTGCGATGCCCGATCCCCAGTTCCCGCCCTGGATGTAAAACTTCTTGAAGCCAAGTCTTTGCATTAGGTTTCTGTAAATAACTGCCATCTGCGCAAGTGCTACTCCTGGACGGGTAGCTCCCTTGAATTATAATTAAACAAATGTCAGATTTCACACGTTGTTTATCACTAAGGTATTGGTACCAACGAATTAGAAGATATCATCATCAGCTCACTATAAGTCCCCACTGAGGGACTTGGAGCCTACCCTAAGTTAGGGGTGACTAATCCATAGTCAACCACGCTGGCCAAGTGCGGGTTGACTTCACACATATCTTTGAATTTCTTCTCACCGTAAGAATGTCGGATAAATGTACATATGCAATCGGAAATCGAAAGGCACATTGGTACATGGCGGGATTCGAACCCAGGACCTGCAGATTGCAATTCCAGTTCTTGACTCCTGAGCTACCGACGCTCTTACTGAAACTCTGAATATGTCGTCGTTATCAATGTCGTCATATATGTATCAAAAGATATGAAGTAATCTATATAGGGGCACTGATCAATATAAATTATATTTTAATTAACTTACATCAGAAAATCCAAAACCTGGCATACTGGGTGCAATAACTTCAAACACAAAGTCATATCCTGGTCTTTGTTTCGTCAACAAGGGAATAACTTCATAGAACTCTCTGACAGATCCTGGCCAGCCGTGGAGAATCAATAATGGAACGACCGTTACACCAGCGGGTACCTGGAAGAACATATGTTTATTATTATTAATTAATCCAGTAGTGTATTGGCTATAGTCTTTGTTTGACAGCACTCGATAGCGATCGAGTCGTTTGTGTGGTACGATTCTAAACGTTGTGTGGTGTTGTTGAGCCCAAAACCTTCCAAAGACTGGGACTTTATACCACCTATTTAAAAAAAATGCTTTCTCTTTCCGTTCCAGTTTCCCGTGGAACTTCACAGCTGCTGTCGGGTCAAAAGTGGGGAAATTTAAATAGGTACAAAATATAACGTTCTTTGCTAAGTTCACTATTTGTTACTATAGAGGTTGTTATTATATTCTTTATCTTACCTTTGGCGTGACCCTTAAAAAGTGAATGTCAAGACCTTGGATATTCGTCTTGAATTGTGGGAACTGATTTAGAACCTTTTCCCTCTCTTTGAAAGGATACTCCTCCGCCCAGTACTTCAAGTAGCCTTCTAATTCTTTGGTATTGAATCCGTATTCAAAAGCGATGCCTTCCAGAGGCGGTGTTAATGGACGGTGTGCCTTTAAGCGTTGCTTTAGGTCTTTGATCATCTGAAAGAGTTAATCAATCATCAAATATTTACAGGTCTACTAAACAACCATTTGTTTCTTCTACCAAAACGCATGTGGAGGAACATAGCATTCTCGTTTCCAGTTTGTGTCAAGACGCTTTGGTTCATCAACCAACAGTTACATAAGTATACGTATTAAATTTGAACAAACCGAATTCCTCTGTCTATTGTGACCTCTCAATTGGATGAACCAATATTGCACAATAGACTCGTAATATCCTGGGAAGACTTATAGTTAGTAAGGGTTTATTATATTGTGTAGAATCTTTTAAATCCATCCATTTTCTTACATAAACACACACCCACATACATATAATTAAGCTTTTTTAATTGTAAATTGTTTTCTTTTTAATTCTTAAGTAAGGCAAGCAATTTTATAATAATCTCTTACTTAAACTATAGCACGAAGATGTAAGAGTCCTGGCTTCTATAATACAGGTCTAGAACCTAGTTTAGGAACCAGGCGCACTATTACTTTGTATTTTATCCATAACTTTCTTGCCTTAATAATCGATTTATTTATTTATATAATCAATGTTGCTTACTGCATCGTCAAATTTAATAGTAAACGGTCGTATGCTGGTATCCTGTTTGCCTTTCAGCTCCATAGGGCCCCACCATTCCTCTGGGTCGAATACTGGTGGCTTCGGACTGGGGCTTAGAAGACTCCATGCTATGACTATCGCGACGACCGCTGCTATTATTGTTAATAGCTTTGACATCTTCAACTGTTGAAACAAAATCATAATCTTAATGGATGGATGGATATAAATGAGAATGGATGGATGTTTGTTTGAAGGTATCTCAGCAACGGCTCAACGGATCTTGATGAAATTTGGCACAAATATAGAACATAGTCTAGAAGAACAAATAGACTAATGATTAAGATTTTTTTTTAGTTCCGCGCTGACGGAATCGAGGGCAACAGCTAGTTTTATATAAATAAAGATTTTATTTTTATATCTTTGTGTTTCGTAGTTTTAAATTAATTTTAATGAAATGAAACATGTTAATCATTAAAATAATAAAAAAATTAATGATTGTAGCTTTACTTATTCTTGGTGATTGTTTATTTTAGTAGAATTTAGATTATTAAATGATAGAATAGAATATAAATTAATATAATTGACTTCAACAACAACGTTTTCAAATTAATCTTAAAAATTATCATTATTTCTAATAATCATTACTTGACAATAATGATAATACTTTTAGTAGATTTATTTTTTATTAATTTAATTATAATGCAAATAATTAAAATAAATTAAACGATTTAATGATATAAAATTAAAATTTACTGTTAGGTTAGGTTAGTTAAGTTGTTTATTTCAAATTACTCACAGATCAGCAAACATACGCGCGCCTTCTAACAAATTTCTAATCGTACTGACTTCAATCTGTTCAATGTTCAACGCGGAATTGATAAATATTTGTTACCTCACATATTCTTCGTTTATATTTGTATATTATTTTTTATCACACAATATCGAATGACTAAACACATTTAGTAATAATGTACCTATCAACAGTTAGCGTTCGTCATTGTGACCTTGAAATGCAGTGAACTTAACAATTGTGTTTGAATTAGGTCGCTATAGTGCGATAAAATTGATAATAGGAATGAATTTCGACCATTTTGTGACGTCATAGCTTCTTTCGAAGTAGGGTTAGCAAAAAAATTTTTATTAAATTAAAAAAAATTACAAAATTTCTTCTTTTTCTCTTCAACTCCACTGACTTCATCGTTATCAGAATAATCATCATCATCGATGAACGGCGTTTAACGACGCGGAAGCCTCTGTTCAAATGCTTTTGGCTATATACCAATACGTTACATTAAAAAGTAGACTATGTATCGATGTGTCGACTGGCAGAGGAAGGCGCAAGACAGGCGACTTTGGCAATCTCGTGTCGGAGGCCAAGACCCACTTTGGGTCGCTGCACCAGCGGAGTGTGTGTGATATTGTTTTAATTGTAGAAATAAATAATTAAATTTTATTATTTCGAATATTTTTTTGCAAACCTTACTTTCAGATAAAGAATTTCACTTGAAGGTCATTTTATTCCTATTCTTATATTTTATGTTTAATTAATACCATCTGTCGCCTGCGACTCCGTCCTCGCGGAATGAAAACAATAACTTAATAAGTAGCCTATGTGTTCTTCAAGACTATGTTCTACATTTATGCCAAATTTCAGCAAAATCCGTGCAGCCATTATGGAGATATCTTCAAACAAACATCCATCTAAACATTCATACGTAAATTATATTTGATACAAATATGAAAGACTCGATTCATTCTCATTTATGTCAAATCATCGTCTACGTATCTCTAACGCGATTACACCATAGTTAGGTAGCCAGTTTTTTTTTTGAATATACTAACAGAAACCGGCGACCGTTGTTGTGATAAAATCAATCGTTAAACGATCGCTAAGGTAATCGCTTAGTATTCTTAAAGTAGATATCAAAATGTCAAAAAAAGCTTAATTTATTTAAAAAACAATTGTTTTAATTTTTTATATTTTTTTAAGTTAAAATCTCTGTTCGATGACAAAAAAATGATTGCAAAGTTTATATCGATATCTGTCCCGTTTTAGTATTTCTATGTACTGTATTTATACAAACATTGATTGTTATTTATCATGATAAGATTATGTGTTTTTTTTTATATCATAAGGTAGCAAACGAGCGAGCGGTCACCTGAAATCGCTGAAATAGCGAAGCGACCGTTGCCCATAGACATACGCAATTGCATATGCGTTGCCTACCTTTAATCGACGGAGGAGAGGATGCACAGAAAGAAAATATTTTCCCTTTCCATGCATCCTCTCATCCGGAAAGTCCACTTCCACTTCCCATCCTTTCCTTATAAGAAAAAGGGTGGGAAGGGAAAGAGGACTAATTTTGGCCTCCGGGACGTCAAAATCGAAAATCGAATCGAAAATCGTGATAATTATTTTTAGCTATATCCGCGTACTTAAATGCGTTCGTTGCTATAGAGAGCATTTGACTCGCAATCTGCAGGTCCTTGGTTCGTTCCATGTACCAATGTTTTTCGATTTATATATGTACTATCCTATGTTCTTATAGTGAAGGAAAACATCGTATCATAAGATATGTGTGAAGTCAACCCGTACTGGGTCAGCATTGTCCCAGTGGTCACTTATGGTACGCTCCGAGCTCCCCAGTGGGGACATACAGTGAGCTGATAATATCCTGGTACTTGTTAATATATTTAATGTGTTACATTTAATTTATATTTAGGAAATGTATGCAACGACTTTTATAGAGCAATTAGTAGTTTTTTTTTAAATATTAGCAGATTTTTTTCTAAATTTACTAATATTTCTTTTACCATTCCAACTAAGCTCTATGCTTGTGTTAGGATATGGTTTACAATAGTCGAATGGCATTCGAACCCTCGACCTAGTGATCGGAAATCCGTACCCTTAACTATTAGGCTATTGACGCTTAGTAGTTAATAAGTTAGTTCGTAGTTTTAGACATTATTAGTTAGAATCATTTGGCGCGAATACCGCGCTTTTGTTATAAAGTCAAGTGTCAGATTGATTAGTGAGGGGACATAAACGTTGATACGTTAATAGGACTAGTGTTGTGTCGATACACCGGCATAGTTTCGGATTTTCTTCCTAACAGTAGGATAATAAATCGTACTTTGTCTCAATTTATTATCTTTATAAAATAAAGTAAAGTGAGGTTATAATCTGAAGGTCAAATAATAATAATAATCTGAATTCAAATCAAAATAACAACGAAAATTTTTTTATTATCAAAAAGTAACAAGAAATTTACAGTTCAGTCTTAATATTATTCTGTTTGTGCCATTTTCTGAACTCGCCGATAGCTTTGAGGACGTCTTCTGCGAAGAATTTTGGCATCTCCATAGCGAAGAAATGACCTCCATCATTCACGATGGTCTCATTTATGAGATTTACGTATTTGGATTTCACAATCCAACCTGGTAGGTAAGATATCTCGTTCTTAGCTTGGAGCAACCAAGTTGGTACTGGTGTGGGGACCCTGTGGAAGATTTAAGTTTTAAAATGCCTGCGACTTCTGACGCGCGGAATAAAAAAACATACTATGCGTTCTTGCAGACTATGTAAAAATCCACCCATCCTAATATAATTTGTCGATTTCTATGCATAATTTAAGAGTATAACGGTTGTAGCCCCCCTATAATATATTTTTTAATTATAAAGAATTCTAAACTATTTTTTTTTTCTAGAATTTATAGTTTTGTCTGTATGTTTGTGGTCGCTAATCTTAGGAACGGCTTTACACATTCATATGCAGTTTTCACTAATGTATTGTAAAAGGCTTCACTTAAAATATAGTGTTTCATTTTAAACAGTGTATAAATAAATAAAAAAATATTTAGAATAAATATCCACTGTAAATTAACCTCAGATTAGTTTGATTAACCATATTAGACAGGGTTCAAGATAACCTAGACCATGCTCATGAGAGAGAGATAGAGAGAAAGATATTAAGAAAGAGAGAGATACAGATTAAAAAAAAAGGTAAATTTACTCATCAAGTTTCAATCCAGTATATCTCTTGTTGAAAGTCTCCGAGTATAATCTCATAGACGTAGTTATAGAGTTGGTCGCCCAGTACATCATCAGATTGTCTATTAGTTGTTCCTTCGTGAACTTGGAGTAAAGGCCACCGTCAGCCAGGAGTTTGTACTCCGGCTTCGTCCAGGTGGAGAACTTCTCCAGGATGTAAGCCAGAAGACCAGATGGAGAATCAGTGAGGGCTACACCTGTGGGTATTGCAAGGCGAATCACATTAGAGCTCTAGGTCTACAAAATTTAATTTACATACATAAAAGACATTACCAAATCATTTGTGTCATTAATCGTGGGTTTCCGAGACCAGAATCCTTGTTTAAAACATATTGTTATCTCTGTTTCATACAGAGATTTTGGTCTCGGAAACCAACGATAAGTCTTATTGTTTTTTTTTCAACCTAATCCATCAGAAATGAACAAAAAACTTAAAAAGACATACCAACAGTGTCGGGTTTAGTCGACTGAATGTGTAAGTAACCCATTTCTTCTACAAGATTAGAGAATTTCTGCGTCAATGGATACATGCGATCTGCCAAATCAGAGCTCACGACTAGAGGCGGGTAGATAGATCCTAGGATTTGGATCAGCGTGGTCCTTGGAGTCATCGAGAACACGATATTTGAGTGATAGCCGAGAATATCCTAGAAGGAATAAAAAAACTATATGTTGATTGACAAGATAAACTTGACCCCAAAAGGTAAATCTCGCAACATAATTTTTCTACTAAAGTTGTGAGATCCATGTAATACCAAGTTGGAACTTCTGTCCTAAGTTATTACTTAATTAGCTTATAGCGATTAATGATGTTCATACCTGAGGGAATAGAGTAGCCATGTTGCCAGTGATGATTCCTCCCCAGTCTCCTCCCTGAACGTAGAACTTCTTGAAGCCAAGTCGGTGCATCAGATTCCTGAATACAACCGCCATCTTGTCAGCCCCGAGACCAGGACGTACTGCCGGCTATAAGTATAATAATTGTCTTACTAAATTCACATAAAGTTTTATAATTTCAAATATCTTGGCGGCTCAAGGACATGTCGCAGTGCCTACACCAACTCGCAAGAAGTTTAGAGCCTCCGAGATATCTGAAAATGACTATACATGGGAGATTATACTAATAATTTCTAAGTTATTATAATAACTTAAATTATTTTGTTGCAAGTAAAAACAACGCTACATTACTTGGTACTCAAAAAAGAAACCCAAATCAAACCATTAGACTAGAAAGACTGTATTTGTCAAGATTTTTTAAAAAAGATAAACATACAGAAGAGAATCCATATCCTGGCAAGCTTGGCACGATGAGTTCGAGGGCAAAGTCCCTGTCCTTGCTGACAGCTGTGAGCAGGGGAATGGCAGCATCAAACTCTCGCACTGAACCCGGCCAGCCGTGCAGCAGTAATAAGGGAACTGTTTGGACTCCAGCTGGCACCTAAATTACACATTACAAATATTTATTGATAAAGTTGTCTTTATTTGTTTTTCTATTGTCGAACAAAGATCTTCGTCGCAAAGCATCAATTTTTATCCATCCCTTGTCGATCATTAAGTTCACGATGACGATGTGAAGATTCGAACTAATGAGACAGAAGTAGACAGATAAAATAAACTGTCAGGAACTTGGAAAGTTTAAGTTGGAACGAAACAGATTATATTAAGTAGGTCGAAACTCTATGTAGAACTAACTTGTACCATAAGACACATACCTCAGGCTTGACTCTGATGAAATGAATATCCAGACCTTGGATATTGGTCTTGAATTGCGGGTATTTGTTGAAAAGTTGCTCGCGTGCAGCGAAGGGGTATTCCTCGGCCCAGTACTTGACCCAGCTGTTCATCTGCTTGCTGTTGAACCCGTACTCGAATCCAACGCCCTCTAGCGGCGGGATGTACGGCCGATGTGACTTCAAACGGTCTTTTAGATCTTTTATCATCTAAAATAAATAAATGTGAATTATAAAAAAATCATTTTCTTCTTTTTTGCATCATAAGGAGCGAGCGGAGCACTTGATTCGCCGAAATAGCGAAGCGACCGGTGCCAATTGTCATTCGAAAATGCATATGCGTTGCCTACCTTTAATCGATGGATGAGGGGACGCACAGAAAGAGAATATTCCAATTTCCTATGCAGCCCCTCTTTCATCAAATCCACTTTCCTTCCTATCCTTGCTTTATGAGAAAAGATTTGGAAGAGAAATATTTTCCTTAAATGTTAAAGAACTGGGTAATTAATTATCTGTCTTTATCAACAAATCTGTGTGTGAAAGAGAGAAAGCATTCTTTAGGCTTTTAGATTCTTGTAAGTTTTTGTGTCACTTACAGTTTCATCGAACTTGATTTTAAACGGTTTAATGCTGGTGTCCTGCTTCGTCTTGAGCTGGTCAGGTCCCCACCATTCGTCAAGATCGATCTCTGGTGCCGAGGGAGGGCTCTTGAAGAATAGGAAGTATACTGGCGCGCCCAGCACCACTAATAGCAGCACGAATAGTAATCGCGCCATCTAGCGACAATATTTCTAAATTAGATAATGGCATCAATATTAGTCTGACCCCAATTTATTTAAGAGACAGTCATTTGTATAACCAAAGTAGAAGGTAAGTTTCAAAAGGCACTTGCCATTTATTTGTATTGGAATAATTGCTATTGCTATCTTATACGAATGAAATCATACTAATATTATAAATACGAAGTTTATATGGTTGTATGTTTGTTAGAAGGTATCATCGGCAACTCAACGGATCTTTGTTAAATTTGATGTAACGAAGTTAAAGAACACATAGGTTGTCAGAGCTTTTTTTTTAATTCTGCTCGGAAGGAGTCGCGCGCTATCGCTCGTAATGATTAAAGTAAATAAATAAAGATAATTCTGGCCATTATTAAAAAAGCCATGACATTGTAGATAACACAGATTTTATGCAATGTAACATATTATTTTATGTAACGTAACATATTATTTTATGTAACGTAACATATAAAAGATTTATGTTCAATGACTTGCATAATTTTAGCAATGAGGATCGATGACTTGGTGTAGAATTTAGTGACTAAGCAAGGCAATGAGATGCAATAAATTTTGGTAATAATTCGACGCGTGATTACTTAAATACATAAATAATGACGCGTTAGAGTCGATTTACACTATTATAAGGCAAGATTGTGGTCTGAGTTGCCAGGAGTCCCTACAAAGGCGGACATAGGTAGGTTTGATGACCTGGCAACCTCATCATCAACTCACTATTCGTCCCCACCGAGGGGCTCGGAGTTCACCCTAAGTTAGGGGTAATTAGGCCATAGTCAACCACACTGGCCAAGTGCGGGTTGGTTGATTTCACACATATCTTTGAATTTCTTCTCAGATATGTGCAGGTTGCATAACGATGTTTTCCTTCACCCTAAGAACGTCGGATAAACGTACATATGTAAATTGGAAATCGAAAAACAAATTGGTACATGACGGGATTCAAACCCAGGACCTGTAGATCACAAGTCAAGTGCTTGACCCATGGGCAACCGACGCTTTACGCCTGGCAACCCTAAATATGCACAAACCCACGAACATAAAAACAAATTTACGTACACATGAAAAACAGTCGAATAAAAACGAATTCAAATCTGACAAGTTATAAGTTTTTTAAATTGCTAAATTTATTTTTGGATTTTAACAGTATATTGTTGACCTTCAAAAACGTCATTAACGATTCGGCAATTTTGCTTTCAAATTACATTGCTAGTAAATTACATTGGCGCTTAATTAATTCGAACATCGTAAGTTAATAATAAAAACAAAACACTATCTTATATTTGCATAATGTCACCCAATGGGAACACCGTTAATTTATTTTTTATTATCATTTGACTAGGCATGTTACAATTTACGAATTAAAATCATGACAATCGAACTGTCATCCACCCGCGTGGAATTAAAAAAAATGTAACCTATATGTTCTTCCAGGCTATGTTCTACATCTATGTCTTTTAGTGAGATCCATACATCCGTTCAGGAGATTTCTCCTAACAAATTATAAACGGCTAAGATATCACTATTATGTTGATGGTAGTGGGTACCCATAGTAACGGTGAAAAAAATTTTTAGCTACGCTCCAGTAGTTTCTGAATAATGCATTACAAACTTAATAACTTAAGAATTAAAGTTGTTTTTACTCTGTTGCTAATACGAGTATCCTCCCGATAAACATATTATCTAATCGTAAAGTAAATGGATTTTGAACTGCGATTATTACTTGAAAAGATGTATTTACATATATAAAAAACAGTAAAATAAAAACAATTATCATAAATTATTTATAAAATAAATTTAAATAAACATAAATGCAAAATAATTTTATAAGAGAACTAACCTTGACCTTGAAGAAAGAACAAGACGCGTCCGTCTCCGTATAGAAACGCGAGCGCACTGAACACAAAATGGGTGTGAGTTGTTTTTTTTTTTCAATTGATATTGTGTATTCAAGTATCGTGTTTGATACCTGAATAATTCACACAATTGATACGATGTTTGTATGTCTGACAATACATTTACAACCGGTTACTCTAATTTAATAATCTTATTTTCTTTTTAATTAAAATTCGTACAAATAATTTTATGATCCGCCATGAAGAAATTGATTAACAAAATGAAAGATGAATTTAAAGACCGTTTTAGAGAAAATAAACAAGTAGTCAATTGACTAATTACAATAATAATAAGTCTTGTATTTAACATGACATAAAACAGTAATTGTCATAAATAATTAGTTGTGTAAAAAAAAAAGAACTGTCATGTCCCCTGCAGAGTATAGACGTCCGCCATGTTTTTCTAATTGTCCCTGTCTACAGCTGTTCTCATACAAGCTTTTCCCGCTATTTTTGCTATGACATCTGTCTATTGGTCTTTGGGTCTTCCTCTTTTTTCTTTTGCATCTTCCCGGTCCTGTTGAATAATAATAATTGTATTAAGGTAATGTGTAAACGAACATTGCACGTGTATTTTACGTATTTCCTTTATATGAATGAAAATAATGAGTCATTCGAAATATAGTATTCGCGTGAAAGTTATACATCATTGTACGACGTCACAATACTTTGGATTGAAATATCAGTACGAATACGCCTATAAATATATTTATAGCTATAACATGTAAAAAATTAGATATGGGGTGGCCAATAGGTTGATCACGATATGGTTGCCAGGCCGGACATTTGAGTAGAAAAGCCGGACACCCTATATTATTAGGTATTTTATCTCAGTAGTAATAGGTACGACACTCATTTATAAAATATAAAAAGACTAACAAAAGCCGGACAACCTGGTCACTGTTTATTTTGGCCGGACACGCAATCCAAAACCCTACCAATATCTGACTATATCCGGACGCTTAGCAACGCTAATCGCGACTAACTCTAGTCGATTACATTAAACAATATAATTAACAAGGTATTTGCTAAGATTGTCAATTTCAAGATTTAAATTGTAATATAATATTTTTCTCTTTTCATATAACATTTCACGAAGTTTATAATTGGTAGTTTGCATAGGGTTTTTGGCACTAAACTGTTGATCTCTGGTCTGACCAAGTTAGTTACCCCGACTTATACGACTACGATATAAATTGGGGCATTTATTATTCTTTATATAAATAAGTGTAACTACATAAATACAGCGTGACAATCTTTATCTATATACCCAAACGTTATTAATTACAGTTTACATGACATAAATAATTATATATAATAATTATAACAGCTTTTACATTGTAATAATAGTCCTATTATTATAGTCAACTATGTCTCTTATTAAGTCTAATTTATGTTGCCTTGTATTTGTAAATATAGTTGTTTCATCAACTTACTGATATTGAATTCTTTTGTCTTTCTTAAATGATGAAGAAACGTCAAAAGCCTGATGTTATGTAATAGCAAATTTTCACTGTAGCAAAAATGCTACGAAATGTCAGTATAATTATTTTCAATTCATGTATTTTTAATTTGTAATTAATAGCACTTGGGGTTAATATAGGTTTTTTCTACAAATAAATAAAAAAATATTTAAAATTATACTTTTCTTTATTGACCTTTACTAAGTAGGTTGATTTTTTTTAAAATATTATTACTAGCTTTATGTTTGACGTTGATTTTATTCAAATTTTTGGAACAATAAATATTAAACCGTCTGCGCAAATAACTTAATGTGGATACAGTTTGCAGAAATTAATAACCGGAGTGCATTTACCTCTTTTGATTTAGACCCCTTTTTCACTATGCGATTAGCCGCGCGACTGCACTAATTGTAAGCCGAGCACATGGAATAATTTACTACATGAAAATTAGTTTTAATATAGTTAGTTCACTAAGATTTTTCTCGTAAAATAATGATAGTTGAAAAGTTGCGTGACAAGTCTAGTCTGTAGTAATAAATGTGAATCAATTATTTATTTTCTCAAGACAATAGATGTTAATTATATCATAATCTCAATTAGTTTTCGTAATATAAAGGTCGGTCACACTTTCCCGTATTGACTATAATACTAGCTTAATCCCGCGACTCCGTTCGAGCGGTATTAAAAACAAACTTAATTAGTAGACTATGTGTTCTTCTAGACTCTTATATATCTGTTAAATTTCATCTAGAAACATCTATCCATTCATCTATACACGCATTTATAATATTAGTAAAGTAATGGTGAATTTCTAATAATCATTCCGATTTACAATCACAAGTGAGGACCTTTTTCTTTACCTTTATGAAGCTCAAATAATTGTTATAAAAAGCAATTTCATACTTAAAATACATTTTCTATTACTTATAGTATAACATTATTGATTAAAAAATAATAACAACTGTGTCAAGATATAAATATAGTTAAACTAGATGTCGCACGGAACTTTGAACGCACGGAATTAAAAAAAAACTTAGGTAGTAGCCTATAGTAGTCCCTGTGTTCTTCGAGACTATGGTCGAAATCTATGCTAAAATTGAACGAGATTCATGACGTTCC
Source organism: Papilio xuthus (assembly GCF_000836235.2). Classification (NCBI taxonomy): domain Eukaryota; kingdom Metazoa; phylum Arthropoda; class Insecta; order Lepidoptera; family Papilionidae; genus Papilio; species Papilio xuthus. The sequence continues at coordinate 367,263 of NW_013528989.1, forward strand.
GGAGATATCTTCAAACAAACATCTATCCATCTAAACATTCGCATTTATAATATTAAGTAAGAAAATCTGGATGTTATTTTGAAATTATATTTAAGTACGAATTACTAATAAAATGATGAAATATGAATAATATTTTTCGATCTTACCGATAGAAAAAGTTTAGTTTATGTTTAAGTTGATTAACGATAAAACACGAATAAAATGACATTTTCTAAAAATGATTCCTAGCTAGATCGATCTATCGCCCCCGAAACCTCCTATATACTAAATTTTATGAAAATCGTTGGAGCCGATTGCGAGATTCCAATTATATATACAAGAATTGCTCATTTAAAGATATAAGATTAGTAACAAATGAAGTCAGGAGTAATTGCTATGAGCTTACTTAGTTATCCTTATATATGTTACTGTAATTATGTACTTATAAAAACATTTTATAACCAAAGTACATAAAAACCCAATTAACTATTCAAAGTAATAAAACGTCGCGTTTTATAGACTAATGAATACGCTCCTTAACAACACAATATAAAATAGTTCCGTTTCATATATAATGTTTAAATGAGTGCATATTTGCTTGGAAGCATCTCGTGTGTCTTGTTCTAACAGTAAATAAATATTATATAAAAAAAAAGAATATATTTAATATACGTGTTTATATAATACAAGGTATGTTAATATTACAATGTGAATATTATTATTGACATTTAAATGTGAATTTTAAAGAATTTTTTTATAATAAATTAATCTTCTAAAAATCTAAAGTGGTTTGTGTGACTTTTAAGTTTCTTTATGAAAAAATTATTTGCTTTTAGTAATGAAAATTGACGTAGACAATAAAAAGAGTTTTATTTTTAATTCATTCCTCACTCAGACGAAGAAATATAACACTGGTAGAGCCCGCTTTAACATCTTCGCACGAATTGTCCCGGCTCGCCCGGTGAAATACCACGACCATACAGAAGACAGGCGTGAAATGGAAGCAATTCCAAGTACAGTCTGATGAGTGTGCGTCGCGGTGGCCTAATTTACTCCACTTTCCCTTCCCACCCTATTTCTTATAAGGAAAGGATAGGAAGTGGAAGTGGACTTTCCGGATGAGAGGATGCATGGAAAGAGATAATATTTTCTTTCTGTGCATCCTCTACTCCGTCGATTAAAGGTATGCAACGCATACGCAATTGCGTATATCTAGGGGAAACGGTCACTTCGCTATTTCAGCTATTTCAGGTGGCCGTTCGCTCGTTTGCCACCTTATGATATAAAAAAAAAGTATTTAGAGTTATTTTAAAATAATTTACGATTTTTCTTTCAGATGTTTAGTAATAACGAGTCTTTAAGTTTATTAATATCTTTCTTATCTTTATTCATACAAACACCTCCATTACCAGAAATTAATGTAAACGAATGGTGGGGCCCTCGACATTTAAAATCTATCCAAGATACAAGTATCAGACCTTTTGTGGTAGAATTTAATGCATCGGTAAGTGATTTCTAAAACTCCATTATTTTTAAGAGTTATCCTTTACTCAGCTAGACGTTTAGAAAAAAAACTAGAAATAAACACAACAGATTTAAATGGGCAGCAGTTACTTCGTTTTTATACTTAGGCAAATAAATAATAAAAATCTTACTAATATTATAAATGCGAATGGATGGATGGATAGATGTCTGAAGTTATCTCCAGAACAGCAGCACGAATCATTGAAATTTGACATAGATGTAGAACATAGTCTGGAAGAACGCGTAGGCTACTAATTAAGTTTTTTGGTTCCGCGCGAACGGTGTCGCGGGCGACAGGATATTTGTTGCTAGATCTTTATTAATTCTTCGAGGACGAATTCACGAGCAATTAATAATATATTTTTAAACGAATAATATTAAATGTATTTTGCACATACAATGTTGTAATTTATGTACATATAAGATATAGTAACTGGATGACCTTATATTTAAGTACGAATTACTAATAAAATGATGAAATATGAATAATATTTTTCGAACTCACCGATAGAAAAAGTTAAGTTTATATTTAAGTTGATTATCGATAAAACACGAATAAAATGACATTTTCTAAAAATGATTCCTAGCTAGATCGATTTATCGCCCCCGAAACCCCCTGTATACTAAATTTTATGAAAATCGTTGGAGCCGATTCCGAGATTCCAATTATATAAATACAAGAATTGCTCATTTAAAGACATAAGATAATATAATTATAGCTACTATGTTACTAACTATTTTATAGTAATTTTTTTTTAAAGTAGTTTGTATAGAATTGCATAAAACATTGGTATAAAGGTTTCACTGAACGTTTAAGGTTAATATAACGTTGAAAGCCAATAAATTTGCTCAATTATAGAATTGTTAAATGCAAAAATAATCATTGAAATCCGATAGATTGTTAATGCGAATAACGCGTTTAAGTAATCAAACTCTTCCGCTTAAGACATATTTCACTGGCACGACTTATTCCGTGTTTTCTATCTATACGGTAACCGCGCCAGTGGAAATGGATCTCGTCGGTATTTCCAAATCGCTACGACTTAGGGTTCTCAAGAAGCGAGTTTATCACTACCTCAAAGGTCGGCAACGCATCTGAGGTTCCTCTGGTATTGCTGATGTCCATGGGCGTCGTTGAACACCTCGGTGTTCCCGCTGCTCGTTTGCCCCCTTCTGTTATATAAAAAAAAACTCCGTCCATAAAAAACAGGAGAATTTAAAATCAATTTAGACTACTGATTAATGTTCTTATCGAGTTAGGTTTACAGAAAATAGGAAAATTACTTTACCTTTTTTTTTTGGTCCTATAGTGCCTTTCCTTATCTTACTAATATTATAAATGCGAATGTTTAGATGGATGGATGTTTGTATGAAGGTATCTCCGGAACGGCTGAACGTATTTTGATGAAATTTTGGATACATGTTGAACATAGTCTGGAAGAACACTTAGGCTACTTATTCAGTCTTCTTTATTTTCGCGAGGATAGAGTCGCGGGCAACGGTTAGTTGTTTAATAAACGAGGTGGCATAATACGAACATTTCGTTATCGCGAGCTAATTCGTTAGTGACGCCATCTAGTTATATATTTACTAAATATAAACATTGTAATAATTCCAGATGATTGCCGATCTTAGACATCGTTTACGGAACACTCGACAAATGACACCACCTCTAGAAGGTACAGGATCAGAATATGGATTCAATACAAATGAAATACCGCGCTGGTTACGATACTGGGCTGAGGAGTATCCATACCAAGACAGAGTTGTTGAGATTAATAAGTACCCGCAATACAAGACTAATATCCAAGGTCTTGATGTACACTTTGTAAGGGTTATACCAAAGGTTAGTGAAAAACTTTGACTATAAAGAAATGGATCAGGCAAGCCATTGTTGTATGAGCACACAAACAATTAAGAATTCATGATAAAACCTATAGCTGTTATAATGACAATATCCTCTAAGATTTTCTACTCTAAGGTTCGGGTTATACCAGGGGAGAGTTGCACAGTTTTGCGAGCCGTCCGGATAAAGGACATAGGTAGGCTATTTGGTTGCGTTTCCGGCCAAAATACACGGTGTCCGGATTGCCCGGCCTTTGTTAGGCTTTTTACATTTCGCAAACGAGTGTCGTATCTAATACTGAGACATAATCCTCAATAATGTAGGATGTCCGAGTTTTCTACCCCAAATGTGCGGGCAACTGGTTGATCTGTCCTGTTATTAGGTTTGGCGACCTGGTAACCTTAGTTGCACGGAATTCGCGCGAACCAATCCGCGTTGTTCAATTTCCAAAGAATTTGCGCGTCTTTTTAAAATCTCCAAATTAGTTTGCGCCTTATGATAAGTTCTTTGACGCTTCGATGCGCTTCAACTCTGCCCTTGTATAAACCGACCTTAAGTGGGAAGTGAATTTGATTCTTTGACTACATATATTTTAGGTTCCTATAGGCATAGAGGTCGTCCCATTATTAGTGCTTCATGGCTGGCCATCCAGTTATCTAGACTTCTATGCTTTGATACCTGTCCTAACTTCAGTCTCACCACACAGAGACTTTGTGATTGAGGTTATAGCAGCTAGTTTACCCGGATTTGCATTCTCTGATGTAAGTTCAAGTATTTAATAATTTTCCATCTTAAGTTCACAAGGTTAAATACCAAAATATTGCAGAATTTACAATATATTTAATTTTAGCTTACAACTAATATTATAAATGCTTATGTTTGAATGTATGTCTGAACTTAATTAGTTACCTATGTGTTTAGTTCATACTTCAGCGAGATCCATGCAGCCCTTCTACTAATACCATCTAATAAACAATCACCCATCCATGCATCCAAACATTTGTAATATAAGTAAGATTTATATTCCAGGGTGCTGTAAGACCTGGTTTCGGTGTTGACAAAATGGCGGTTGTCTTAAGAAATCTGATGCATAGATTGGGTCATAAGAAATTCTACACACACGGCGCTGATTGGGGGTCGGTTGTGATGAGTAATATGGCAACTTTCTTCCCAAATGTAAGTATTTTAAGTATTCAAAGGTGCATGCCGTAATGTACCGAAAACGCTTTTAACAGGCAACTTAAAAACAGCAAAATGAACATTAAACTATTCTTAAACCACAACCTTGAAAGGAAATTATCGATCTAGTCGCCCATTGGTCTAAAATCAACTAGGAGTATTTTTTTTATATCATAAGGTGGCAAACGAGCGAGCGGCCACCTGAAATCGCTGAAATAGCGAAGTGACCGTCGCCCATAGACATACGTAATTGCATATGCGTTACCTACCTTTAATCGACGGAGGAGAGGATGCACAGAAAGAAAGTATTTTTCTTTTCCGTGCATCCTCTCATCCGGAAAGTCCACTCCCACTTCCCATCCTTTCCTTATAAGAAACAGGGTGGGAAGGGAAAGAGGACTAAATTAGGCCTCCGGGACGCACACTCATCAGACGAAACGCGGAATTGCTTCCACTTGACGCCTGTCTTCTATGTGGTCGTGGTATTTCACGGGGCGAGCCGGGACAATTCGTGCGAAGATGTTAAAGCGGGCTCTACCACTGTTATTAGTAATTTATAATCAAAGATTTTTTGCGATTTAATAAGGATTTATTCACTTCTCTACATTAATTTTAACTGCGTCAGGTTCGTTAGTCGGTATAATTTCCTTGAAAAGGAGCACAGAGTTTCTTTAGATGATGATTATAATATTATTGGAGATATTTTCTCGGACGCGTTTAGGAATGCGAATTAACCGAGAGACGAAAGAAAAGAATAACTAATTCTAAAGCCTAGAATAATCAATTTAGAATTAAGCTTCAAATACTTCGCTTACCAAACGAGTGTCGTAGTTAAAAAAACTTTGAGAACATCTGATTTGAAGAAATAATACTGTTCTATTTTTCCAGGAAGTTCTAGGTTATCACAGCAGTATGCCAACAATATTTTCTCCATTGCAAGCATTTGCAAGAATCGTCGGTGATTATTTCCCTTCTCTGGTTGTAAGACCAGAAGTTGCTGATAGAATGTATCCACTGTCTAACTTTCTTAGTAAGATTGTACGAGAGTCAGGATATTTCCATCTTCAGGCGACGAAACCTGATACTGTCGGTGAGTAGTAAAAATACAGTATATTCCAGCCTGTATCAGGTATATAAAATCGGTCCAGCTGTTCCGGAGATTACTCGTAACATACGCGATCTTGCAGACAGACATACAGACGGATAGAAAATTAAATGAAAAAAATCTTTAATGTTATACAAAAAAGAAAAAACAAAATTCAATGTTGCCGTGGCTCCTTAACTAGGAAGAGCTATACTTAAGGAGCAAAGGACTACCCTTACATGTAAATTTTATAATTGTTATGTAGAAAAACAATTACTGTGTGTGTGAGAGAGAGTGTGTTTGTGTATATGTGTGTTTGTAATTTTAATAAAATATTGCTGTAACCATAATTCTAATTTCTTTGAGGACGTTCCATTACCTCGGTGCCTCATTTCTAATTAGTAGACTTACTTTATCAATTCTAATATAATTTGTAGTCTTGAAGTACGTATGAACAATTTTAATTTGCGTTGTATGATTTTAAATAACGCTACGCTAATATCCGCGCCGGCATCGTAACACAAAAGAAATCCGTGCGTCCGGCGCGGGTCAATGGACGCGCACCTTTAACCGTGCGTCAAGCACGAATTGCGACAAATACTTTTTAGCCGACTTCAAAAAGAAGGAAATTACCAATTCATCTGTATGTTTATTTGTTTTACCGCGTAACTCAGCCCCTAGTGCTCTGATTTTAATTATTTTTAAACTGACTAGAAGTTTAGTAGATTTTGATTTTAAGTTGAAAATGCGTTAAGAAATTTTACGACTTTTGTCTAGTCAATTTTGTGAAAATTAGTACAACATATTTGGTGTACTTTACGCCTGGTTTTGACGCATAAAAATTTAATTACACCTCCCAATTTTAGATATAGCACTAACAGACTCACCAGCTGGACTCCTGGCGTATTTTTTCGAGAAGATATCAGTAGGTACCCGTGAATACTATCAGCACCGAGCAGACGGTGGTTTAGAACTGCACTACACGAAGGAACAGCTGGTGGACAATCTGATGGTATACTGGGCTTCTGACTCTGTGGCCACTGCAGGAAGAATATACGCAGACTCTTTCAGTCCTAGATATTTCAGTCTTCGTACGGACAGGTATTTAACCTTTATTGTGGCAAGATTTCTTTTTTTAATAAAAGCAAAAAACAAAGTTAAAAAAAAACTAAGTTAAAAATTATTTTATAGTGATCGTATATTTTATACTATACGAAATGAACATAAGGGTTAATATTATTTAACATATTCTAAGGCAGCAAACGAACAAGCGGCTTGAAAATGCCGAAATAGCGGAGCGACACACATGCATCTTCAGATGCGTTATACATGCAGTGCGTTGCCTACTTTTAATGGACACGGAAGAAACGCAAAGAAAGAGATAATTACCTTTCTCGGTTAAATCCATTTTTTTCCATCTTTTCCTTTTAATAAATAATAAGAGATAGGAGACTAAAATTAGGACACCGGGACGCACACTCATCAGACTGTACTTAAATTAGCTTCCACTTGACGCCTGTCTTCTGTTCGGACGTGGTATTGCATCGGGCGTGCAAAAGATGTTGCTGGCATCTCCCATTCTTAATCTTACTAATATTATAAATGGGAATGTTTAGATGGATGGATGGATGGATGGATGTTTGTTTGAAGGTATCTCCAAAACGGTTAAATAGATCTTGATGAAATTTGGTACAGATATAGATCATATTCTAGAAAAACACATAGGCTAATTATGTTTTCAGAGTAGATTTCTTTCTCTGTATTCCAGTATCCAATCATCAGTGCCAGCATGGATATTACAAGCTAAATACGAAATATCTTACATACCTCCGTGGATGTACAAACTGAAGTTCCCTAATCTTGTGAACGAGACAGTTTTGGATACAGGAGGACATTTCCTGGCGCTGGAATTACCAGTTGTATTGGCCGAGGACATTGTTAGAGCTGTGGTCGAGTTCCGACGGTTGCAACACAAAGGAAAACGTGAGGAATTGTGAAGTAAACAGTGACTTTGTAGATTTATTGTGTTTACTTCAATTTCACAAAGTTATTAACTTACTTTGTATTTGAATAACAATGTTTCTTTGTAAATAAATTACAACAGTGAAAATCCATTGTTTCGTAAATAAAAAAGTCTATTTTTTCTTATCTTACTAATATTATAAATGCGAAAGTTAAGATGGATGTATGTTTGTTAGAAGTTATCTGCGAAGCGGCTCAACTGCTTTTTTTTTAATTTGGCATAGATGGCAATAACATAGTCTGGAAGAACACATAGGCTACTTATTAAGTTATTTTTTAGTTCCGCATAAACGGAGTCGCGAGCGAAAGCTAGTCTATTTACAATCATTTTATAACCTTTATAATATTTCCATTGGAAGCAAAATTGACTTATTTTATAATATTCCCACAGCTACAAATGTTAAAATAAATTACAAATCTGTTTCCGGTTCAGTGGAGGTTTTGTGGCTCACAGCTAAGTTATCTTTGTCGGCACGCGCCTGTCAAATTAGGGGTTGGTTGGGGCGTGCGCCGCCCCTAGGGTGGCTTAGTTAGCCAATGACAAACTTAGAATATACACATTGAAAATAACCTTTGATTTTTATAAAAAAAAACACAGTTTTACGAAACTTATGAGAACAAAAGAATATTTTATAATCTATGAGTCAAATATACAGAGTAATTTTAGAACAGATTTAGTTTACAAACTTTTAATTAACAATATAAAAAATACAATAAAAAACAACTATTAAATTTTAAAGTTCAGTCTTCTGAGCCTTCCAATTTCTGAATTTCCCAATAGCTTGGATGACGTCATCAGAGAAAGCTTCCGGCAGTTCTAATGCGACAAAATGGCCGCCATCATTCAATACTGTGACGTTCAATATGTTAGGGAACTTGATTCTTGTTACTAATGGCGATTGATACAATGGTTCATGCTTTGATTGTAGCACCCAAGTTGGTACATAGCTAGGTATCCTAAAAACAAACGTAAACATTAAAAAAATAATTAATATACCGTCGACTCAATGATGACTGGTCAAAATCAGTTAGTTTAGACTATAGTTCATGTTGGATAGACACAAACCCACGTAAGAAAACATACTTTGGACTTGAGAGATGAGTAAACTTCGCACTTAGAGATCGGCAAAAGATTATCTGGTGTTTGATCATCAGCTCGGGCTCTGAGTCTACCCTAAGTTAGTAACTAGGCCATAACACTAGCCCAGTGCATAACTTCACAAATGTCTTTGAATTTCTTCGCAGATATGTGCAACATCACTATATTTTCCTTCACCCAGCGTCAGATAAATGTATATGTAAATCGAATATCGAAACACATTGGGTAGCAGGATTCGAACCCAGGACCTACAGATTACAAGTCAAGATTCAAGTTCAACCTCTGAGCTACCAACGCTCTCCTAAGCTATCAACGCTCTCTTAAGCCACCAACGCTCTCCTAAGCCACCTATGCTCTCCTGCGCCACCAACGCTTTAAATATGGAATATTATTATAATATTTGTGTCACTTACTCATCCAATTTAGTATCCAAATGCTTCTTACTAAATGATTCAGCGTATAACCTAATCGCTGTACTAATAGAATTTGGTGCCCAATAGAACATTATATTGTCTATAATCTGTTCTTTGCTAAAATGCAATTCCAAACCACCGTCTGGCAAAGATACGTCTTTTCTACATGTCCATGTTGAGAACATCTGTAGGATGTAGATTAGAAGACCGGATGGTGAATCTGTTAGGCCTATGCCTGGAAAAATAATTTGGTTATTAGATGTATTATAGATGAAATAAAACATATTCTAGATCTGATGAAGACGAGACAATTTTTAATGAAATGCGATAAATTTTAGTTAGATGCTTAAGTTATCTTGAAAAGCAGTTTGCTTCGCGTAATATCTAGAAAGATTTTAACGATTATGGATGCCAGAATGTAATTTTTAATTTCCATAACTATAATCAGATTAAATAAAAGTTAATCAGAAAAGATTTTTAATATAGATTTCTTAATGATTAAAATTTTCTACAATCTTGTCTACAAAGAATGGTATAATTTGGTGAGACAGGACATCACTAAATTACGAAAGTCTTAACTCCCGACAATACAACTTAACAATATTTGTCATTTAAACTTAGTTTACATGCCAGTACAGTAAGACAGTAGCTGCATATCATGTAGTATTTTGGCTGACTGACTCCAGTTAATGTTTAGTATTATGCCAGCGATTTCTGCTGTCTTACTGTACTGGAATAGTGTAACTCACCTATAGTATCAGGCTTGGTCGCATGTAAATGTAGATATCCCATTTCTTCTATTAACATAGAGTAATAGTCAGTCAAGGGATAGACTCTTTCAATCTCCTGTTGGCTGAACACCAACGAAGGGTAGACAGATGCTATTATAGGTATAACCATACTGGAGGGCGCTGTTGAGAATGGCAGGTTGGTATGGTATCCCAGGACTTCCTGATAACAGTAACAATATATGTTCTACATGTATGCCAAATTTCATTGAGATCCATTGATACGTTCTGGAGATAACTTCAATAAAAACATCATCATCATCATTAGCTCACTATACGTCCCCACCGAGGGGCTCGGAGCCTACCCTAAGTTAAGGGTGATTAGACCATAGTCAACCACGCTGGCCAAGTGCGGGTTGGTTGACTTCACACATATCTTTGAATTACTACTCAGATATGTGCAGGTTGCATCACGATGTTTTCCTTCACCGTAAGTACGTCGGATAAATGTACATATGTAAATCGGAAATCTAAAAACACATTGGTACATGACGGGATTCGAACCCGGGACCTGCAGATTGCAAGTCAAGTGCTTGACCACTGAGCCACCGACGCTCTAAAATAATAATAAAAACATCCATCTATCTAAATTGATAAATAAAAGGATTATTTTTAAATCTAAATCACAAACAAAAACACAGTTCAATCTTTAACCCAGAGGGTTATATGAAGATGCCTTCCATTTGGGGACTAGCAAACATCTTTAGTTGTTAATAAACGTATAAATTAAATTAAATTAATCTTCGCATGTATTTCTGGTGCTTTTTACGCATTTCTTAAGTATTTTCACCAATCAATTCAGTAAAAGTCCGGCTCGAAGGACCTAACGTATATAGCCATTTGAATGTCTTTATTTACCTCAGGAAAAAGAGTAGCCAGATGTCCACCAACCACAGATCCCCAGTCCCCACCCTGAATGTAGAACTTATTAAAGCCCAGTCTCTTCATCAGGTTCCTCATGACCACAGCCATCTGCGCGGTGCCCATCCCCGGCTTGACAGCTGCCTTGAGACAATAAAGAATTATTTACAAAGCCATTGATTTAACCGTTTCTTTTATTTTAAGCAGCTGTCGACTGGTCTCGTCCCGGCTCCGGTCGCACGGCTTTAAAAACTTAATTAGTAGCCTATGTGTTCTTTCAGGCTATGTTCTGTATCCATGTTAAATTTCATCATTGGTTTCTGAGAACCAAAAACTGAGTATAAAACATATCCCTGTCAATATCTTTGACAAAACAGAAAATATGTGTTAAACAGATATATTGGTCTCAGAAACCCATGGTAAGCGAGATGAAAAGCCATAATATCTCTACCGTTATCCCACTCACGAAGGATCGAAGTACCAGATTTTGTTCTCCTGTTTGATCCTCACCATTTTAATCACTTCCATTGACAAATTAGCAAAAAATAGCCTATCTCTAGTTACGTTTAACTTACGTCAGAGAATCCAAATCCAACTAAGCTGGGAGCTATAACCTCTATAGCAAAGTCTCTATCTTTGCTGACGGAGGTAAGCCGCGGTATTGCCTCGTAGAATTCTCGTACTGAGCCCGGCCAGCCATGCAGTAATAGCATTTGGACTATTTCTGTACCTTTGGGAACCTGGAAAAAATGATTGACCCAAAGCAAAAGACAAACATTAGCACGTAAACAAAACTTCGTAAATAGCCTATGTGTTCTTCCAGGTTATGTTTACTTATATGCCAAATTTTAGCGATATTTATGCAACCGTTCTGGAGATACCTTCTAATAAACATCCATCCATACATACATTCGCATTTATAATATTAGTAAGATAGTATGTGTTTTAACGGCGCAATTTTTTTGTAAGTACCAAAAATATATATATTTCTGTGACTGAATCGCTATTGTTTGCCTTGAGGAGGCATTTACAGCTTCACCGGGCTTGAGATGGCGAAGCACACATGGTACTTAGCCTGATCCTCGTTTAAGAGTAACTAAGCTCTAGGGCTCCCTCAGGAACCTCGAGGTCGGGCCATCACTTCGTTATTATTACGTGATTGGTAAACCAAATATATCCAAATAGTTACAAATGTTTTCACCAAACACGCATGTCACTAGCGCGATTTAAATTCCGTGTATTATTTTAGTAGCGCCATCTAGTTAAAAAAGTTATCATACCTCAGGTTTTACCCTAATGAAGTGTATATCCAATCCATGTATATTAGTTTTGAACTGCGGGAACTGGTTCAGGAATTGTTCTCTTTCTTTAAACGGATACTGTTCACCCCAGTATTTGAGCCATTTGTCTGTTTGCCCGCTGTTGAATCCGTATTCAAAACCGACACCTTCCAATGCTGGTGGAGATGACCTGTGTCTTTTTAGACGCATTCTTAAGTCTTCTATCATCTGAAACATTATGAAAAAAGTCAAATTAATAATAATAAATAAATAAAAACTGTCCATTTTATGAAGTCTTTTCGACTATCAGGGTTGTTACGGAAATAATTTTTAAATATCTTACATTTAACCTTGAGTTTCCAAGCCAAAATCTTGGTTTAAAACATATTATAATCAGTTTTGTCAAACGACAGAGATGACAATATGTTTTCTACGGCGATTTTAGCCTTAGAAACTTACAGTAAGTTGGCTAAACAACGGCTTAAATTTTAATTGCTATATTTAAATGGCCATGTTTTAGAATTAGCCACGACATATGTTTAAGATAGATTAATTTGGTTAAAACCTTATTTATACTTACCGAATTAGAAAATTCTATTTTGAAAGGTCTTATGCTGAGATCTTGTTTCATTTTTATATCCTCTGGACCCCACCATTCGTTTACGTCTAATTTGGGCAATGGTGGGGGGGCTTTTAGATATAAAAAGTACACCAAAAATACCACAATTGTTGTTAAAACTAGAAGTAAGTATCGAGCCATCTGAAAATAAAACCTACATACTTAAACATATGATAAAAATTTAATTTTTGAACTAACATCTCAAATAAAACAGTATAGAAAGTAAATTTCACGTTTAACCAAAAATAAGTGCTGCCATCTCTTGGTGTTTTTAAGACAACCTTATACAATTACAATACGTGAGTGTTGTGTAATTGGAAAAAATATTAATTAATATCTACCAGTAAAATAGTATATAATTTCCTTTTATTTATCAATTATTAAACTATCAATATTGATTAAACAAACGTATTACTTAAACAAAATAAAACTCACATTGATTCAACGCGCGCGTCCGTCAGCGTCCAATACTAAAATCAAGTCTCAAGGTCAATGACTCAACAAGAACGGTATTATCGTTCCGCATTACAATTTTTATTGAGTATTTATAAGAATTCATTTACATTGCTGTTTTTGTACCATGAATAAATTGTGAAACCGTTTCACATGCAGCAATGAATTTAAAATATGTAAATTTTTGTGTAATTACAACGTCGTGGTATAACATATGATAAATATTTCAAACAAATCTTGATACTTTGGACATTTGGGTATTATATAATCTTCTTCAGTACTTGTTTTTTTCTTTAGATTGGAAAAGTTCGCGTAAAAATATATGTGTTTTCTATACAAGAAATAACCTACTAATAGCCTAATTGATAAATGGTTTAAATTTCACTATTCAAATACTAGCTGTCGCCCGCGACTCCTTCCATGTGAAATTAAAAACTTAATTAGTACTCTATATGTTCTATGTCAAATTTCAGCGAGATCCATGCAGCTGTTCTGGAGATATCTTCTAACTAACATCCATACATCGAAACCCTCGTATTTATTATATTAGTAAGTAAAATTGCGAACTATAACACTAGTCTAGAGCTTAGTTGAAATAATAACATGTTATATAAGTAAGTTAATACAAATGTATCCATTTATATACTTAATATTATAAAGCGGTAGAGTTTGTTTAAACGCGCTAATCTCAGGAACTACTGGTCCGATTTGAAAAATTATTTTTTTGTTGGATAGTCCATTTATAGAGGAAGGTTTTAAGCTATATAACATTACGCTACGACCAATAAGAGCGAAGCATCAGTGAGAAATGTTGCAAAAACGGGGAAAATTAATCGCGATAGTGTTTCCATTATTGACGTGTTGCTATTATTTGTAACTTAAAAAAAACTCTGGTACTTTCACACCCCTATAAAATTATTCAACTGTAAATATTTTTATTTTATACTAATTCGCTATCGCGACCAACAGCATCCCTCTTAATCCACCCATAATGAATTCCATCTCACACCCTTAGGGTTGTATAAATATTGGGGTGACACAAGTGGCCTGTGCCACCACTGATACGTTAGTAATGTGCGAAAATAATAATCTGATTCGACTTTGATAAGGATTTGATTGATTGTTTTATTTGAAAGTAGAAAAAAACATTGAATAAAGATTATAAAAAAATGTACATCTGTGTATTTTTTTTTATTTATAGATCCAGTATTTTTACAAGAAAAGATAAAGTTAAAAATGTGTATATTAGAGGAAGTTTGAAAGTAGCGCCATTGATCGAGAAATTGAGGAGTAAAAGATTAGCGTGGTTTGGACAAATGCGGAGGGATGATGATGATATAAGCAAAAAAGTAATGAGATTGAATGATGATGGCTACAAGGGTAGGGGAAGACCAAAAAAAGTATGGAATGATTGTGTGAAAGAGGATATGCGTAAGAAGGGGGTAGACTCGGATATGACGGCTGATAGAGATGTATGGAGGAGTACATACTGTGCCGACCCTCGATAGGGATAAGGGCAGGTTGATGATGAGATCCAGTATTTTTAGTGTTCTTAGTTTTTTCTACGCGAAGATAAAATTTAGGTAAGTTTTTACTTATATTAAAATTGTTGTAATATTGAACGGATAAAATGTCTTATTACTTAACTAGATGTAGCCCGCGACTTCGTCCGTGTGGAAATATAAATAACTTTAATAAGTAGCCTGCGTTCTTCCTGACTATGTTCTAAATCTATACCTTTCATTAAGAGCATAGCGCCTTTGGAAATACCTTCTAATAAGCATTCATCTATACATTCGCGTTTATATTAGTTTTTTTTTAAAACAGAAGGGGGCAAACGAGCAGCGGGAACACCGAGGTGTTCAACGACGCCCATGGACATCAGCAATACCAGAGGAACCGCGGATGCGATGCCGACCTTTGAGGTGGTGATAAGCTCGCTTCTTGAAGGACCCTAACACGCACTGCCCCTATATTAGGGGCAGTGCGTGTTCAATTTTATAAAATATGCCAATTCTATTTATGAGCTTAAATAGTTGTATAAATGGGGTGATAAAATATAGAATTTATCGTTTTTTATAGTTGAAATGTGTATGCGTTCCCAGGGGATATGTGCTCATGGAAGTCAAGGGTCGGGATCGGTTAACACAGACAAATAAGCGCGTGCCGAGGATTATTCCCACAGACTTATTGATATTAGGGTAACTTTACTTCGACTATAACCAGATAATCTTACTTCTAACTTATCTTACTAATATTATAAAATAAATGCGAATGTTTAGATTTTTTTTTATATCATAAGGTGGCAAACGAGCGAGCGGCCACTTGAAATCGCTGAAATAGCGAAGTGACCGTTGCCCATAGACATACGCAATTGCAAATTCGTTGCCTACCTTTCATCGACGGAGGAGAGGATGCACAGAAAGAACATATTTTCCCTTCCCATGCATCCTCTCATCCGGAAAGTCCATTTCCACTTCCTATCCTTTCCTTATAGGAAAAAAGGTGGGAAGGGAAAGAGGACTAAATTAGGCCTACGGGACGCACACTCGTCAGATGAAACGCGGAATTGCTTCCACTTCACGCCTGTCTTTTGTGTGGAGATGGATGGATGTTGTTTAGAAGTTATCTCCAGAACGGCTGCATAAATCTCCCTGTAAGGCATAGATGTAAGAACATATCCTGAAAGAACACATAGACTAATAATTACCTTTTGTTAATACCGGGCAGAAAAAGTCACGAGCGACAACTAGTTATGAAAAAAAATCTGCGAGATCTTTTAAAAAACATTTTTTTTATAATCAAAATCAGAAAGCAAATTTTTTATGTTCTTCGTTTCGTTTTATTAATACCCAGAAAATTCCCTTAAAATTAAGCAGCGATGAGCATCAAAAGATAACAAAGTTTTTTTGTTTCACAGATTAAAAAAGGCTTTTCCTCTGACAACCTTAAAAGAGTGACTTAATTTTTCACTTTATCAAAGCTGTCGCCCACGACCTTGTACGCGCGAAATTAAAAAAAAAATAGTAGTCTATGTGTTCTTCCAGACTACTTCATCTATGGTTTTCAGCGAGATTCATGCAGCCTTTTCGAAGATACTGTTTAATCCATCCATTCAAACATTCGTATTTATAATATTAGTAAGATGTAGTCTTAAAAATGTTTTTTATCATTTACTTCTTTCACACTTAAATATTATATTTTATTATAATATTAGTAACTGAGAAAATCTTCTCTAATATATTATGTTTTCGTTCAAGTCTCATAAACCTTAATAAAAGCCAACCCCAAGCCTGCGCCGCGTTGATAACGCCATTTGCAGATTGAAAGCTATTTACACTTGCAATGTGTACCCAAGCGACAACGACCGGTATAGCTAGCGTGTTCCAAATTAAACCGTAAACTTTGTAAACGAAAAAAAAATAACTTAGGTATTGAATTGGAAAATTAGATTTATCTACAAGTAATAGAAAAATTCTATTTTTAGTAATGATTACTCCAATACAATATTTTTAAAATCATTATTGGTAAAAATAAATTAAAAAAAACACCCTATAAATATGCAGAACTATGGATTCTTTCGTCCACGGCTACTCACGACGATATGATTTTTATTTTCAAACACCTTATCATTGTAAATTTGTACGTCATGTACAACGTCAAAAAGAACAAAATAAAAAAGTCATCTTTGAAATATTAACACAAAAAGCAAATCATGCTTGGAACTGAAATTACGCAAGATATCGTAATAGTGCGAAATCGTAAAATTGTCGTGGAACCTCATCATTGTTAAAATATTATGTCGTCTCTATTCTTTTCAAAGAAAATGAAAGGGATAGCAATTTATATTTGTGTTGCAGAAAACATTCTGCCAAAGACAAGAGAGAGAAAATGAAGTCTTGGAGTAATTTTAAAGTTACTGGTACCCATAGACATGCGTACTGCATATGCGTTACCTTTAATCGACGGTGAAGGGGACCTACAAAGAGAATATTTCCCCTTTCCTTATAAGAAAAAGTTGGGAAAGGAACGACCAAAATTAGGACACGGGCACGCACACTCATCAGACCAAAGGCGGAGTATACAATCGTATGGTAACCCTACAGTTGTTATGCCCATGTGTATCTTATCAGAACACGCCCAGTGTATATTATACATTCGCAGTGACTGGATGTATTTCAAATTTATATAAATATTTATATTGAATTTGTTTCATAATAAGTTTAGTATTAAGGAAGTGCGGACTTATTTGTAAAGGTAATAAAAACATTTTGTTTTTGAAACTCCGTGTATGTCGCCCTTTAACTGCGACTCCGTCCGCGCGAATATGTCGCCCTTTAACTGCGACTCCGTCCGCGCGAATTTAAAACAAACTTAATAAGTCAATCTGTTTTTCCAGACTATGTTCTATATGTGTGTTTAATTTTATTAAAAACCGTTGAACCGTTCCGGAGATATCTTCAAACGTCCATCCATCATTCTAAGCTTTCGCATTTATGTTATGTTTGCATACGGTTTTGGTTTTGAAGTTTGAAATTAATTTTAATATTACTTAATTATTATATTTTAATTTTGCATTTTAAATGAAAGCATGTTACAGATAAAACATAACTCCAAATACAAATCTGTTTTTTTTTTAACGAAAGATAATATAAATTTTTCCAAAAAGTTTTTATGCAGTGGGACCTTAAATTCTATTATATTGTGCTAATTAATATTTCCTTTCCAGATGTTAGGAATCATAGTTATAGTAATCATCCTTGCAATAGCTTATAAAATATGGTCATCACAAAACACGGAGCCGCCTCAATTGCCTCGCTTGGACCCTCAGGAATGGTGGGGACCAAATGAACTTAAAGGAAAAGAGGACAAAAGCATCAGACCATTTCAAATACAGTTTACTGATGAGGTATGTATTTCAAGACACATTAAGTATCCGACGTTCTTACGGTGAAGGAAAACATGGTGATGCTGCACATATCTGTGAAATAATTCAAAGATATGTGTGAAGTCATGTACTGGGCCAGTATTGACTATGGCCTAGTCACTAACTTAAGTTAGACTCCGAGATCCTCAGTGGTGTCCTCATTAAATAAGTGAGTGTAACTTACCTTTGCTTAAGGAGTACAACGAGTAAGTTGAGTGTTTTTTACGTACTACATGCAAGGATCTTGCACAATATTTTTTGTTTGTTTAAAGATCGTTTTTACTATGTTGATAGCTTGTAGTTTTATTAGATTGTAAAAAAAATACGTAAATAAAATTATAAGCGAGTAAAATTTTAAAAGATTTATCCAAAATGTAACTTTAACTAACGACTAAGTAGAAAGTGAACCAATCGGCTGGTTGATATTTTTTTTTATTAATTTGTTCCCTACAGATGGTAAATGACCTTAAAAGTCGTTTGAAGAATCGTCGTCCGTTGACTCCGCCTCTTGAGGGCGTTGGCTTTGAATATGGGTTCAATACAAAATCCATAGACGGCTGGCTGAACTACTGGGCTGAGGAGTATCCATTTAAAGAACGAGAAGCATTCTTTAATAAATATCCACACTACAAAACTAATATCCAGGGTCTGGATATACATTTCATCAGGGTCAAACCACAGGTTAATTACCAAAGAATTTCTATTCATCTTTCCTATAAAGACCTAAATAACGATTCAAAGGAAAATCAATATGTAAGCTAACGAAAAAGCGGACCTTAAAATTAAGTATAGAAAAACCAGTGGGATGTTTATCCTAGAGAGTTTATGGGATACCAAGATCTTTAATATAACTAGCTGTTGTCGCCCGCGACTACGTCCGCACGGTATTAAAACTTAATTAGTAGAAAATTCCATGCATCTTTTCTAGATATACTTATATTATTCAAACATCCATCCATCCATCTAAACATTCGCATTTATAATAATAATAAGATGTACACAACAATTTCATTGCTAAATCTATATAAATACTAGCCGTCGCCCGCGACTCCGTCCGCGCGTGATTAAAAATAGATGTTGGCCGATTCTCAGACCTACTCAATATGCTCACAAAATTTCATGAGAATCGGTCAAGCCGTTTCGGAGGAGTATAGGAATCAATTGTTGTTCTTGTCTCGCTAAAACTCGAGAATGACTAAACGGATTTATCTTATCTTGCTCTTGAAATATACGTGGAGGTGGAAGGTTTAAAATGTGAGAAAAATTTTGTCATACCACGCGGACATTCGGGCGACAGCTAGTTAATAAAATTTGAAGTTCAATTATAAAGCAAGTACTTATAATTATCTTTTTCCTTTATAAAGTTGATTAGGTAATTAAGATTCTTTCTTCTATTCTTCTTTCTGCTTTCATCATATTTTCTACATCTATTTTTTGGTCAGGTACCTTCAAATGTGGAAGTAGTGCCTTTACTCATATTGCACGGATGGCCTGGCTCCGTGCGAGAGTTCTACGAGGCTATACCTCTGCTCACACAACGAGCTCCAGGCTACAACTTTGCTTTTGAAGTTATAGCTCCTAGCTTACCTGGATATGGATTCTCTGATGTAAGTCACAACTCTTATAAGACTCTGTTTTATATATTCTTTCTAGCCCGACTTTGTTTCCTTGTAATTTAATTAAGAGGATGAGTATTAATTATATGTCTTTGGATCGATGGATTGGGCGTCAATTGTTTATAAAATAGAATGGAATATGAAAAGGACAGGACAGACAGACGGACGGACAAAAAAGTGATCCTATAAGTGTTCCGTTTTTTTCCTTTCGAGGTATGGAACCCTAAAACGTGCTTCTTGTTAGGAAGAAAATCTGACAGTGTGCCGATGTACTGGTGCAACAGTAACCTTACTAAAATATCAATGTTTATGTCCCCTCACTAATCAAAATGATTTTAATTAATATCAAGAAGTTTTTACAGAAGATTATATGTTCTTTCGTAACAGGCGGCAGTCCGTCCTGGACTTGCAACTCCGCAGATGGCTGTGGTCTTCAAGAACTTGATGAGTAGACTTGGCCATGACAAGTTCTACTTACAAGGAGGTGACTGGGGCTCCTCCATTGGCACAGCTATGGTAACACTGTTCCCTGACAATGTTCTGGGTTACCACTCCAACATGGCCTTGGCTCAGGTATGTTTTTAACTATAAATTTCAAAGTCCACATGTGAAGATTTTCAAAACGTGTTATATAATTCAGTTGCTTATAGCTATCCACTTCTATATATCATCATATATTTTAAACTAGTTATCGCCTCTGACTCCGCGTGGAGTTAAAAAAACATAATTAGTAGTCTATGTGTTCTACCAGAAATTATTAAATATAACTAATGCAATTTTTAACAATAAACTAACAAAGAATCTAATGAATAGTCTTAAATTTATGATATAAAATAAAATATTAAAAAACGAATAACTTACTAAAATATATTATTAAAAGGTGTCCCTTTAGGCAAGGTTCCGAAGATACTGGCAGCGTTCCCCTTTGGACAGCTAAACGAATTCTTTGACCGAGGTAGCTGCCAGCTCTTCGGTCCCCTGTGATGTCAATTAATTTTTTGGATATGTTCTTAAAAAGTCTTAAAGCACTAGAACCCAGAATATGTTCTGCATTTATGACGAATTTCATCAAGATCTGTTGGGCCGTTCTAGAATTACTTTTGCTTACACAACTTTCTTTTATATTTCAAGCGTGTTTTAGGTTAGAAATTATTTATGGGCCTGCAGTACTTATAAGACTTATTTAATATTTTCTTACAGAACGGAAAGGCAGGGTTTAAAACATTCTTAGGAGCGTATTTCCCTTCATTGGTGGTAGAGAAGCATCTAGCAAGCCGCATGTATCCTCTGTCTTCTTTCTTCGCGTATATGATAGAAGAATTCGGTTATTTCCATCTGCAGGCGACTAAACCCGATACAATTGGTACGTTAGAAAACTTTCCTCATGATGATCATTCATAATAAATTCTAGCTTGATACCTTCACGCGTTTTCGAGAAAAAGGGTCTTGAAAGACGGATGAAAGGACAACAAAGTGATCCTATAAGGGTTCCGTTTTTTTGCCTATGAGGTACGGAACCCTAAAAACTATTAGCTGTCGCCCGCGACTCCGTCCTCGCGGAAATAGCTTATGTGTTTTTCCCGACTATTTTCTATATGTATGACAAATTTCATCAAAATCCGTTGAGATGTTCAGGAGATAGTTTCAAACAAACATCCATCCATCCATCTAAAGATTCGCATTTATAATATTAGTAAGATATGACGACAGTTGAAATGAAACTTTTATTCTATTTTCTAGGTGTAGGTTTAACAGATTCTCCATCCGGTCTTCTTGCTTACATCCTTGAGAAGTTCTTTTTATGGACACGTCGTGAACATCGCAACAAAGTGGAAGGCGGCCTTGGGTTCCGGTTTACTAGAGAACAGCTCATTGATTGTCTCATGGTCTACTGGTCTACTGGCTGCATCACTACATCCATGAGACTCTATGCTGAAGATTTAAGCAAGAAGAATAGAGATTTGGGATTAGATCAGTAAGTTTATAAACTAACCAAGACGCAGTCTGTTAATTTTGACTTTGAGAGTATGTAGATATTTAAGTGTGATTTTTTTTTTCGGAATTGGTGTTAATTATTGTCTATTTCCAGATTTACAACACCAGTACCAACATGGGCTTTCCAAGCTAAAAACGAAGTAATGTACCAACCTCCCAGCATCCTGAAGACGAAGTTCACCAATCTTCTGGGAACCACAGTTTTAGAAGATGGCGGACATTTCCTCGCTTTTGAATTGCCTCAGATATATTCTGATGATGTTTTCAAAGCTGTAGACGCTTTTAGAAATTGGCGCAAATAAACTTATAATACTTATTCTTAACTTTTAAAGTAGAAATAAATGTTTTTATTACATACTTATAAGCCTCTTATTTTACCCATATTATTTATCATTTCGTTAGTAACGACATATCTTAGATATATAAAAAAAGTCGTGTTAGTTAAACTATAAGAATGGCTTTACTTGAGGAGGTAGCTTAGAGCCAGGGGACTGACATAGGTTACTGTTTATTCTTTTTTTTCTTCGAATTTATTCCTTGAAGAGCTGCTTTTTATTTAACTTACTATGATTATAAATGCGAATGTTTAGATGTGATGTTGATGGATGGATAGGTGTTTGAAGATATCTCTAGAACAGCTGGAAGGATTCTATAAACTTTTGAAGTTATGGAATCGCTTCAGAGCGAATGACTGCGCTGCAGAGCGATGAAACCCCCAGATGTAGGGTTGGGTCTAACGAAAGCTGTGAAACGGCTGGATAAAGCTTGAGAGGAGGAGGAGGAGGAGGAAAAATCATAATTTCAAAAGACTAACGTTGTAGCTACCGTATTAAACGTTTTACTTCTCTTTTGTGAGTCGCTGAAGATATATTTAAGAGTCATGGACATATCTGAGAGTCGCACAGAATGGAGAATCAACCTACGAGAGATGGTCTCTTGACCAGACAGTTCACAGCCCTTAGAAATGAAG
Source organism: Papilio xuthus (assembly GCF_000836235.2). Classification (NCBI taxonomy): domain Eukaryota; kingdom Metazoa; phylum Arthropoda; class Insecta; order Lepidoptera; family Papilionidae; genus Papilio; species Papilio xuthus. The sequence continues at coordinate 389,918 of NW_013528989.1, forward strand.
AAACTGTACTAATAGAACAGCATGTCATTGGCATGCATTGGAGAAGGGAGTTTTATTAAAAAGCCTATTAATATTTGAGCTTAAAATGTCCTATATTTCACCATAATTAACATCAATATGAAATAATTTATCAATTGATAGCAATGAAGTAATATTGTGTAATATAAATAATTAAGATAAGAAAAATATACCAAAAATTAAAGTGTTCGTTGGAATGACTATGTATTATTTTGAAAAAACTACAATGATCAAGTATCAAACTAGCGGGCGTTCTATTTAAACCATACCTCACGTGACCAGACGTCCCATTTTGAACGGGACTGTCCTTTTTTTATTTTATCAAATGGTGGCAAACGAGCATACACAATTGTATATGCGTTGCCTACCTTTAATCGACGGAGGAGAGGATGCACAGAAAGAAAATATTTTCCCTTTCCATGCATCCTCTCATCCGGAAAGTCCACTTCCACTTCCCATCCTTTCCTTATAAGAAAAAGGGTGGGAAGGGAAAGAGGAGTAAATTAGGCCACCGGGACGCACACTCATCGAACTGTACTTGGAATTGCTTCCACTTGACGCCTGTCTTCTGTGTGGTCGTGGTATTTCAACGGGCGAGCCGGGACAATTCGTGCGAAGATGTTAAAGCGGGCTCAACCACTGTTAAAACAACTACAAATGATAAAGTATTAAACTAGCGGGCGTTCTATTTAAACCATACCTCACGTGACCAGACGTCCCATTTTGAACGGGACTGTCCTTTTTTATAGTTACCTTTCCCGATGTCCCCGACATGAATGCCGGGACGCTAAATTGTCCCGTTTTTTTAAAGCAAAAATAAATATATAACTAAACGTTTCGAAAAAACTGAAATTTTTCATTGTCAAAAAAGGGTCTTGACAGGCAGACGGACGGACAACAAGGTGATCCTATAAGGTATTTTCCTATGAGGTACGGAACCCTAAAAATAAATGTTCTCCTTAACCATACCATACAACTAAAGTCAAATTTAATAATTACAATCCTATGTATATCAAACAACTTACTTGTTTGATATATGTTTAAGCGAAATACAAGAGTTGTAGATTAAAAAGAAATAATTAAAAAAATACAAACTAATTCAGAACCTCCTTTTTGAATTCGGTAAAAAGTCATATTTTTTCTTTTTAATATAAGCCAGTGTTATAGTATTCATGTTTGCTTTTAGTTGGCTCTCTTATTACGTGACGTGCGTGCGTGCGTAGAAAATGCTGAAGCCGAGACGAAGGCCGTGAGCCTTCGTCTCGGCTTCAGCATTTTCTAAAATGAGCAAAGTTCACACGAAAGAAAAACAAAAATACGTTTGTATAGAAACAGTTGTATAATCAATTTGGGTAAATATGTAATACCTACTCGCTAATTTAGAAACCATAATTTTGTTAGGAAATATCGAGACTCTAAAATCAAATGAATAAAAATGTTTATAGATAAAATAATCATAAACAATCAAAAATAGTATTTATTATGTTTTTAATTATTTAATTAAATTTATTCTAATGTTATGA
>NW_013528989.1:391463-456678 GCF_000836235.2 Papilio xuthus
AGTTATGGAATCGCTTCAGAGCGAATGACTGCGCTGCAGAGCGATGAAACCCCCAGATGTAGGGTTGGGTCTAACGAAAGCTGTGAAACGGCTGGATAAAGCTTGAGAGGAGGAGGAGGAGGAGGAGGAAAAATCATAATTTCAAAAGACTAACGTTGTAGCTACCGTATTAAAAGTTTTACTTTTTTTTTTTTTTTTTTATATCATAAGGTGGCAAACGAGCGAGCGGCCACCTGAAATCGCTGAAATAGCGAAGTGACCGTTGCCCATAGACATACGCAAATGCATATGCGTTGCCTACCTTTAATCGACGGAGGAGAGGATGCACAGAAAGAAAATATTTTCCCTTTCCATGCATCCTCTCATCCGGAAAGTCCACTTCCACTTCCCATCCTATCCTCATAAGAAAAGGGTGGGAAGGGAAAGAGGACTAAATTAGGTCTCCGGGACGCACACTCATCAGACGAAACGCGGAATTGCTTCCACTTCACGCCTGTTTTCTGTGTGGTGGTGGTATTTCACCGGGCGAACCTGACCAATTCGTGCGAAGATGTTAAAGCGGGTTCTACCACTCTTAAAACTTACTTACTTCTCTTTTGTGAGTCGCTGAAGATATATTTAAGAGTCATGGACATATCTGACAGTCGCACAGAATGGAGAATCAACCTACAAGAGATGGTCTCTTGACCAGACAGTTCACAGCCCTTAGAAATGAAGAAACTGTACTAATAGAACAGCATGTCATTGGCATTCATTGGAGAAGGGAATTATATTAAAAAGTCTATAAATATTTGAGCTTAAAATATCCTATATTTCACCATAATTAACATCAATATGAAATAATTTATCAATTGATAGCAATGAAGGAATATTGTGTAATATAAATAATTAAGATAAGAAAAATATACCAAAAATTAAAGCGTTCATTGGAATGACTATGTATAATATTATTTTGAAAAAACTACAATGATTTTTTTTCTATATCATAAGGTGGCAAACGAGCGAGCGGCCACATGAAATCGCTGAAATAGCGAAATAACCGTTGCCCATAGACATACGCAATTACATATGCGTTGCCTACCTTTAATCGACGGAGGAGAGGATGCACAGAAAGAAAATATTTCCATGCATCCTCTCATTCGGAAAATCCACTTCCACTTCCCATCCTTTCCTTATAAGAAAAGGGTGGGAAGGGAAAGAGGAGTAAATTAGTTCTCCGAGACGCACACTCATCAGACTGTACGCGGAATAGCTTCCACTTGACGCCTGTCTTCTGTGCGGTCGTGGTATTTCATCGGGCGAGCCGGGACAATTCGTGCGAAGATGTTAAAGCTGGCTCAACCACTGTTAAAACAACTACAAATGATAAAGTATTAAACTAGCGGGCGTTCTATTTAAACCATACCTCACGTGACCAGACGTCCCATTTTGAACGGGACTGTCCTTTTTTATAGTTACCTTTCCCGATGTCCCCGACATGAATGCCGGGACGCTAAATTGTCCCGTTTTTTTTTAAAGCAAAGCTTATGATAAATATAAATAAACGTTTCGACTATATGTGTTTCTAAATTTGTATTTTAAGCTTACTGTTTTTATTTGAAGAAAAAACTGAAATTTTTCATTATCAAAAAAGGATCTTGACATACAGACGAACGGACAACAAGGTGATCCTATAAAGGTTCCGTTTTTTCCTATGAGTTACGGAACCCTAAAAATAAATGTTCACCTTAACCATACCATACAACTAAAGTCAAATTTAATAATTACAATCCTATGTATATCAAACAACTTACTTGTTTGATATATGTTTAAGCGAAATACAAGAGTTGTAGATTAAAAAGAAATAAAAAAATACAGGCGAATTTGGAACCTCCTTTTTGAATTCGGTAGAAAAGTCATATTTTTTCTTTTTAATATTAGCCAGTGTTATAGTATTCATGTTTGCTTTTAGTTGGCTCTCTTATTACGTGACGTCATGTTGTAACGTAATAGTAAAGGCCGTCAGCCTTCGTCTCGGCTTCAGCATTTTCTAAAATGAGCTAAGTTCACACGAAAGAAAAACAAAAATACGTTTGTATAGAAACAGTTGTATAATCAATTTGGGTAAATATGTAATACCTACTCGCTAATTTAGATACCATCATTTTATTAGGAAATATCGAGACTCTAAAATCAAATGAATAAAAATGTTTATAGATAAAATAATCATAAACAATCAAAAATAGTATTTATTATGTTTTTAATTATTTAATTAAATTTATTCTAATGTTATGAAGGACTTGTTATTGGTTAAAAATGAATTTTAATAACATAATTATTAATTTAAAAAAAGTTAGCGAAGGAAACGACTAAGAACAAGGGAGATATTGCTAGAGGCGTTGACAGTTAATTAATTTACTATATGTAATGAAAATCAAAGTTTTATTTTAGTAAATCTAACAAACAGAGTCGTTTAATAACTAATTAAGTGATCTTTGATTAAACATGGTCTGTCGGCGGTATTTCCAAACCGCTACGACTTAGGGTCCTTCAAGAAGCGAGCTTATCACCACCTCAAAGGCAGGCAACGCATCTGCGGTTCCTCTGGTATTGCTGATGTCCATGGGCGTCGTTGAACACCTCGGTATTCCGGCTGCTCGTTTGCCCCTTTCTGTTATAAAAAAAAAAAAAACAGAAAATTTAGAACACTTAATAACAATTTTTCTTGTAAGACTCTAGCCGCTCTCGCAGACAGAATGGCATGTTAAGGATTGAAGATTCCTCATACTAAATCAATACTAAGTATCTCTCATAGAGACCATTAAATGATTCTTAAGAGACTCACGATTCGACGCTGTGTAAGTAATGCCGTCATTCCAAAATAGATCTTGGATTTTTTCTGTCCGTGATAACACTTGTAAATCCAAATACATGGTTACCCTATCGCTTGTTTTATTAATAATATCGACTATCTTATCTTCATACATTTAGAAAAATCGTCGACTCATTGTCGAGTTATTTGACTTATATTTAAAAGCCAAGATATGTTTAAAGTTCATTTTAGTATAGTGTAAGCTGCTGGACACATCTAAGGTGAATAACAATTTTATTTTAAGTTAATTTATGTGTTTTTAAAAGTATTCATAAAGGTACACGTCCATTGGCCAGCGCCGGACGCACCGCAGCACGGCTCACAACGGATTCTAGTTTGCTTTGTATGATTTTACATATCGCAACGTACGCATCGTCCGCATCGTAATCCAAAGGAATGCAGTTTAATCCTTGCATGCGATGCGTCTGACGCGACCTTATGTACGCGTATCTTATACTTGCAAAATCTTAGTTCTCGGAATAAGTGCTCACTAAATATTGTAATTAATGTTGGTTTTAAATAATAATTATTAATATGCCATATATTTAAAAGAAAAGATTTAATTGTTTGTATTGAATTGCCTCTGAAACTACTGTACCGATTAGAAAAAATTCTTTCACTGTTGGGAAGCTACATCACTGAGTGAGGTTATAATAATCATTTTTAGTTTTTTTTTTAATACTTAAGTGTGAATTCGAATGCTATATGTGATAAGTCCATACTAAAAGACATGTATTTTCAGATGTCGAGGATTCTGATAGGACTAGTCGCCTTAGTGGTCGTGTATATCGCGTGGTCAGCGTTCAGCAGCGAGTCACCTAAGCTGCCTCAGTTTGATACAGAAGAATGGTGGGGTCCAAACGAATTGAAAGGAAAGCAGGATACCAGTATTAGACCCTTCCAAATCAAGTTCACTGATGAGGTATGTATGTTTTCATTTTAATTAAAATAAATGTGTTACTTCTATAATTTATCTTTAACTAGATATCGCCCGCGACTCCGCCCGCGTGGGATTAAAAAAAAAACTTAAATATTAACCTATGTGTTCTTCCTGACTATGTTCTGTGTGTATGCCAAATTTCATCGAGATCTATGCAGCCGTTCTGGAGATATCTTTAAACAAACATCCATTCATCCATCTGAACATTCGCATTTATAATATTAGTAAGATAAGAAGTAAGATGTATAGACTGTTTATGTACAAAAGGTGGCAAGAGCAAGCGGCTACCTGAAGCATTTTCTTACTTGGACAGTAGACTTGCCCTTTATATCTTTACTGTACTTGAGTAGACTTTACTAAAGTATTTTCTGACAGAATCTACTCCGACAGCAGTGCCTCTCACCCGGATTAGTGTGTCGCATATTATACTTTTGTATTCACATTTAACATATCTTTTAAAGTCATATTGTCCGTTGATTTCTGAGACCAAAACGTCTGTATAAAACATATCTTCATCCTTGTCATTGCCTTTGACAGAACAGAAATAACGATATGTTTTAAACGGGGATTTTGTTGTCAGAAATCTACAGAGAATTTCCATTATGCTGATAAAAATGCACCAATTACTAATATGATACGTTGTTTCCAGATGATAAAGGATCTTAGAAGTAGATTGAAGAATCATCGACCACTTATCCCACCTCTTGAAGGTATAGCATTTGAATACGGATTCAACTCCAAAGCTATAGAACCCTGGTTAAAATACTGGGCTGAGGAGTATCCATTCAAAGAACGGGAAGCTTTCTTAAACCAATTCCCACAATATAAGACCAATATTCAAGGTTTGGATATCCACTTCATCAGAGTTAAACCGCAGGTACGTTAATTTTCTAATATTTCTTGTATCATTCCAATTAAGCTCTATGCTTATGCTAGGACATGGTTTCCACAATAGTCCAATTCGAAGCCCCGACCTTATGATCGGAAACCGGTACCCTAAACCATTAGGCTATTGACGTTTATTCAGTACTTGTGTATGAATTAAGAAATACATGAAATATCATCATGGAATAAAATATGGATGGCTTCAAAAGATGAATACAAGAAAGTTTGGATGATTTGAAAGAGGATATGCGTAAGAAGGGAATGAATTCAGATATGATGACTGACATGTATAGAAAAGTAGAACATACTGAGCTGAATCTGTAGAGAAAGGGATAGAAAGATGACATTATAATAAAGCTTGAAATAACGGAAATGACTAACATCGCTTAATTCAGAGTAAATTTTTACTTAAACAGTTGCCTGGTGTAGATTTCTGGTATTAAATCTAATCTAAAACACTTCCTTAGTGATAATTCTTTGAATGCGGTAATGAAACATGATAAAAAAAATCGACTAGTGAAAAAAAGGAAGGAGAAAAACCTTGAATTCAAAAAGTGGTCTGCTTATTTTTATAGTTTTAGACATTATTAATTATAATCCTTTGGCGCGAATAACGTGCTTTCGTTACAAAGTCCAGTGTCAGAATGAATAATGAGGGGACATAAACGTCGACATTTTAGTAAGGCTAGTGATAAGTCAATACACTGCCACATTTTCGAATTTTCTTTTCTAACTAGTCTAGTCTAGTTACTTAGAAACGCTACAAAAATGAGCTTATAAGTATCTTCTAATTCAAGGCTAGATTATTAAATCGGTGTATTATTTACAGGTACCAGCTGGCGTGGAAATATTGCCTTTACTAATATTGCACGGCTGGCCAGGTTCCGTGAGAGAGTTTTATGAAGTTATACCACTACTGACTAAACAACAGCCAGGATATAACTTTGCTTTTGAGGTTATTGCTCCTAGTCTACCTGGATTCGGATTTTCACAAGTAAGAATTCATAAATCATCATCAGCTCACTATACACTCCACCACACTGGCCCAGTGCGGGTTGACTTCATCCATTTCTTTGAATTTCTTCACAGATATGTGCAGCATCACGATGTTTTCCTTCGCCGTAAGAACATATGATAAATGTTAATCGGACATATATAAATCGAACAACATATTGGTACATGGCAAGATTGGGACTCAGGACCTATCATTACAAGTCAAGTGCTTTAACCCCTGAGCCACCGACGCTCATACTTCATAATTAATGAAAGCCATTCAAAGTATAAAATAAATCAATTAAGCTAGTTATTATTATACTTGGATTGTCTTTGGAAAGAACTCCAAGATTTTGGTCTTATTATGCAATATTCTTGTAGGGTGCAGTACGCCCCGGCCTGGCGCCACCACAAGTGTCCGTGATCTTCAGGAATCTCATGCACAGACTTGGCTTTAAGAAGTTCTACGTACAAGGTGGTGATTGGGGATCGATTGTTTCTGCTGCTCTGGTAACATTGTTCCCTGAAGATGTACTCGGTCAGCATACAAACATGCCCGTGGTTCAAGTAAGTTTATGGTCTTCTTATCCTATTGTATGCGGCCAGTGCTCCAAGTTTCGTCCTGCAGACAGATCAGATTCATTACTTGAGATTTCAATTGTCTTTCTCTGCCTGAGCTAGGTTCGTGTAATATATTTCTTGGACTTTTCTGTTCCCACTAATATTTATCTTCTTTAATTTTTGAATTACAGAGTAAACAAGCAACCTTGAAGACGATACTTGGGGCTTATATTCCATCTCTAGTAGTGGAGAGTCACTTAGCAGAGAGAATGTATCCTCTGTCTGATTTCTTCGCTTTCTTAATGGAAGAATTCGGATATTACCACCTACAGGCCACCAAACCGGATTCTGTTGGTAAGAAAAAAAATATAGTAGCAAAGGCAAAGCCTGCTTTGAAGCAATTGTTTTTTGAAACAGATATTAAATATTTTTTTTATGCCATAAAATCAAAGGGAACAATTTAAATATGGAATGCTCAAAAGAAAGCTATTGATCAAGTCACGAACTCTAACAGCAATGTAGGTTTTATGAAAAAAAGAATTTAAATTCAAAATAATTTGATATTGTACCATCTTTTCTATATTACCTAGTCTGGTTGGTTTGTGCTGGATTAAACTAGATATTTCTGGTTACAGGTACGGCATTAACTGATTCCCCGTCCGGTCTTCTCGCCTACATTCTGGAGAAGTTCTCCGTATGGACACGTCGTGATCATCGTCACAAGCCAGACGGTGGACTGGAGTTCCGTTTTTCAAAGGCTCAGTTGATCGACAACCTGATGATGTACTGGGCTTCCAACTGTATTACCACTTCTATGAGATTGTACTCTGAGGAGATGAGCAGGAAGAATCAACAGTTGGAAATTGGAGAGTAAGTCATCTTGGTTGATTAGTGTTCCTGCAGTCTATCTTATTTAGTATTCTACTTATAAATTCTTTATACCTTCTTCGAAAGCCTCGAAGTCTTTTGAACTTAATAGCTGAGTAGCTTAATGGTTAAGAGTACGGATTTCCAAATATGTGGTCGGGGGTTCGAATCACAACATTAGTCTATTGTCGTGAACCATATCCTAGCACAAGCTTAGAGCTTAGTTGGAATGTTACAAGAAATATTAGTAAATTAAAAAAGTTGCTAACATTAAAAAATCCCAACAAATTAAATAGATATAATATAAATAATTTTTATCTTCAGATTCCCCAGCCCAGTACCAACGTGGGCACTACAAGCGAAGAACGAAGCAATGTACCAACCACCAAGTATCCTAAAACTGAAATTCCCCAATCTCGTGGGCACATCAGTGATGGACGACGGTGGACACTTCTTTGCCTTGGAACTGCCCCAAGTCTTCGTGAAGGATGTCTTCAAAGCTGTTGATGCGTTCAGAAATTGGCATAAGAAAACTGCGAAGACAGAATTATGAGATGTATAGATGCTTTAATTTAGTTAATTAATTTGTAAGGAATAAAAACATTTTATATTAAAAAAAAATTAACTGACCTCTTTTATTTAAAAATACAGACGAATTGAGAACTTCCTCCTTTTTTAAGTCGGTTAAAAAAAGCTGTCACCCGCGAGTCCGTCCAGGTGGAATTAAAAATAAAAATAGTAGCCTATGTGTTCTTCCAGACTATGTTCAACATCTATGCCAAATTTCATTGAAAACCTTTAAACAGACATCCATCCTTCTAAACATTCGCATTTATAATATTAGTAAGATTATGCCTTGTATAGAGACGATATGATACCTAAGTGGGTAGGCATTGGTATCGTAATCTATAGGTCTGGGTTCAATCCCCTTCATGTACTTTTTTTTTAAATATTTGTTGAACGAAATTTTAATTTTAAAGCTCTTTAAATTGAATAGAAATTATTACAGTTTTAATACTATTTAAATAATAAACATTATATAAATAATAAATTAATATAACTAGGTATATAAAAAAATTATCTAGGTATGTAGGAAATATATTTTTAGAGATACGTTACGTACAACGATGTAGACAAAAACCTTGAACTTGTTAACTGCCGAGTCATGCTGACTCGAAACAAAATTTTATTTATATTATGCAACATCTGTTAGGAGCTAGGGCCACCATCAAATTCACAAAAATAAGACAGTTATATGATAAAAATGTAACTATAATTTACTTGTGCTAAAGTAATCGTTATGATTAAGTTTAATTAAATAATATTTTCATGAAATAATAATCTTGTAATATAAATAAAACAGCTGTTTAAACTTTAGTGAAAACCTCACATCAATATCCAATCGGATTGCAAAGATTTATAGAGATTTGTCAACGAATTTGTACGTACGCACAGCTAGACTGTCTGATGACAACTGACGACTGTCATCTGTGATGACACCTACGAACCTATTCGGGGTTGCCCGCTTTTAAACCAAAAGGACATATATCAAATGTTGCCATTACCAAAAATCGTCGTTTTACAGTGATTTTAATCAACCAAAATTAACAATTGTTAGGCGCTATTAATTTTTTTGCGAACCTTACATTTACAATGGATGTGTTACAACAATAACAGTCGTAAAAATAAGGTGTAATTTGATGTCTTTATAAAACGAATCGCTATACAAAACTTACGAAAAAAAAACTCTCCAAAGAATCTTATTTACATGAGAAATTGGAAAATGTTGTTACCCTACGATTCTCAATAGTGAAGGTCAAACTATTAATACAGTAGTCGGGTCTACGAGACTATACACCGTCTATAGTGTTTTATACTCTTTAGTGTTAGTGATATTTATTCAGATTATTAAATATCTAACTGTGTGTTTCTGAGAGTGTGTTGTTATTTTTGTTTTGTCAAAGGTAATTGCAGGAATGACGATATGTTTTATACAGAGATTTCGGTCTCAGAAAACCAGAGTGTTTGTGTTTACACCTAATATATATTATTTATTCTGAATGAAAGTGCCGTGAAAACAATAACCTCTATATTCCACTGGAGGCTATAAGCCGGGATATTTTGTGCCTATTTGATTTTTGCCATCTTGACGCCAATTATCTCAGTTGATAGCAACAAGACAGACGACAATTTCTGATGTGCAGAAAAGAATGCTAACAAATATTCAATAAAATTCGTATTATCGTACCTATGTTCATGCTGGAATAATTTTTCATGGGTCTGTAACTCAATTCTTCTTCTAGTGCCTCTTTTTTCTTGAAGGTTGGCCGCTAACTTGGAATATTTGGTTCTGTCAAGAGTAAGGCGAAACAGTTCCTCCGCTGACCTAATGTTACGTAGCCACTACTTTTTCCTACGTCAAACGCGTCTCTTGCCTTCAATCTTGCCCATCGTTACTTCACTATGTATTAGAAATAAGATAATTTGTAATCGATGCAAAAAAAAATCGTACAAATCGACCCTTATCGAGCAATTACAATAACAATGATAATAATATGAACACTCATCCGACTATTCAATTTTTAATGAAATTGTGTCATTTTATATTTTATGCAAAAGCATCATGTTAAGTAATATTACGATTTTAGTAGGGTCTCCATGATTTTACGAAAAAAGTTGGGACATGTCTTTAATACTACTATGGTATTATTCTTTTGAATAAAAGTTAAAGGAACGCCTCCATATATTTTATTAGTTAAGATTATTATTTTCTAAAAAAAAGTCACCCTTCACTTAGGGTAGGCTCTAAGCCCCTCGGTGGGGATGTATAGTGAGCTGATGATGAATGAATGAATGAAAAAAAAAGTGCTCGGAGTTGTATATCAAAAAAGTGAACTTACTATCTTACTAAAATTATAAATGCGAATGTTTAGCTGGATGTTTGTTTGAAGGTATATCCAGAACTTTTGAACGGATCTCGATGAATTTTACATACATATAGAACATAATGCAAGCACATAGGCTACTAATAATGTTTTTTTAACTCCACACGGACGGATTCGCGGGTGACATCTAGTATTACTATAATTGTAGAATTGGACAGTACCATATAATTGTAAATACATATTTTTTAAATGATCTATCTACTTTTTTTACATCTATTCATAATTTCAGCGAGATTCATGGAGCTGTTTTGAAGTTACATTCTAACAAACATCCATCCATCTAAACTTTTACATTTATAATATTAGTAAGTTTGAAATTATTATAAAACAGTACAACATATAGATTTCACGTGTCTTTTAGATTTCAAAATAAATGGTTACCATATTGTATTATTGTCCATAAAATCTTATCACCACGTGTTCAGGATTTAATCCAATTCACAATGACTGCGTTGTTCTTTCAATGTTTAAATAACGTTACATTTAAAATTTTTCAAACAGTTTACATCAAACTGTATAGAAAGAAATACATAAAAAATATAATTTTAAAACATATCTGTATAAAAAGTGCATTTATATTTTACCAGTTCAAAAATATCATCACTCTTCAATAGTTGAGAAGAAATCGTAGCAAAGGGTATAAAAGTCTATATGCCAGTGCGAGTTGAATCAGTGCTAAGGTAAACGAGGAGTTGCTATAAAACCGCTAAGGGTCCTTCATGAAGCGAGCTTATCACTATCTCAAAGGCCGACAACGTAACGCGTTTCCTCTGGTATTGCTGATGTCCATAGGCGTCGTTGAACACCTCGGTGTTCTCGCTGCTCGTTTGCCCCCATCTGTTATAAAAAAAGAAAGTGTAAATATTATTGTGTTCCCTTACGAATATTTAGGACTGGCTTTGACATTTTACTAGCAGTATTCCCAAGAATCGGTTCAGTTTCGGATATTATTAAATACTGTCAAATCATTCCTTTTTTAAATATCACTAACTGTCGCCAGAGACTGTCCGTGGAATTTAAAAAAAAAAACTTAATTAGTTTTTTTTTTAAATAATAGCAGATTCTTGATTTTATTCCAACTAAGCTCTAGGCTTGTGTTAGGATATGGTTTACGACAATAGTCGAATGGCGGGATTCGAACTCTAAGTGATCGGAAATTCGTACCCTTAACCATTAGGCTATTGGAACTTAAATGTTCTACATCTATGACAAATTTCAGTGAGATCCATGCAATCGATCTGAAGATATCTTTAAATAAACATCCATCCAAGCATTCCTATTTACTTAAATTAGTATAGACAATAGGCAGTACATAATCGAATAGGTTTTACAATATATAATAATAAATTATGTCTTTCAGATGTCAAAAATTCTGCTCGGTTTTGGTGCCCTAGTGGTGGTCTACATAGCGTGGTCGGCGTTCTCCAGTGAATCTCCTAAACGCCTAGAAATTGATCAAAATGAATGGTGGGGGCCGAACGAACTTAAAGGGAAACAGGATACCAGTATCAGACCTTTCAAAGTACAGTTCATCGAAGAGGTATGTAACCTTCATAATAAATATAAAATTTATATTCAATGACATTTTCTTAGTTACAAATTCGAGTTGAATCAAAGAGCTTACAGAAAATAGAAACGTTTTAGACAATATAATACAACGCCATCTTTCGGATAACACTATAAATAAATAAACAAATCATTAATGAAAGAAGAAAGATGGCGCTTTAGAAACTAACGCACTTGATCAAGCTTTAAATAAACACAAAAATTAAGCTAATTAAATTGATTTTCAGATGATAAAAGATCTTAGAAATCGACTGAAAAATCATCGGCCGTTCACCCCGCCTTTGGAAGGTATAGCCTTTCAATATGGTTTCAACACTAAAGCGATAGAACCCTGGTTAAAATTCTGGGCTGAGGAGTATCCTTTCAAAGAAAGGGAGGCATTTTTCAATAAATTCCCGCATTACAAGACTAATATCCAAGGTCTGGATATCCACTTCATGAGGATCAAACCACAGGTAAGGATAGCAATCCAAGCTCATCACTTTTGAATTAAAGAGAGAAATAAAGGAATGGTCGCAGCCCATAGAAATCCGCAACATAAGCGTTGCCTACCGTTAATCCACGGAACAGTTCGCACAGAAGCTAATATTATTCCTTCCTCCATCAAATACACTTCCCCTTTCCAACCTTCCCTTATAATAAAAGGGTGGCAAGGGTAAGAGGACTAAAATTAAGCCTCCGGCACTCCCACTGTTCAGACGAAATGCGGAATGGCTTCCACTTGACGCCTGTCTTCTGTGTTGTCGCGGTATTACAGCGAGCGAGCCAACCCAATGCATGCAACATACATAGGTTAGAGAAAATGCATTCGCTTCTAAACGATACTATAAAGAACTTCAAAAATGTATAGAACTGACAATAACTATGGATAAGTCACGTGATTGTCGCGCCTCAGTTCTGTACATTTTTTAAGTTCGTTATGGAATCGCTTGGGAGCGAATGTACTTTGTCTAACCCCACAGATGTTATGCAACAATTAATTAAAAACAAATTTGAGTTACATATTCAGTTATTTCCAGGTCCCAGCTGGAGTAGATGTAGTACCTTTGATTATATTGCATGGCTGGCCAGGCTCTGTAAGAGAGTTCTACGAAGCTATACCTTTATTGACACAACAACAGCCTGGATATAACTTCGCGTTTGAAGTAATTGCACCTAGTTTACCTGGATTCGGATTTTCTGATGTAAGTACACAATTTGGTAAATATATAAAGAGTTAATAATTGTAATTTAAACATTTATAAGTACTAAAAATGGCCTAAGTACTAAATATGAGTATGATTTCAAATTCATCAGTTTTAAAGAGGCGACCTTTTCGTATTCGCTTTTAATGGCCTACGTTAAAATCTTAAGCCTTAGATTAATAGTATTAGGAAGATAATTCAACACTGTGCCGGTAATCGGCGCAACACTAGTTCTATTAAATTGTCAACGTTTATGTCCCCTCACTAATCAATCTGACACTTGACTTTGTAACGAAAGCGCGCCATTCTCGCCAAAGGATTCTAATTAATAATGTCTATAAGTTGGGAGTAGTTAATAATTATCTTATAAAAGTTCATTGCCTATTTGTTTTTCTGATGAACTTAAAAAAAATCTCAGCACCACAGCATATGACTTCAACCATGTTACGGACTGCTTCTTATTTGGTTGCTAGATGTTTTTTTCGAACTACTGTAAAATATTGATTTTTTCCGTGTAATCCAGGCACCGGTCCGACCAGGGTTATCAACAACGCAAATGGCAGTGATTTTCAAGAATCTAATGACGAGACTTGGCTTCAAGAAGTTTTACATTCAGGGCGGAGATTGGGGCTCCACTACTGGCTCAGCGATGGCCACCTTATACCCTGAAGATGTATTAGGTTACCATACGAATATGGCTATTACTCAGGTAAGGAATTTTATTTTAGAAAATTAAAAAAAGCCAAGTAACGCCATCTATTTGTCAACAATTAAAATTTATTTTATGTTGACCTCAACATAAAATAAAGTACGTTATCTGTTGTCAATAAATCAATAAAAGATGGCGCTAAATTCAGTATTAATTTCTTTAAATAAAACGCGATAACAAAGCTTCTGTGGGTACAAATACTTGTATTTTATTACTTTAAAACTATCAAATACAAGGAGTTTCTTAAATGGTTATAAGAGTTATATAGAATAACTAGCTGTCGCCCGCGACTTTGTCCGCGCGGGATTAAAAATAGATGTTGGCCGATTCTCAGACCTACTCAATATGCTCACAAAATTTCATGAGAATCGGTCAAGCCGTTTCGGAGGAGTATGGGAACGAAAATTGTGACACGAGAATTTTATATATAAGATGTTAATTTTTACAGGGTAAACAAGGTGGGTTTAAAACAATGCTTGGCGCTTTCTTCCCATCTCTTGTGGTGGAGAGTCATTTGGCAGACCGAATGTATCCTCTCTCTGACTTCTTTGCGTACTTGATGGAAGAATTCGGATACTTCCATATTCAGGCCACCAAACCAGATACAGTTGGTAAGTGTCCTTTACCTTGTATCCAATGAGTTGCAAAAAGTGAATTCAAATTAAATTACGACAATACACAAACAGAAAAAGAGAAATGGAAACTTAAGGGAGGAGGGAGATTGAGGACAATAATCTGGTGCACAGACTCCACATAAAACAGGATAAAGACATGGAGATTTTAATAGAAAAATACTTTAAAAATTAAAATCTAATTTTATATCATCTTTTATCCTAGGATTATTTAAAAATGTATCTTGTTTCCAGGTGTTGCCCTAACCGATTCTCCGTCTGGTCTTCTCGCGTATATCCTAGAGAAATATTCAACAAACACAAACCGTAATCACCGCAAGTTACCTGACGGAGGCCTTGAGAGACGGTTCACCAAGACACAGCTGATCGACAACCTGATGGTCTACTGGTCTACTAATAGAATTACAACTTCAATAAGACTGTACGCTGAAGATTTGAGCACTAAGAACAGACAGTTGGAGATTGATGAGTAAGTAAACAAAAAAAAAACAATAATAAACTCCTATAATACAATCCGAGAAAAAATAACCTAATGACGTCATCATCTCCCTGTCCTTGTCCCACTTATAGGGACAGCGCATTCTGTTTCCCTCTTCCAAATCTATCTATCTTTCGTTCCCTTCTTAATTAAGTCACTTTTCATGCAATCCATCTCTTTCTACGCATACATCTCTGGCTAGAAACCGTATTCTTTTAAACCTTTTAACTCTACAGAAGGTCTCAAGAGAACGGTAAATCGCAACACGTAGATTTTTATTAACTAAATTGCTTGATAACAGTACACAATACTCGTGTCCATATAGAAAGAATTTAAAAGAAAGAAATATAATATTACTACATATAATCACCCTTAACTTAGGGTAGGCTCCGAGCCCCTCGGTGGGGTCGTATAGTGAGCTTATAATGAAACATAATAGAGTTAACACAAAGCAAGGATTTGCACAAAAAAAGAAAAATGTGGCAAAGGAAGTCAGCTTAGTGTACGCAATATTTTTACGCGACGATTTTTGTTTTACGATTATTCTTTTCTTAAATTTCGAAGATTCTTTCTTTTTTTATATGTAAAGGTGGCAAACGAGCGAGCAGTCACCTGAAATCGCTGAAATAGCGAAGTGACCGTTGTCCATAGACATACGCAATTGCATATGCGTTGCCTACCTTTAATCGACGGAGGAGAGGATGCACAGAAAGATAATATCTTCCCTTTCCATGCATCCTCTCATCCGGAAAGTCCACTTCCACTTCCCATCCTTCTCTTATAAGAAAAAGGTTGGAAACAGAAAGAGGACTATATTAGGCCTCCGGGACGCACACTCATCAGACTGTAGTTGGAATTGCTTCCACTTGACGCCTGTCTTCTGTGTGGTCGTGGTATTTCACCAGACGAGGACAATTCGTGCGAAGATGTTAAAGCGGGCTCTACCACTCTTAAAATTCTTACTTGTTTGGGAAATTTAAATATTAATCTGTTCTACAGTTACACGACTCCAGTACCAACATGGGCGTTCCAAGCGAAATACGAAGGTGTGTACCAACCTCCCAGCATCCTGAAGACGAAGTACATCAACCTTCTGGGCACCACAGTTTTAGAAGATGGCGGTCATTTCCTCGCTTTTGAACTGCCTGAAATCTTCGTGAAAGATGTCTTCAAAGCTGTTGATGAATTTAAAAATTGGCACAAAAATGAATCAAAGAATTCAGAGCTGTAAAGTGTTTTAAATAAATAAAGTTATGATTTATATATATTTTTTTTAATTTTGAAAAATTAACAGGGAACTGAAAGGTAAGAAAAAGATTTTCAAGCATTTACTATCAATTAATCTTAATCTAAGTAATAATAATTATAATCTTACTAATATTATAAATGCGAATGTTTGGATGGATGGATGTTTGTTTAAATGTATCTCCAGAACGGCTGAACGAATTTCTATGAAAATTGTCATAGATGTAAAGCATAGTCTGGAAAAACACATAGGCTTATTAGGTTATTTTCCGTGCGGACGGAGTCGCAGGCGATAGTTAGTAATAGTATAAATGCAAATGTATAGATGGATGGACTTTTTTAACAGTATCTCCGGCACAGCTGAACGGATCTCGATGTAATTTGGTATAGACGTAGAACATATTTTCAAGAACACGTAGGCTACTTATTAAGTTTGTTTTTAATTCCGTGCGGACGGAGTCAAGGGAGATAGATAGTATTAAAATAAATAAAGTTTTGTTAATACTTGAGAGAATTTATTAAGGATATATTTTTTAAAGTAATTTTGACAAGTTATCTGTTAGTTAACTGTTACGCAATAGCAACCTATATATTCAGTCTGACGAGGTTACGGTGACCATTTTGATGTGTGAATAATTGGGACATTCCCGCAATAAATAAGATTGTTACTACGCTGGCGCAGTTACCCAATGTGGGTTTTGGCTTCTGACACAAGAGATCGCCAAAGTTGCCTTTTGCGATTTCTCCTCCCAGTCCATAATATAAGATTGTTAGTAAGATTTTTTTATTAGCCTGGTCACTGATGCCGAGCAATCAGTTCTTTTCCTTTTTGATATTTTCGGCGCTTATGAAGTTAGGGATTAGGTAATTATGGAGTTTTATAAGACAAAAAGATACGTGTAGTAATGATCTGGGTGCCATATACACCAGCTTGCTAAATCTTGATAAAACGATCAAAAACGCGATGGCTGTTGACAGTAAATTATATAACATTCTGTACTTTTGTGGAGTTTTTTTACTAATACATAATTCATGCGAATGCGAATGTTTACATGGATATTTGATTGAAGATATCTTCGGAACAACTCGTTAGATCTTGATGAATTTTGGCATAGATATAAAACATAGTCTGAAAGAACACATAGGCATTTATTTATTATGTAATTCCGCACGGACGGAGTCGCGGGTGACAGCTAGTCTCTACATATTAATAAAATTGGAGTGTTTGTATATGTTGTAGAGAAAAAAAAGTTGAGTTGCTGTCAACAACTATTTTAACTATTTTTGTCTGCATATTTATGCGTATGGACACTTTTGTTCCGGGTTATCTCCGGAACGGCTTTTAAGCGACTTTCACGAGAAGGAATCTGATGAATACGGGCATATTTTAGCTACTTTTGTAACACTGCGCTGACGAAGTCACGGGTAATCGCTAGTGTTTACATAAAAATGCGTTTTTTTACTTACAGTTTCAATGGAATGTCCTATTTGTTTTTCATTTCTTGTGACCCTGTTACACATTCGTCGATTCGTCGTATCATCACAACGAATCATTTTATTGTACGTGTCCGGTGAAGTCGCACGTTCATTGTGACTCGTCAACATTTTTATTTAAATAACGTTATTCAATTATTATTTTTTTATTAATAGTGCCAGTGACAAACGAGCTGAAAAGACTTTTTTAATCCATAACGGATTTCAGTGAGTGATTAAAATTTTATTAGTGTTAATTGCGTTTGAATTATGTTTTATTGTATATATCTCCGCGCGCAGAATTAAAACAAAAATTAGGAGCGTATGCGTTCTTCCAGACAATGTTCTATATTTACGCCGAATTTTATCGTGATCCGTTCAGCCGTTCTGGAGATATCTTCAAACAAACTCTATCTAAACATTCGCATTTATAATATTATAGGTAAAAATACGTAATAAAAAAATATTTACTAAATGTATTTTTTAAAGTAGACGATTGTAAATTTCTTTGTACTATTAAATAAATAACAGATATCATATCAAACTACAAACATATATTATTAACTAGCTGTGCCCGCGACTTCGTCCGCGTAAAATATTGTTTTTGGATAGCATTTTAATTATTAAGCTAATTATTTTACTTAATTATAAAACATAAGAACAAGAGGTTTTAGACTTACTTCATCATCGTCATCAACCTGCCGTTATCCCTATCGAGGGTCGGCACAGTATGTACTCCTCCATACATCTCTATCAGCCGTCATATCCGAGTCTACCCCCTTCTTACGCATATCCTCTTTCACACAGTCATCCCATACTTTTTTTGGTCTTCCCCTACCCTTGTAGCCATCATCATTCAATCTCATTACTTTTTTGCTTATATCATCATCATCCCTCCTCATAACATGTCCAAACCACGCTAATCTTTTACTCCTCAATTTCTCTACTGGCGCTACTTTCAAACTTCCTCTAATGCACATTTTTAACTTTATCCTTTCGTGTCACACCACACATCCATCTTAGCTTTTAGACTTACAACACATTAATATAAAGTCACATATTCTTATACAAACATAATGCTATATTTATTTATATCATACTAGCGGACCCGACAGACGTTGTCCTGTCTACACGTCTTTAATTTGAAAATTTGACACTGCGATGGTAGCGCCGTCTGTCGGATCCAATGTAAAACATTCCAAAATCAACAACTACTAATAAACTAAAAATTAATCAAAAAAACATTGTCCAGCGGACAAAATTGTGAATCTAAACCATTCCCGGATCCCCTTGAACACACGCAAAAAATTTCATCAAAATCGGTCCAGTCGTTTGAGAGAAGTTCAATGACATACACACTCACAGAAGAATTATATATATATAAAGATTAACAGCCTAAAAAATAACTTTCAAGCTTCTAACTGAAAATTAAGACACTTCCATACAACTTTCCATGCCTTTTTACACCCTTTTTTCGTGTTAGAAAAGAGCCTATGTACTTTCTCAGACTCTATACTATGTGTAACAAATTACATTTAAATCGGCGGACAGACAGACAAAGTTACTTTCGCATTTATATTATAAGTAAGGAAGTAAGTATTTAGCACAATTAGATTATATAAACACGTGAGGGGAAGCCAAAACCGTTACATCAAACCATATTGGTCTCAGTTTATTTCTGACATAAAAAACACACCTTCACGTCTAATGTTCGTAGTATTCTGGTAAACAGTACAGTAACGGGTAGTATACTAAAACTAGTTGTCACCCGCGACTCCGTCCGCGCGGATTTAAAAAAAAAACCTTAATAAGTAGCCTATGCGTTCTTTTAGGCTATCTTCAAACAAACATCCATCCATCTATGCATTCTCATTTATATTATTAGTAAGATATAAAGAGAAAAGATTTGATTGTTTTCATTAAATAGTCTCCAAAACCACTGAACTGATTTGAAATTTATTTAGTATTGTAAAGCTACGTCTACGAGTTACGTAGACATTTTGTTTTTTCTAATTTTACACTGACAAAGTCGCGGGCAACAATTAGTATTATCATACTGAAAAGTACGCAAAATCAAAAGGCACACTTATAAGTAGAAAGTTATTCCAAGAAATACAGTGGTATAGCCCGCTTTAACATCTTCACACGAATTGGCCCGGCTCGCCCGGTGAAATACCACGACCATACAGAAGACAGGCGTCAAGTGGAAGCAATTCCGCATTTTGTCTGATGAGTGTGCGTCCCGGAGGCCTAATTTAGTCCTCTTTCCCTTCCCACCCTTTTTCTTATAAGGAAAGGATGGCAAGTGGAAGTGGACTTTCCGGATGAGAGGATGCATAGAAAGGGAATATATTTTCTTTTTGTGCATCCTCTCCTCCGTCGATTAAAGGTAGGCAACGCATATGCAATTGCGTATGTCTATGGACAACGGTCACTTCGCTATATCAACGATTTCAGGTGGCTACACGCTCGTTTGCCACCTTATGATATAAAAAAAAAACTGTACTGTACTTTGGAGCTGTCGATACAATTAATATGACTCGTAGTAAGATTAGATTATTCTGATAAAAAAATCAATAAAATATAAATAATCTGTGTACATAAAAAATAATTTATTTCTTTTCAAATCGTTTAACAGACTGGCTGGTTCAATATACAGGATGGCTAAAATCCTACTGGGCTTGTTTGTCATCGTTGTGACGTACATATGTTGGTCAGCATTAAGCAGCGGGTCTTCACAACCTCCCAAACTAGATCCTGAAGAATGGTGGGGACCAAAGGAACTTAAGGGAAAGCAAGATACAAGTATAAGGCCGTTCCAAGTTAAATTTACCGATGAGGTAAGTTTTGTTTAGCTTAAAATTGATTTGCTCCGTCCCGGACGCCTAATTTTAATTCCCTTTCTCTTCCCATCTTTATTCTTATAGAAAAACTTTATCTATTATTAAAAAGACGCTCGTCATTAGTCCGTCGAGTCAAAGTAATTCAAATTTTATTTCAAGAATTAGCTCTGATTATTGATCAATTATTAAGATCGGCTGTTTCAAGTTTTATTTTTGAAAAAAAAACCTTTTTCTAAAACTAAAACATAGATGGCGTTGTATTAAACTTCGATTTAGAAACTTCTGTTTTTTTAATACACAATTTTATTTACAGATGATAAAAGATTTAAGAAGTCGTTTGAAAAATCATAGACAACTCGTACCACCTTTAGAAGGAGTTGCATTCGAATACGGATTTAATAGCAAAGCTATAGAACCATGGTTAAAATACTGGGCTGAGGAGTATCCGTTCAAAGAAAGGGAGGCATTTTTGAATAAATATCCTCATTTCAAAACGAATATTCAAGGTCTGGATATACATTTCGTACGAGTAAAACCACAGGTAATTATTATTATTTTCATTTATGTTATTTCAAGACTGTAGTGCTGAAAATTCTTTTGCGAAACCTTGCGCCGAGGACTCATATTCCTCATCTTACTAATATTATAAATACGAATATTTGGATGGATGGATGTTTGTTTGAAGATATCTCCAGAACGGCTGCATAGATTCGCTTAAATGTAGAACAAAGAAGAACATAGGCTACTATTTTTTTTAAATTCAGTCCGAACAGAATCGCGGGTAAAAGCTACTTATAAAATAAAAAAAATAAATGTTACTCTTAATATCATTCCAATCAGGTACCAGCAGGAGTGGAAATCGTGCCTTTATTGTTATTACACGGCTGGCCAGGTTCCGTGCGAGAGTTTTACGAAGCTATACCTATCTTGACGAAACAACAGCCAGGTTATAACTTTGCCTTTGAACTTGTGGTGCCGAGTTTACCTGGTTATGGGTTCTCAGATGTAAGTACAGCGCCATCTATTGACTGATCTTGGAAATAAAATTGTAGTAAATAAAAAAAAATAAAAAAATAACTTTTTTTTCAACATAGCTATTTAACGAAAAGAATATAAATCGGAAGAGTTTGTTTAAACGCGCTAATCTCAGAAACTACTTATCCGATTTGAAAAATTATTTTTTTGTTGGATAGTCCATTTATAGAGGAAGGCTTTAAGCTATATAACATTATGCTGCGACCAACAGTTATAGACGCAGTCGCGGGCGACAACTTATATACGAATATATTGTAAAATAATATCACGAATTAAAACAAATTTAAAATCTTAAATAATAAAAGATTCTGCTACGTATATTTTAAATTAACATCTCTTTTCGTCTCGTATGTTACATGTTTCTTTGTTTCCAGGCACCAGTACGTCCTGGCGTGGCTCCAGGACAAATAGCGGTCATCTTCAAAAACCTGATGAGCAGACTTGGCTTCAAGAAGTTCTACATCCAAGGTGGTGACTGGGGATCAGCAGTCGCATCTGCACTAACTGTCTTATACCCTGAAGATATACTAGGACATCATAATAACTTCGCGATGGCAAGGGTAAGGGATTCACGAAGAGTAAATCTTACTAATATTATAAATGTGAATGTTTGGATGGATGTTTGTTAGAAGGTATCACCAGGATGGCTGAGCAGAACCCTTATGAAGTTTGGCATACATATAGAATAATAGTCTGGAAGAACACATAGGCTACTAATTATGTTTTTTTTTTTAAATTCCGTGCGGTTGGAGTCGCCGGCGAACGCTAATAGTATAAATTTTAATAGTTCACGTAGAAGACTCTAGTGTCTAGTACTTTAAGAAGTAAGGAAAAAAATATTCTTTAATTAAGTTATTAAGATAGAGAAGTTATTTTATTAAATACCAGTTGTCGCCCGCTACTCCTTCCGCGCGGAATTAAAAAAACATAGTAACCTATGTGCTCTACAGACTATGATCTATATGTTTGTCAGATTTCATCGAGATCCGTACAGCCGTTCTGGAGATATCTTTAAACAAACATCCATGTAAACTTTCGCATTTATACTTAAATTAACAAAATTTTAAAAGTTTTATCTGTTCTGTAGCTTAATTTTCTTGTTTCCAGAACAAACAGGCAGCATTCAAAACAATCTTGGGCGCTTTCATCCCATCTCTGGTGGTGGAGAGTCATCTAGCAAGTCGTTTGTATCCTCTGTCTTCTATGTTCGCGTATCTTCTAGAAGAAACTGGATACGCACATATACAGGCAACTAAGCCTGATACAGTTGGTAAGTTTATTAAATCAAACTAAATTTCGTCCACGACTCCGTCTGCGTGGATAAAACTTACTCAGTAGCTTATGTATTCTTCCAAATTATGTTCTACCAAATGATAATGTGCATATTTCTGCATCGAGACTTTTTTATA
Organism: Papilio xuthus; assembly: GCF_000836235.2. NCBI lineage: Eukaryota > Metazoa > Arthropoda > Insecta > Lepidoptera > Papilionidae > Papilio > Papilio xuthus. The sequence continues at coordinate 414,080 of NW_013528989.1, forward strand.
AAAATCTGAAGGTTTTTTGAATATTTAAATAACGTATAACTTATTCGGAAGAGTCCATGTTGAAACACAAATCTGGATGAACGACACAGAGAAAGATCTGGAATAACGCATAGACTACCAAGTTTTTTTTTAATTTCAAGTGTACGAAATTTAGACAAAGGCACAATAAAATTCATCCATCTTTTGTATAACAGTTACTAGAAACTTTTCTAATTTTTTCCTTTTTTTTTTCAGGCGTCAGTCTCACAGACTCTCCGTCGGGTCTTTTAGCTTATATTTTAGAGAAATTCTCAACGTGGACGAATTTAGAGAACAAATTAAAGCCAGACGGTGGTTTAGAGTTGAGGTTCACGAAGGAGCAACTTATTGACAATCTTATGATATATTGGACGACTAATTGTATCACAACATCAATGAGATTGTATGCAGAAGAAACGAGCAACAAGAACAGACAACTGAGCTTAGATTCGTAAGTAATAATATTTTAGACATTATAAGTTAGAATGGAGCGTCGGTGGCTCAGTGGTCAAGCACTTGACTTGCAATCTACAGGTCCTGGGTTCGAATACTACCATGTAACAATGTGTTTTTCGATTTCCGATTTACATATGTACATTTATCCGACGTTCTTACGGTGAAGGAAAACATCGTGATGCAACCTTTACATATCTTAGATGAAATTCAAAGATATGTGTGAAGTTAACCCGCATTTAGCCAGCGTGGTTGTCTATGGCCTAATCACTCTTAGGGTAGGGTCCGAGCCCCTCGGTGGTTACGTATAGTGAGCTGATGATGATAAAGTAATATATTTATTGATATAGGAAGGGACCATTAGTAAGGGGATACATTGTCCGTGCGTCTCCTGGTAATGCATCTGAGCATCGACCGCGTCGCCATTTTGACGAATTTATGTGACGGGTCAATAATAATATGATTTTGAATAACGAAAAGAGTCATCTACTTTTAAACAATTAAATTAATTCGTTATTTTAGACAATTATTAATTAGAATCAATTGGCGTAAATGGCGCGCTTACGTTACCAAGTCAAGTGTCAGATTAATGAGGGGACATAAACGTCGACATTTTAATAAGACTAGTGTTGCGATACATCGGCAGTGTCCTCCTAACAGTTATGGGTTACGTTTGACTTCATATCTTCCTTAAAAATCTATAGCTATTGAGAACGCAAATATTTATTTTAATTTTCTCCTCAGGCCTCTTCCCTCTCACATCGCGAACAGAGTAGACGTGTTTCATAACGCTCCGTATAATTTTAATTATTTCAACGGTTCACTTAAACTTAAGTGTCCTAGCTTTGGTGATGTGATACATAAAACGTTGTAATTTAAGTATACAGTGATAGTTGCATGTAAAATCAGTGTTAAATTCGTTTTTTTAGTCAATAACCTGTAGTGTATATAACTGATGTGACGGTGTAAATGTCATTCGTAATCTAAACTACCGTCCACAACGTTTTTAAAATCATAATAACTTAATAACAGTTTAAAAAATTCAAGAGTTACGTAACGAAGCGGTCAGCCTATTTCTGCATAACGCGGCCTCGACTGCGTGCGCGGGAGTGCACCGCGTTCTCATCCCACCGTGGATTCATCATTTTGTTTACAAAATTTTAACTACAAAACTCTAATTTGAAACAAAATTTCTGGATTGTTTAACTTTAAAATAAATACTCGCCGTAGCTGTAACAAGTCATGGAGTCGACATTAAATAATAAATCGGTCTCGGAATCGAATATCTCACAAGAGTTTCCATCGCCTGTGTATGTCTCTCAGCGAAATAAAAGAGCCCGAGAACCCAATTTTGAAGTCGATTTTAACGCCTTCAGAGAAGAAATGAAGAGCATGATATCTTCGATGTTTGCCGTACAGAGTAATGATATAAAAAAGATTTTTCCCACATTATCTGAAATACAAATTTCTAACAGTAATATAGAAAAGTCGATATCGTTCCTGTCTGCTCAACATGAAGAATTAAAAAGAAAAATTGATTTTATGGAAGCTCAAGCTAAAAAAGATAAAGACTACATAACTATCCTAGAAGACAAGTTAGAGGACCTCCAAAGAGTAAGTCGAAAAATGAACGTAGAAATCAAGAATGTTCCAAAAATGCCACAAGAATCCAAAGAAGACCTTATAAATATGGTTAAGCATTTATCTGAAACCGTTGGATGTAAAGTGGAGAAACGTGATATTCAAGACATTTATCGTATCCAAGCAAAGAATAAGAAAGAACAAACTAAACAACAACCCATCATAGTGGAAATGTCCTCTGCTATTCAAAAAGCCGACTTCCTTAAGATGGCAAAATCCTACAACCTAAGACACAAAGAAAAATTATGTGCAAAACATTTAGGCATAAAAAATAACTACATGGAAAACCCAATCTTCATATCTGAACAACTGACGGCTAAAGGCGCAAGGCTACATTTCCTAGCTCGTGATCTTGCGAAGGCAAACCAGTACAAATATTGCTGGACTGCCTACGGGAGAATTTACGTCCGAAAAGATGATAATTCTCGAATTATAATAGTAAAAAATGAAGCTCAAGTAAACAGTCTCATGAACGTAAAATGACTAGACATATCTAACTGTTTTAACTCATCGCTTTCGTTTTCTTTTATGTTACGTATATTCTTTGTAAATTTTTATGCACATCTATTGTTAAATTATAAATACAATTTTACACAACATCCTCATCACTACTCATATACTTACACAGTTCTAAATACACATTCAACCCAGTCAGACATTCTAAATCGCTCTTTACTTAAAAATTTTTGTAATGTTCATTTCTTTCTAGTTATAGTCTGTTCATCTTTATTAGACGACAGTTATGAATTGTCTTAACACTATATGTGAAGTAGATAACATAGAATTTGCAACTGTACATGTTGATAACATTGAAAACATTTCTCGGCTATTAGGTGTGACACGAAATGATTTTACTGTAATATGTCAAAACATCAGAAGTGTTTATTCAAATTTTGATGATCTGCAACTTAACCTAGCTCTTCTAAAATTTCAAACAGACTTAATCATCCTCAGTGAATGTAGGTTAAGAACAGAAAAAAGCATTCCCCATATACCGAATTATAACTCCTATGTGACAACAAATCACCTCAACCGTGCAGATGGTGTGGTTGCGTATCTTAAAAGCAACCACAGGGCCACTGTTACTGAAGTTTACTTAACGCACGCGTCCTGTCTGCAAGTTAGTCTACCTAACGTTACTGCCCTTGCTATTTATCGTTCTCCCTCCATTGTTAATGCAAATGAATTCATCTCGTCACTTGATAAGTACTTAGAAATTATTAAGTATAACAAAAATATAATAATTGTGGGTGATATAAACATCAACTTAATTTATAGACTATACGAAAAATCACACGAACGTTTAAATAGAATAGCTTATCTAAACATGCTTGCCGTGCACGGACTCTTACCAGGACATTCACTTCCAACTAGAGGTGTTAGCTGTCTTGATCATGTCATGCTAAAGTTGCAATCCGAGAACAAAACGGCTGCCATTGCTATTGCCAACACCACTATCACCGACCATCTCATGACTATTTTAAAGATATCTAACAAAACATGTTCCAACAAAATCATTAAAACTAAAACAAAGACGACGTTAAATACTATAAATGCACTTGAACATTTGAAATGTAACCTACCTGAGCTATTAACTTTTAAAAATCCAAATTTACTTACAGACGCCTTAATTAAAACATTACAAGACTGTGTTAAGATCCACACTGTTGAAAAAGTCATACCACTAAAAAATCTAATGATAAAACCTTGGATGACCTCTGGCTTGTTGCGATGCATTCGTAATAGAAACTCCATCCAAAAGAAGTTGAAACTCGACCCAAATAATGACATCCTTAAGATTACTTTCAAAAGATATAGAAATTATTGCAACTTTTTAATTAAAAAGTTTAAGCGTAAATACGAACGAGATAAACTACTTGCAGCACGTAAAGATTCTAAAAAGCTATGGAAGACTATTAATGAAATTACTAATCGGAAACTAGTTAAGACACAAAATACTGACTTACTGGAGACGGCACGCGACCCCTTTGAGGCAGTAAATACAGTAAACAAACATTTTGTCACAGTTGGTGAACATCTAGCTAATACTATCTTATTACGACGTACATCACAACAAGCTAGGGAAATAAATCAAAATTCAACCCGACCCGTTGCATCGTTCGTGCTTCTTAATACTGATGATCAGGAGGTGCGCAATACTCTGCTGAGTTTAAAATCAACTAGTGCAACAGGTTCAGATAATATACCTATCGCTTTTCTTAAAGCTGCACATGAAATCATCGTCCCAACCATTACCAACTTGATTAACCTATGCTTTGAGCACGGTGTCTTTCCTTCTGCCTTAAAAAAAGCCCTAATCACCCCTGTGCACAAGAGTGGAGACAAGACTACCATAGCAAATTATAGGCCAATATCGGTGTTAACGCCCCTTTCAAAAATAGTAGAAAAAATTATCAACTTAAAACTAGTGAATTACCTTAATAAAAATAACATAATATCTTCCTCACAATTTGGGTTTCGGCAAGGGACGTCTACAGAGGACGCTATTTTGCAACTAACTTCTATTGTTACTGATAAAGTGGACAAAGGTTATAAATGTATGGCTGTTTTCTTAGATTTAAAAAACGCTTTTGATTCTGTTTCTGTTCCCACACTTTTACATAGGCTAGAGGAGATTGGCATTAGAGGCCAACCTCTTAACATTTTTGAAGACTACTTGGCTGATCGTAAACAGAAGGTAAAAATAGGAGATTACATCAGTTCAGAGGAGACCATTACTTATGGTGTGCCCCAAGGCAGTGTGCTTGGTCCAACATTATTTCTTGTATACATAAATCATCTTTGCAATACCAAGCTCAATAAGGGTCACATCTTCTCCTACGCAGATGACACGGCCTTAGTCTTTTACGGTAAAACGTGGGATAGTGTACGGAGAAATGCTGAATGTGAACTGTCGAGGGTAGCAAGCTGGTTAGACTCTAATTTGTTAACTTTGAACACTAAAAAAACTAACTTCATCTGTTTTACCAAGTACGAACGAACACAACCGCCTGATGACTTTCTCATTAAAATTCACACGTGTCCAGACTCAAATAACACTTCATGTGCATGCACAACCATTGACAAAGTAATCCATACTAAATACCTAGGTGTAATGGTCGACCAACGTCTCTCGTGGCATGATCACATCGAACTCATTTTAACTAGAATACGTAAACTTACGTGGACATTTAAGACCTTAAGACATGTTGCCACGAAAGATATTGTACGCCAGATTTACATTTCACTTGCCCAATCAGTTATAACTTATTGCTTACCTGTTTGGGGTGGAGCATCTAAGCTTAAATTTTTAGATGTTGAAAGATCTCAGAGATCTCTCTTAAAGGTAATTTATTTTAAACCGTATTGTTTTCCAACAAGTGATCTTTTTACAATTGCTCAAGTTCTGACAATCAGAAAATTGTACATATTACAAACTATATTAAAACTGCATAAATCAATAAAATTTGACCCGGTGACTAATAAAAAAAGAAGAAAAAACGTTGTTAACGTTATTAAAACAAATTCCACTTTTGCTGCAAGGCAATATCCTCGGCAATCCTCTAACTTATACAATTTAATAAACAAAGAAATTAATATCTACCCTCTTAAATTATTTAAATGCAAAAAGACTGTAACTGACTGGTTAATGACTAAAACTTATGATGAGACTGAAACATTAATTCAAACTATACCACGTATATGAAAGATAATTATGTAAATTCAACTGTACTTACACACATGCACTCATGTACATACACGCTCATACATACATACACACACAAACTCAAACATACACACACACACACATTCATACAATCAATAGACCTGTATTGCACACACATTAAATTACACAAATGTGTTTTTCTGTTATTTTCTATCATTTCTGCTCATTTTTACTTTTTAATTTAGAAATCAATAATTAGTTTATTGTCATTTTTACTTTTTACTTTTTATTAAACTCTTTGTATTTTGTTTTGTTTGTTAAAGTATAATTGTCTTTATATAATATATAGATTAAGAAGGTACCATTGATATTGTTTATGTGACACGGAAGAGCGGGACTTCCAATCACAAGCCCGTTATGGATGCTTAAATGGAAGTCCCGGCACAAATGTTAGTATGTACCATTTTTGTTTACGCAATAAATCATTTTTCATTTTTTTTCATTTTCAAATAAGATAGAAAAGACATTATAAGTTAATAAATAAAACTTAAAAGCTTAGTTGATTAAAGATAATAAAATATCTATATCTATCAAATATCTATCTATATCCTCAGGCATACTACGACAGTACCAACCTGGGCCTTCCAGACGAAGAGCGAAATGATATACCAACCTCCAAGTATATTGAAGACGAAGTATCTTAACTTTTTAGGTGCAACAGTATTAGAAGATGGCGGCCATTTCCTTGCTTTAGAATTACCTCAGATCTATGCTAATGATGTTTTCAAAGCTGTAAATATATTTAAGAATTGGCATAAGGAAATTAAAAATACAGAATTGTAATTGTTTAAGAAATATACTTTTATATTTTAAGCAGAATGTTTGATTTCATAACTGTTTTCTTGGTCGACCTCTTTGGTATATTTGTTCAACTGTCAATTTTATTTCCCGCCATCTATGTGTGAAGAAAAATAAACTCGACTTTGACAGAATCTCGTGTGGTGTTTGCCTTTGGAAGAAAAAAAAATATAAAAAAAATACGTTTTACAATTTATGAATATTTATTTAGGCATTTAGCGTTAAATAGTTTCATGTACATATAAATTAATTCAAATACAATAAGACTCAGTATTATTGAGTCAACTTAATCGAATATTATTGTCATTAATATTGTCACAAGTCTAGACCTAAAATAGAATTTGAAAAATTTCGTTGCAAGATTAATAGATTGAAATAAATTACGACTAGAATATAAATATTATTCAGCTCAATATATTTTTGTACAATTCTAAAGTCTTTTAAGAAAACACTAAGCTAATTAAAGCCATACTATGTTAACTATGGTCTAAATTCTAACATATATTCCGACTTAAATTAAAACATAAAAATTCTTCATTGAAATTATATCGATACAGCAAACGCCATCTATTAGAATATTTTGACAACAAAGTTATAAAGTTTACGAAACAATCTAATAGATGGCGTTGTGACAAAACGTTTACAATTGCAAGTAAATGTTTTAATTAAGTTCAAAATGATTTAAAAAAATGTGTTTATGATTAATAATGAATTAGCAACTTCATGTCGCAGTATTTCGTACAATATTTATTGAATTTTTTTCTACATATAAATCACAATCACGAACTAAAAATATAACGTAAAAACATATTAATTAGCGTATATTCGCATCTAAACACACAATATAACCTATGAACTAGGACAGGCACACGGCTAACTTTTACGTTTGCTAAAAGGCTACTTATTTACTCTCAAATAACATATATAATAATAAAACTTTCGTGAGATTTTATCATAAAATTATATAAAAACGGCCAAAACACTCACGTTTGAGTAAACGACCGAAGGAATGTTTGGTGGCGGCACCGACTAGTTTCGTATCCTTCACCCGGGGTAACGCTGTACTGAGCAAGCGGCTCCAAACTAGTCGGTGCCGCTACCGGACGAACATACGTATTTTAGCCGTTTCTTATATAAGTTTAAAATAACCTACACTTAAAAATCAGTTCAACAATATCTAATAAAATATTATTTTAATGAAAAAAATAACAAAAAGGTCGAATAATCATTACTAAAATATATAATAATTACACAGTTTTAATATAAAATTAAAATGCTATTGTTAAGGGATGAAAATCTTTATGTTTTTAATTTTCTACTAAAGTTAATTTATTACTGAGCAATTTTAAAATATAAGTTTCATTTGAAATGCAAAAATCTAAGAAATTCTTTTTAACTCTTTGTTATCTTTCTCTGATAATTAAAAATTAGCGTTTATAAATAATGTCTCATAAGTTTATTTCTATTTTAGCAAGCAAAGGTAACTTATGACAAGCGATTCTATTTTTTTTTAATATATTTAATATCGTTATTTATATTAAAATCTACAAAATGTATAAATTTCACAACCTATTTATTTGTCTATTTGATTTTCATAAATGATTTTAAGCGATAATTTTTTTTATTGCATGATTTCGATTTACTTTTGTACTAAAAAAAATTATTGAAAAAGAAAAATTTTTTTAGATTTTTTTCGATCGACAAAAAAGTAACATTTTTTTCATTGATTTAAAATCATTTTTTTTACAATTGTGGTGGAGTTTATTTGATCGTTTGCATTTTACAGTAATTTTCCTAAAATAATTAAAAAAAACAAGTAATTTTTTTTGTAGACCTTACAAATTGACTTATTTTTTTATATTACTCATTAACAAGACAAATCTTTTTCACACATGTTTGAATGACGTTTAATTTTGATGTATGATCATTCCATACAATACATACATTTGCAGGCATTGAATATCAGGCACTAGCTAGGAAAGGCAACTTTTGTACAATTAAAGCGACTTGAGTCTAAAAATGTTTGCCTAATGTCTAGTTTACATAATGCCAGTACAGTCAGTGGCGCCAGTTAGCGTTTACATAAAGCCAGTAATGTCAGCTTATATTTTGTTATGCAGTTTTGAGTTTCAATTGAATCAAGTTCATTGTTTCCTTTTATTTAAGAATATTTTTTCTTGAATTTAGTTGAAATATTATCGTTAGAAATTATTTATTCGTTCAAGACTCAAGTTAAAAGATTTGTGTTACATCAACTACGAATCTTACTTACAAATGTTTACAACCGCTCAATTTGCTTTAATGTTTAAAGGAAAAGTGACATTTTTATAACAGAAGGGGGCAAACGAGCAGCGGGAACACCGAGATGTTCAACGACATGGACATCAGCAATACCAGAGGAACCGTAGATTGACGGCCTTTGAGATAATGATAAGCTCGCTTCTTGAAGGACCCTAAGTGATGATTAAAAAGAGAACGAAAATGAATGAATGATTAATGAAAAGTCCCCCTATAGTAGGATAAAGAGGGGGAGATGACAATGTTGAGGTTTTTCCGTGCACTGACCACTATAAATGGACTGTCTGTGGAATGCTTATTTGTTTTTTACCTATCTTAAGGCTTATGGTAGCGGTTTGATGGTGTAGATTTGAACTAATAACATCAATAGGCTTAGTTACATCGGAATTAAACAAAAGCTGACAGTTCTAAAATCGCCTATCATTATATATATAATTCTTCTGTATGTCACTGAACTTCTCTCAAACGACTGGAGCGATTTTGATGAAATTTTTTGTGTGTGTTCAAGGGGATCTGGGAATGGTTTAGATACACAATTTTGTCCGCTGGACAATGTTTTTTTAATTAATTTTTAATTTATTAGTAGTTGTTGATTTTGGAATGTTTTACATTGGATCCGACAGATGGCGCTAACATCGCAGTGTCAAATTTTAAATAATATTCGAATTAAAGACGTGTAGACAGGACAACGTCTGTCGGGTCCGCTAGTTCACTTGTAAAGATTAATGCATGGAACCTCCTTAGAGGATTAGCCATACGAGTTGTGACGTCACTAAATCTTTTATTTTTTTCAATGGTTTTTTGGTAGTCTAGTGGCCATAGCTTGTTGAGCGGTTGTAAGAATTAAATCTATATTTCTATATAAATCGCAAAATATAATGCTAACACAATCATCGTCATAAGTTTAGTTTTCTGGGACTAAAAATTGTTCCCCTAATAATATACAATACGATTATATTTATAGATAAAAACCTTTATGAAATTCTGAAAAAAGATTTGAAATAATAGACAATGAAAGTGAGTTTCAAGGTTCAAAGGATATCTGGACCGAGAGAGGCGTTACCATCGCGTAAGTTATGTCAGAAAATATATAAAACCTACATGGTTTTAGAAATTGAGATAAAAGAAAAAACATAACATGACAGCTACAAGTACGAAAAACAATCTTCCGACATTTTTTGATGTTGATAGGGGCGTTAGTGAGCTATGATAATTTAGTTTATAATAAGCCCATCGGTTCAGATATCCTTATCGGTCTGATTTAAAACTACTGATCTCTATATATAGATAGGCTATAGTCCGAGGTATCCTGTGCTCATTTGATCATCGCCATCTTGGCGCTTATAGTTGCGGTTGACAGCGGTGTTGAGAATACGAATTAATTGTAGACATAGAATTAATTGCCAGGAATAAAAGCTTTTGTTTCGTTCCATATTCAAAATGAAGCAAGCAACTATCCATTTATATAGAGATCAGTATTTACAACAAAATTTATTTTTAAATTTGGAAATAATTATTCTTCGTGTTTAAGAAGTTTTTATTCTATAAGTATTTATTAATGTATATTTTTAATTCATAAGAAAGTGAGCAGAATGGCACTTAAATACATTAGTCTAAGAGTAGTTTTTCACTACAGTTACACTTTTATTAATACATATAGCCGTCTCATTCTAACAAAATAGTGACAATAATGTGTATCAACATAAGTATAACGACAGTCGAAGCCTTACCGTGGGTTTATGAGACCAAAATATCCGTTTAAAACCGAATAATGATGTTTTATATAGAGAATTTGATCTTAGAAACCGACGATTAATCATTTTACTAATCTATTAGTTAGAAGTATTTATTGTCTTAGTTTATTATTGTCACAAAATTACAAAGCTCAAGTGACTGGTAGGTCTTAGGAAGAGTTAGTTTAGTCAAACCAAGGAAATATACAACCCGTACTGGGCCAGCATTGACTATGATTTAGTCACTAACTTAAGGTAGGCTCCTCAGGGACGTATAGTGAGCTGATGATGAAGGAAATAATTGTCTTCTATAATAAACTGTTTTTACAGCACTCATTTAGCCAAAATTAGCTTTATTTAGCTAATATTAACTACACAAAGTACTCACTATCAAAACTAAATTATGTATTTCTTTCGAATAAAAGAATAAATTTAATTGCATGTCTAATAATAATATTAGTCATAGTTAATTAAAAATAGGAATATTTATTAAAAAATAATTTTGTTTTCATTTAATTACAACACCATCTAGTTACGAAATAAAATAACAGAGTTTTGCCTTTGCTTAAGGATTTTATATTAGTGTTCTTTTTTAATGAATTTCGTCTAAAATTAACAATTAAAAAAATATAATAGAGACTTTATTAGAAAATTTCTTTTATATTATCCTTGGTTTGAATTTATTTTCAAGTTAAATAGAATTATATACTACGTAGTAATTCATATTTTATTAAGGTTTCTAAATAGATTCTACGAAGAGGTAAGGTATGGACCGTCAATATTAACGTCGATTTCCACTGACGAAACATTAACACAAAAACCATATCATTTTTCCCGAAAAAAAACTAGATGATTGTTTTTTTGTCAATTTTTTCGACAGTGAAAAGCCACGGTTAGATTAGAACCAAAGTTTAATTCGAGATATGGCGTAGGGATATGCAAATATGATAAATTCACTAAAACCTAGAGATCAAAAGGGACCGTGGTATAATTTATTGATTATTTTTTATAAGCACAGCCAAATATTTTCATTGGACTCGATACTGGGATTATTAGGTAAGTTTTTATACTCGGAAACATGTTTCTATAGCTCTAAAATCCAATAACTAATTAAAAAAATACTTTAAAGATGCATTAATAGTCACAAAATTATTAAAAAAAACTAAATTATAGAAAAATAAAGCTAAATAATTTAGATTTCTTCGTAATTTTTTTTAGGTTTTAGTTTAATTGGGTTTGAAGAAATAGCTTTATTAATTTTTACTTAATTCATGGGTAAAAATGTCAAATAAGAAAAAAATCTTTTGGAACACAAAACATGTTTCCGAGAACATTAACCAATTTACCTTTTAGGAGACAGACTTTGCACATAATTCGGATCCATTTCATCCAGATCTTTGCCTTTAGTCTCCGGAACACAACAAACCACAAAACAGAGACCTCCAACACTTATAGAGGCGTACAACCAAAAAGCACCATGTAAACCTAACGCTTGCTGAAAATCCACAAAAGTTTTAACACCGACAAACGCACAGAGGTAACTAAAAGCAGTCGCCATAGCACTACCAAATGCCCTATACTCCAATGGAAATAACTCTCCAATCAACAACCAAGATATAGGACTCATGCCTAAAGAAAATGCAATCGTAAACACCAACACACAAAGCAATGGAATCCAATCATTCTGGCCAACAGTCTGATGGAACATGACATTCTGAATTCTCTGATTCCTATGAACTTCTTCGTAATAAGCATAGCTACCGAAACCAGCTAACGCCATTGACATTAAAACAGAGCTAACGATCAACAAGGGTAATCTTCCAACAGTATCAATTAACAATCCAGACAGACAAGAAGCCAAAAGTTGCACGAAAGACACCGCGATTGCCGCACCGTGAGGATTCATACCACCAAACGTCTTCCTAAATATTGGTACAGCATAAAAAGAAAATGCATGAGCACCGGAAAATCTTTGAAATGTCATCAAACCGCAAGTCACGAGAATCGGTCCCAATAATCTATTCATAGTTCTAACATCAAGGGAACTAATAAATTGACTGCTTGACATTTGACTTTGTCGTTGACTGAAATTCTTCGATGCTAGAACATTAGTTCTTATTGTTGCCAATTCTTGAGCTACATCTGAATTAGGGCCACGTAACCATAGTAGACTTTTGTATGCTTCTTCGTCTTTACCTGTTAGTACGAGATAACTTGGTGTTTCTGGGATATAGAGAATGGTACAGAAGAGAAGTAGAGGTGCTGCTGATATGCAGAGTGCGAGCTGTTGCCAGTCGAGGTAGGCTCCGATGGTGAAACTGAAGAGTACTCCAAGATGACCAACTATCTTGAGCACGGCGCTCAAACAGCCTCGGATATCCGGTACTGATATCTCACTGATGTAGACCTGGAAGATTAAATAAATCGATATTATAAACTTATGTAAAAATAGCTAAACCACTCACGATGTTCGTGCCACCACCGGACGAACATACGACGAATAACTTTCTCGCTTGTGATAATGTCACACGAAAGATTTTTTTTATAACAGTAGGGGGCAAACGAGCAGCGGGAACACCGAGGTTAACAATTTAATATCCCTTTTTCAAGGGCATCGCCTACCGATGGTTAAGACGATGACCAGTGTAGGATAGAGGGCGGAGTCTAGGGTATACAATATTCTTTTTTATTCCATAGATAATGGTTTCCTACATGTGTTGTTTAAAGAAAAACTGACAAGTAGTTTTTGAGTTATCTATGTAGAAATCTTAATATTCCGAAGTAGTTTGTATTATTTAATTAATTTAGATTTATCTATAATATTATCTAGAGAGCTGAGAGAGTCTTTTAAAAATGGAAACCCATAGGCACACAGTGTGAATATGAAGCTTCAGGATGAGAGCTATCATCTTACAAGATTAAATCAGACTTGGCTCTTACTCATGTCTTTTATTACTACGTCGTTCCATCTCGTTTTGGGTCTGCCTCTGGATCTGCGACCAGGCAGATCCAAAACGAGAGGGAAAAATGTATAGTAAAAGACATGAGTGAGTGCCAAGTTTGATTTTAATCTTATAAGATGATAGCTCTCATCCTGAAGCTTCATATTCACACTGTGTGCCTATGGGTTTCCATTGTCGAAACACTTTCTCAAATCTAAATTAGTTGGATAACTCAAAAACTACTCGTCAATTTTTCAAAAGTCTAAGAAGATGTCATGGACAGAGCGAAGTAGAAGAGACGGATTGGGAAAGCTAATCAAGCTTGTGGGATACAAGATAGGTAGAGACAGATAGAGAGATAACAAGATTAAAATCAACTAAGTTATTTTCGTTATAAAATTTAATTATCATTCATCTGTTTCATTAAAAAGGCTTCGAGTTACCAAAAGTTTGTAAGAATAATTAAAGGCATTACAGCAACTGTTCCATTCATCGCTTGTTACTGAAGTAATAAATAATAAATTTATAGCTAATATTAAACTTTTCCTTACAGAAACTTTGTAAATTAGTGTCGTGACACATTGCCGGCATGATTTTTTTTTCTTGGATTTTTTTTTTACGTAATTATATTCTAAAATCAAATTCAGATTAGTGACAGAGTTTAATAATAGGGACGTCTAAATTGTCACTTGTAAACATGGAAACATATAATAGTTCTAAATAAAAGCGATTCAACTTTTCTATGTTTTATCTGGTTATTATTTGGCATTCTCATTTTCAATGCTTAATATTTTTGTGACCCTTTTTACGATTATTTTTTAATTTTTAATAATTTTTAAAAGAAAACATAATTTGCAATTTTTGCCATGTAAGTTGTCGTCATAGTACTTAATTAATAATTAAGTTACTCTTCTATATATATCTTTCAGCTGTATCTATATATAAATAAACTCATTTTCTACACATATTAACTAAAAAAAAAGTGTAACTTTTTTTTCAAAGTAATAATTTTTATTCTCACTTTCCCCTTAATGTGGCGCAACACTAAAGCTTTACGAGTAGAATAAACTTATCTAAAGACGGGAGCTTTTCCCAAGTTGCGCAAAGTTAGGGACTTTATCAATTACTCTTGAGGTGACCATCAACCGCGCGGACATTCCCGACAACTTGAGAATAACCGCTAGATAGAGATTAAAACTTATGCTAATACTACTAAGAACTACTAAGTAGATAGAGTCAAGATAGACATAACGATTTTGACTTTAGAAATATCAAATTGTTTTTAATTTAAAACAAGCAAGCGACACTTAACATAACTTAATTAACGTAGCGACTGATGTCCACTGGAGAGGTGTGTCAATGGATATGTCTCTTTCATTCCATCCCCTGGCTTCCAAATCTCTTCTAATCCTTTCCTCAACACAAATAGTATAGCGTGAGAGAAAATATTTCTATAAAACGAGTGTTTCCTACGGTAGGGCGGCCCATTTAAACTCTACAACTATTTAATTAACTTTGGAATAATAATTTTCATGTCTAGTCAATTAGTTGTATTTTATATAATATTAATATAGTAGTAAAAACTTTTTAGAAAAATAATGACTTACGTAAAAAACTCTGGCCACTACATTATGGTTAAAAGAGAGAGAAAGAGAGGGCGGTATAGCTTTAAAAAAAACTTACCTGAGACAACATAGTAAGTATGGAACAACAGAAGCCACCAAGGAAGGCAGTGACACACATCATCCGTACAGATGTCGCCACCACCGTCAATAACCAGGATATGCTGCACGGTGCCGCCGCCAGAGAGAGCACGCGGCGTCGCCCGTGTCGCATCGCGGCGCCTCCGGCCATACCACCGAACAACGCACCTGGTAAACAATCAGTAAGTTAACATAAAGGAGTTGGCTTAGCACGAATATTTGTGTCGCCATCGTATCATCATCGACTCTGTATTAAAGGGCAATATGAAGGTTTAAAGTTTAACAAAGAAGTAAAAACATGTTGGTAAATTCAAGTCACATGATTTCGGTAAGAAAAACTAAGGCCAGTAAGCGTAAGGACGTAGGTAGGACGAGGTAGGGCGACAATTTAAGCTTAGGGTGTAAAGAGGCGCCTCAGGCGCCTGAAACGGATGTTAAGGCGCCCTGTGGTGCCATATCTTTGGAAGATTTCCCCCGACACAAAATAAGGGCGCCACAAAGATCTCTCTCAGGGCGTCGTATGCTATAACCGGCTCTAATTTCACAAAGTAAGCCATTGTTTTGTGTTTAATTTATCTTTTACTTCACTAACGATGAAGTCACGTGACTATATTTCATTGCTTTTGTTACCGTGATAATGGCGGC
Source organism: Papilio xuthus (assembly GCF_000836235.2). Taxonomy (NCBI): domain Eukaryota; kingdom Metazoa; phylum Arthropoda; class Insecta; order Lepidoptera; family Papilionidae; genus Papilio; species Papilio xuthus. The sequence goes on from NW_013528989.1 coordinate 430,038, forward strand.
TTGCCTTTCAAACGTCCATTAGTGATTGATGACTAAGGCTTGATTGATTCGATTGTTTGATAATATATGCAATTAACAGATGTTTGATACTTTTCGCAGTGAGTTTTTAATGTAGTACATTCATATAAAAATATCTTTTATCGATATTTTTAAGAGTATAAGAAGGAGCGTGGATGGCTCAGGGGTTAAGCACTTGAGTTGTAATCTGCAGGTCCTGGGTTCGAATCTCACCATGTACCAATGTGTTTTTCGATTTACATATGTACATTTATCCGACGTTCTTGCGGTGAAGGAAAACATCGTGATGCAACGTGAAGCACAAGTCTGGGAGGAAATTCAAAGATATGTGTGAAGTCATGCACTGGGCCAGCGTTGACTATGGCCTTGTCACCCCTAACTTCGGGTAGGCTCCGAGCCTCTCAGTGAGGACGTATAGTGAGCTGATGATTATAATATTCATTTATACATGTGCTGGAGAAGTGGAACACCTGAATTATTGTAGCTTAGTGTCTTATGCGGGTCATTGAAATTTGTCGCACCAAAAAAAATCAAGTTACCCGGTAACACGCATAAAAAACATACAGAAGAATTGATAACCTTCTTTTTGAAGTCGGCTTTTTGTATAGTGTGGCATTGACCTAAGAAATTAGGTCTTGTTAACCCTGGATGTTGTCCTAAATATCTGGCAAGACTCCATGAAAAATTATAAAATAATAGAATTAAGTCAAGCAGCTGCTAGAATTTGAGAGCTTTGTTGGCACAGTACCAGGGTTATCATTGTTAATGATAGGACCGTAGACGTTAAGGGTCTTAACTTGAATATACGAATTCAATTTAGTATCAGAAATCTTCCCTAAGTTATGCTTGTAACACACGTACAGTTATTGTCCATTTTGTTTTAATTCTAGATTTAAAATAAATCGTGTTTAGTCGACTTTATGTTTTTAATAGATCGTAAGTTAAATTGCAGAGTTCTCTGTTCTTACGCTCACCTCAGTTTTAACTGAACAATTAATGCAGTAATAAAACGATAGAGTTTGACTATGAGTCTGTTTTCTGGTTGCACTATTTAATGATTTGACTTTTTAAACGCTTATTTTATGTCGTTAGGCTTTAGTTTTTAATGAAAAAAATTAATAAAATTAGATTTTTGTGTAGAGAAGAAAAATCTTAAATAGCTAAGCTATTTCTAAGCTTATAAAAACTTAAATAAATAATGTAAAAAAGCGTGCGTTGGCCGGGAATCGAACCCGGATCAACTGCTTGGAAGGCAACTATGCTGACCATTACACCACCAACGCCGTGCAGATGCGTTCGAATTAAAAAGTGACATTATTAAATCAAAACACGTTCAACAAAAATATAAACACATATTGTAAATATGCATTCAACAGTGAACTTTTCTACGTTCACATAAAGTATATTTGAGTATCAGTATCGTGTTTATCTTTATCCAATGTTGACCTTTATATCCGGCAGCATAAAAGTCAAAGTTCAACAGTTAAATATATGAACATAAATAGATTTTTACCTTACAAACTTACCTAGAAAAGATAGTGAGGCGAGCCATGATGCTTGTTGGTCTGTAAGCTGGAAGTCCCTTCGTGTTGCGTTGGCAGGGCCCTGCAAGGACGCGATAGCAGGCGAGCTATAGCCCTTACCGAGGCCCGCGGAGAAAGGGGCCAGGGACACCGCTAGGGCTGCCAATACCTGAAGAAATAATATATTTATACTAGGGGTGTCAACAACTAAAATCTTTAGCTATGTTACGGCTGCAAAAGTTCTTTTGCCTTTTTTAATGTACAGTATTTGTTTTTAATTTCAATTCTATTCTTCATATTTAAATTATGTACTCTTTCATACATCAGACGTCGTATCTGAATTCACTCCCTTCTTACGCATATCCATTTTCAAAGAATCCATCTTTGGATATCTATAGATGCCTATGGATATCTATGGATAGATTGTTTGAATGAATGGAAGTCTATACTTTCTTAAGTCTTCTTTTATCTCATTGTTATCTTGTTTATTAGCTTTCCTTCTTGTACTTACGTGATTTTTAATATTATCGTCTTTGCGATTGTTGTGTTGCCCGTATTATATAGCCTTTACTTAACTTTTCTTAAATTGCATTCTTATCCTTGATCTGTTGTTGTTTGTTCTTGTTATCTTTTATGCGGGCTAATTTAAACATTACTGTTCTTGTCATCAACCTACCTTTATCACTATGGAGGGTCGGCACAGTATTCCATACATGTCTATCAGCCGTCATATCTGAATCTACCTTCTTACGCATATCCTCTTTCAAACATTTAACAGTGGTAGAGCCCGCTTTAACATCTTCGCACGAATTGTCCCGGCTCCACACAGAAGCCACACAGAAGCCACACAGAAGACGAGCGTGAAGTGGAAGCAATTCCGCATTTCGTCTGATGAGTGTGCGTCCCGGAGGTTTAATTTAGTCCTCTTTCCTTTCCCAACCTCTTTCTTATAAGGATAGGATGGGGAGTGTAAGTGGACTTTCTTGATGAGAGGATGCATGGAAAGGTAAAATATTTTCTTTCTGTGCATCCTCTCCTCCGTCGATTAAAGATAAGCAACGCATATACAATTGCGTATGTCTAAGAGCAACGGTCACTTCGCTATTTCAGCTATTTCAAGTGGCCACTCGCTCGTTTGCCACCTTATGATATAAAAGAAACAATCATACTTTCCCTGGTGTTCCCCTACCTTTGTAGCCATCTACATTTAACCACGTATTACGACGGAAACGAAATTATTTAATTTTGGATTAAAAATGTTTTTAAAAATACTTCGGATAGGCAAAAAATGAGTCATAATCTGATTCTTTTACTAAAAAAACTTCATCTTTCTGTAAATAATTAATCTTACTTATATTATAAATGCGAATGTTTCGATGGATGGATGTTTGTTAGAAGGTATATCCAGAAAGGTTGCATGGATCTTGCTGAAATTTATCGCTGACGTAAAAAGAAAGTTGTCTGAAAGAACACATAAGGTACAAATTTTTTTTATTTGTGCGGACGTGGTCGCGTGCGACAGTTAGTTTCGAAAACAACTGAATAAGATTCTTATTTTAATATCGTTCAAACAATCAAGAATCCCGAATAAATACAAGACCTCTCTGTTGTAATGGAGGTATCGAATCGATGAACGTTTAAATATTTGTCTCCGTAATTGAGCACTAGAGAGAAACACTTGAGCAAATTGAAATTTATCCAATTGTCTATTCGTATACTTAATATAGACGTACTAGCTGTCGCCCGTGTCTCTGTACGTGAGAAATTAAAAAAAGCTTTGTTCTACATCTATGCCAAATTTTATAGAGATCCGTCCAGCAGCTCTGGAGATACCTTTAAACAAACATCCATCCAAACTCCGTACGCTTGGCTATCTGAGCAAATTTTAAATATTTTCTAATCTACCTAACAACAATTCTCAAGGGGTTAAATTTGTGGCATCTTTAGAAATGAAGATATTAAAACGTGAACGCCATGTTAACAAAGAAATCGGGATTTAAAATAATAAGATTTAAGTTGAACTTGCTTACTACTTATGTTACTTAATGCCAACTTGACAAGGCTTCAGTCAACGAACTACATACTATGTTACAACTTAAAGTATTAACTTAAAATAAGATAAAGAAATAAAAATATCTACAAAACTTATAAAGTATATAGGTCGATCTTTTCTCTAATTCACGTTTTAAAATTTGAAAGTATTTAATAAAAAAAAAAACGTTCTGATAATTTAATTAGTTTGTAAAATACTTAAAAATAAAAGCCTTGAGTTCCAAATGTACTTAATACTTCGATGTAATAAAAATACATCGAATGCGAATGTTTAGATGGATGGATGTTAGAAGATATCTCCAGAACTTCTGCATGTATCTTGCTGAAATTTGGCATAGATGTAGAACACAGTCAGACATATTAATTAAGTTCTACGAGTTATCAACTACGTATGAGCTTGTTTTTTTTTATAACTCGCTGTATTCATTCGTAGTATATATATATCAGTAATTACCAACCTGCCAGTAACACTGTATATTAATCAAAACGTTCTTGTTTCAGACATATCGCTGAGTGATTCAGTCAAATTGGAACTCGTTACTCAAACCTTTTTGTTACGACTACATTTGGAGTTTGATAAAAAAGAAAATTATGTTTAAGTACTTAATAACTTATATGCACTTCTGTACGCTATATTACTAATCTTATATCTTTAAATGAACAATTATATATATATAAATGGAATCTCGGAATCGGCTCTAACGAATTTCATAAAATTTAGTACATAGGGGGTTTCGGGAGCGATAAATCGATCTAGCTAGGAATCATTTTTAGAAAATGTCATTTTATTCGTGTTCTATCGATAATCAACTTAAACATAAACTTCTCTTTTTCTATCGGTGAGATCGAAAAATATTATTCATATTTCATCATTTTATTAGTAATTCGTACTTAAATATAATTTCCAAAAAACACAATTAAAAAATAAATACCGAGCAAAGCTCGGTCATCCAGGTACTATTATAAATACGAATATTTAGATGGACGGATGGATGTAACTGCTAAATGGATTTTAGTGGTAAGAACACATAAACTACTAAGATTTTTTTTAATCTCGCGCGGATTCGTGGGTGACTGCTAATATGCTAATATTGTGATGAACAAGGATTTTTGTAATGAATAAACTCAAAAACTACTGATTTGAAAATATCTTTCACTACCTTTCCTTATAAGAAAAAGGATGGGAAGGGAAAGTGGACTAAATTAGGCCTCCGGGACGCACACTTATCAGACGAAACGCGGCATTGCTTCCACTTGACGCGTGTCTTCTGTGTGGTCGTGGTATTTCACCGGGCGAGCCGGGACAATTCGTGCGAAGATGTTAAAGCGGGCTCTACCACTGTTAGATAGAAAATACTTATGTATTTATAAAAAACAACATATAATGTAGCTTAAAAAAGATAACAAATATGTCAAGGAGGCTTACATAACCTATAAGTTTACGAGTTCATATAATCGCTTTGTTTTGATGTTCTTAGGGGAATTACAAGTTAAATCGGCTTGACATATTTAGTCAATATCAATATAGTGCGACGTACTTATTTGGCCCGGTGTGTTTCATCGTGTTTATATGAAAATGTGAAAAAAACAGCTTAGAATATTCACAAGGCAGGTACAGTCCGATGAGGAGTTTGTTGCTATTTTGACATCGATAGATGGCGCTACTAATCTATTGTGACAGATAAGGTTATTACTTAATAAAATTTTTATAAATAATACGGGGCCCATTTGCAAGTTAAACAACACATAAAAAAATAAGACGAATTGATAACCTCCTTCTTTTTGAAGTCGGCTAAAAAGGATACATACAAGTAAATTATGACAGCTTACTAGCGCCATGCTGTCACTGTCAAAGTGTTGTTTTTTGTTTACGGCTCTAGCCCTTAACGGATTGAGCCAGTATCGAGTAACGTCATTATTTTTTAACCAAATTCTACATGCCCATAATTTACAAATTCACAAAACTAGCTACTATAGTAGCGCGTATTTCCTCGGACCAGATAATTTGTGTATAATTTAATTTCACTTATGTCTATCGCGTCAGATAAGTGTGTCGGACTACTAATAGCGGTATAACAAGATAATGATAGTCATTAGCAACGAGTTAGTCCTCTCTTGTGATCCCTTAGCAACCTAATTACTTGTTATATTTACTAAGATAGGGCTTACACTGACGATATACTGTCGTAAAATATTTTGAATGATATTTGGGCATTACCAACTTATACGGTGGAAATTATTGTTATAAAATTTGTTAATAATTCTCACATACAATTTCCTTAGTATACTCGGATACTAGTTAAAAACAATTGGTTTTACTAGCACACGACTAAGTCTACACGGAATTAAAAAACTTAGTTGACTAAGTGTTCTTCCAGACTATTTTCTACATCTATGGCAAATATCAGCGAGATCTATTAAGTCGTTCCGGAGATACCTTCTAACAAACATCCATCTAAACATTCGCATTTATAATATTAGTAAGATTTTAACCTTTTCGAAACAATAGAATAACGACTTAAAGTATGCCTAAATTAGGTAAAATAGTAACTTGAAAAGATATCATAAAATCCAAAATGAAAACGAAATGCGCCTAAGTTATGTATGTATTTGTTTAAGTCAAAAAAACTGGGTCAAGACATATAACCTCAATCAAGGTCACTCCACACTGATGATTTGGGAAGCCTATATCTTAGTGTTGAGCTGACGCACTAGCAAATACAAATGTAGCACAAAATTAAAATTTTGTATGACTATCATTCGTGATTTATGAAATAATATCGACCTATTTTCGCTTATCTAATTAAATTTTTCAATCCATTTCATCCAAATTTAACTAACATATTATTCAATAAAACGTGTCCTATTGTTTTGAAGGCGATGGAATAATTTATGTACAACCAGCTACATAAATAAAGCTTTAAAAACGTGAGTATTGTCTGTAGTTTTAAAAAATGCACACACTTATCCATCTGTACGCTTCTGAACATAAATACATGCTATTGACAAAAACATGGTAACGTATTTTTGGAATCGAAGGCGTATACGAATTTGTAAAGTTCTGTAAATTGTATAGATATTGTTGCAGCTGACTGTACTTTTTCATACAAATAGAACTTAAGCAGCCAATGTTACTTTGTAATGTGAGCTTACCTGTGGCAGATGTCTAGATTTTCTCGATGTCTGCGTCGCGCCCCCTGTTAGGCACTTCCCATTCGGCTCCGGAGCTGTTATCTGCTTTTGTTCAGGTCTTATTATTGGTATGTTGTGCTTCTCAAAGTAACCGTTTTGTATCATTTGATCCAAAGACACTTCCAATTCTCTAACAGCTACAACCTTGCGACCGCAAACCGGATCGTCAACCACCATTTTCCGGTTACAACCGGACACTTCAGAGAACTTCACGTTCTTCTTTGGTTCGTCTTTCTTTGTTTTAGGTTTGTTTCCTTCTGGAGGATCTGTTGTCCAATATCTAGCATTCTTTTCAGTTAAACGAAGTGGTTTGCATATCGCCACGTTCTTCGGTGTTCGTCTCACTGGATCATCTTTCTTGTTTAGATGAATAACCGGTTTAGGTCTATCTGTGTAATCCGGTTTTCTTTGGGTTTGCGGTTTAATTCGATCTTCTGTTCTGTAAGGTTCGTAAGATTCACGTTGTCTTCTTCTCTCATCGATTCGAAAGTCATAGTAATCTTTTCTATATCTACGAGTCCTGTCTTCATAACACGTATAGTTTCGTGGTAGACTACTATATTTGGAGTCGTATGTTGTTGGTAGGTTTAAATATTCAGGTCTTATCGGTCTGAATAAAGATAGACGACCTTGGGCTTCGTCAAAATCTGAATAGATATCTTCGTAGACGTAACCGTTCTTGCGTTGCGGTCTATCGTATCTTTCAAATCGTTCTCTATATCTGTTTGTGTTGTCTAGTTCGCGTCGGTTTGTTTCGTAGCGTCGCGTTGCGTACCGTTTCTCGTAAACTGTGGTTTCGGTTCGTTCCGTTTTCCTCTCGGCTTCGTACCGTCGTCTATCGTAGTCATGTTCGTAGTCTGAATGTCTGTCGTAAAGAAGTCTTTCCCTCGAGCCCGCCATTCTCTTATTAGTTTTCTGCCTGAAAGAAAAGATTGTATTTTAATGAAGTTGGGGAATCCTTAGAAGTCAGTATTGCGGTGTAGGCGAACTTATTACGCCCACAATATCGTTATATTGGGTCGCTTCACTTTCATTGAATATAATTTAAATGTTCATTTTATTATTTTAATCAATCTTATTGATGGAATATTGTTTTCAACAGTTAGTAGGTTTATGTTTCCCACATTTAGACTTTGACTAAGATATCATCTAACTCTAAACTCTATCTAACATGTGTACCATATCTACATTTCGCATACGTAATCCAATTAGTGTGTTGCACGCTGCATGCATACGAGATGAGATCTGTTACTCTGAATATTAAACTCGTGCATTTCAAATAAAATGGATTAAGGTTATTTATATCGTACTATAGAAATTGTTTAAATTAATTTGGAATGCAAGAAGATTGTAGAGTTGTCACTTACTCTCAAACTTACTCAAATGATGAGAATTTTTGGTATAAATGTGATTATTAGGTAAACGAAGCAATGTTTTTTTTAAAACAGAAGGGGACAAACGAGCAGCGGGAACACCGAGGTGTTCAACGACGCCCATGGACATCAGCAATACCAGAGGAACCGCAGATGCGTTGTCGGCCTTTGAGATGGTGATACGCTCGCTTCTTGAAGGACCCTATGTCCGGTTTGGAAATACCGCCGAGGACAGACCAAAGAAACATCTATCTATACCTTCGCATTTATAATATTAGTAGCTGTCCCCCGCAACTCAGTCTGTGCAGAGTTGAAAAACTTAATTAGTAGCCTGTGTTCTTCCAGGCTATGTTTTATATTTGTGCATAATTTCATAATGATCCGTTTAAATACCTTCAAACAAACATCCATCCATCTAAACGTTCGCATTTATAATATTGGTAAGATTAAAAAGATTATGTAATTTTTTAAAGTTCCAAAAAAATTTTTTTTTAATTTAAAAAAATATATTGTTTATTAAAAAAATTACGTCAAATTAATTTACAAAATTTTTAAAATAAACTTTACAAAGACTGTTTCATTTTCAAATAGCTAAAAATAGCTAAATATTTGTGATTCCTTGATCGGCAATTATTTCAGTTGGGAAAGATTAGTGAGGGGTTTGATCTTAATATAGTAACAGAACAAAATTATGTTACTACAGAATTTTCACGTACTTAAGTCACTAGTGATGTGACAAAGTTTTATATTTTATCGATATTTTTTGTAACATGTCTTGAATTTTTAAAATAATATTTTGTTAATATATTTGTAGTGTTGGCGTGATATAAGTTACTAATCAGGATGTATTTTAGATAAGATTAACTATCGCCCGCGACTCCGTCCGCGCGGCTATAAAAATATAATTAGTAGCCAATGTGTTCCAGACTATGTTCTATATGTAAGCCAAATTTCATAGAATCAGCCGTTCTGAAGATACCTTTAAACAAACATCCATCCATTCGCATTTATAATATTCGTAAGAAGGTTATTACGATGTAGAAGCAAGAGTGTTGAAATTGCATCTTAATTTACTACGTGAATGATTCTAACAATAATATCGATACGTACATCACTAGATGTAGCGCAGTGCGGCCAAACTTTAGCCGTCCGTCGATAAATCTCGGTCGTTGTTACGACTGAACCGTCGCATTACTCATTGGCTAGTCTGCAAGTCGTTGACAGGCTACGAAAGCCCCGTAATTGATGTTTTTGTGAACATACTTCAGTCAGGTGGTCTAAAGAATTCATTTTGTGGATAAGTAAACAATTTAAGACTGTTTTATAATTAAACTAGCTGTCGCCTGCGACTCCAACCGTGTAGAACTAAAAAGAAACTTAAGAAGATAGAAAGTATATGTATTCTTCCAGACTATGTTCTATATCTATGCCAAATTTCATCAAGATCTATGCACCCGTTCTAGAGATATCTTCTAACAAACACACATCTAAACTTTCGCGTTTATAATATTAGTAATATTATGTCGAAGTGTAGATGTGTTCGAAACATTTGGAGTGCGTAACATTATAAAACTTCTCGCAAATTGTTTTGTCATAGAGTAGATACACAGTACATAGACGTGTCATAGAGTAAGCTATAGACTATACAGCACAGAGTAATATAACGTTGAATTTAATAAGGCAGGGGCTATGTTTGGCGCACTGCGGCGTCGGATGGCAGCCAACAGTAATGTCAAATTCTTTTTTTATTAACTTATGTTTGTATATTTTTAGGTTTTTTTCGGAAAGCTTGCGTTTATTAAAAACGCAACGAAAGAAAGAAGAGATTCATGAAATTATTATATAGCTATTTTATTGAATTAAAAAATATATATGAAACGTAACCGTAATGAATATCTTAATTACTAATATTAAAAATGCGAATGTTTGTGTGGATGGATGTTTGTTAGAAGGTATCTCCAGAACGGCTGCATGGATCTCACTGAAATTTGACAGCGATGTAGAACATAGGCTGGAAGAACACATAGCCTACTAATTATTTGCTTTTAATTCCGCGCAGACATAGTCGCGGACAACACGTAGTATTACATAATTACTTGTTTCTATGTATTTCTGTTAATTTTGCGAAGTTTAGTAGTAGTTTTTTCTGTCAAAGAATAAGTTTAATATTGAGTACATACTGGTGACAAAAATTATTAATTAAAAAAAGTTTTAAGGTTTGATAATATTTTTGAATAAATAGAATAGATTTAAAATAAAATCATTGTCATATTTTAATTTTTTTACGCTTATGTAAACGCTTTTGGGCTCAGCTGCAAAGTTTGTCCTTGACCGAGTTTCCCGCAATCGGCCATCTTGCAAAAATGTCGCATTTCGGTAACTAATTTGTAAACAATGTATTTGTATTATGAAAAAGTTATAAAATCGTATTGCCATTTTAAATTAACATTTATTAAATATTTTAAAATAATTTTCAAATAGGTATAAATGTGCAATTTACTTATTAATAATAACTTTCGGAAGCGATCGTTAAAGCAACAAAAAAATGGCGAAATAGAAAAAAAGGGTATAAAAATATGTACTTTCGATTACTACAAAAGACATGGACCGTTTTATTATTAAAATGTAACAAAAGAATTAAAAATCAACAACAGATAAAAAATTATCGCAATCACAATCGTCTAAAACAAAATACAAAATAATTTATTGAAGTGCTTTTAAAAAGTGTGCGTATTTTATTTCACTTCAAACCCGTTGCAAAATTACGAGACAAAAAAAGGATTCGTTGATAAAATATATTTTGGGTTTTTAAAGCCAAAACGACAAAAATGTTGACATCTCACTCATTTTCATGACTCTTTCTCACTCATTTAAAACATGTTGTCTCTTTCATTTATTTAGTGTAACAGAGATAATAAGTTTTCTTTCTTCGTCATGCACCAAAACATTATTCGATTTTTGAATTTCAAACGATCATGTTCGATATGTGCCAATGAAAACATCGTGATGCCATCAAATATTAAAAAGAAAACCAAAATTTGGCAACCAACCTGTCAGTCAGATTTGACTGACCTAAGTCACACATATTAGGGTAGCCTTTAGCCCTTTGGTGGGGAATTATGACCAGACAACGATCTAACATACATAAAGATGGTGGTATGATAAGTTAGGATTGTTTTTAGCTTAAAAACGTTCGTAAGGAAATTAAAATAGCGACGCAGCAATGCATATCTGTCGCTAACTTTGCGCAACTTTTTATTCGATAGTAGTGTGTTCCAGTTTATTCCAGTTTGTAAAAAAAATGTCACGGATAAAACTCTGTTACTGTGTTTATTCCATTTTATTTACTAAATAAGCGTAATCATTGTATTAATATGGAGAACTGATCGCCAACCTTCGCTAGTCGGAGGGGCACCTCAAGAAGAAAAAGAAGAATATGGAAAGCGAAAAATTTTAAAAATTTGACACAGTTGTGGCGTGCATACAACTTATTTTTGGTTAACAATAAAATTCTCGTGTCACAATTTTCGTTCCCATACTCCTCCGAAACGGCTTGACCGATTTTCATAAAATTTTGTGAGCATATTGAGTAGGTCTGAGAATCGGCCAACATCTATTTTTAATCCCGCGCGGACAGAGTCGCGGGCGACAGTTAGTAATAAAAATATAAAAGTCATAGTTATTAATTATGGTCTACTTTGGTTAGTAGGAAAAAATCCAAACCAAACGGAAAAAAATATACGATTTACGAATTATCGTTATTAAACAAGTTGTCGTCAGCGTCTCGGTCAACGCAAAATAAAAATATTAACCTGTTTGTTCTTCCAGGCTGTTTTCTACGTCTATGCCAAATTTCAGCAAAATACATGCAGCCGTTCTGGAGATATATTCAAACAAACATCCATATAAACATTCGCATTTATTCAAAAGCCTAGTATCTACATCTAGCGTGGGCAGGCATCCCGCAAGATGGACCGATGAGCTGGTCAAGATTGCGGGAGCGTCCTGGATGTAGGTGGCACAAGACCGGTCATCGTGTCGATCTTTGGGGGAGGCTTATGCCCAGCAATGGGCGTCTCATGGCTGACAGGAGGAGGAGGAGTATCTAGATTGTTTTCATTTATAATTTTAATATATGTGTGTGTTTTATCTAAATAAGACTGTTTTTCAGTATAGTAGAATATTGCTTTGTCGTTTATAAACATACAATTCAATGACACACAGGTAACTGCGTAGATATGTCGACATATTTCACTTTGTCTGTTTACATTTTACAGTCACACGAACTTGATAAATGATTTCATTACAACTTGTCTTGCCCCGTGTATCACATACTATGTTACGTGTGAATCTTATATATTTAAATGAGCAATTCTTGTATATATATAATTGGAATCTCGGAATCGGCTCCAACGATTTTCATAAAATTTAGTATGTAGGGGGTTTCGGGGGCGATAAATCGATCTAGCTAGGAATCATTTTTGGAAAATGTCATTTTATTCGTGTTTTATTGATAATCAACTTAAACATAAACTTAACTTTTTCTATCGGTAAGATCGACAAATATTATTCATATTTCATCATTTTATTAGTAATTCGTACTTAAATATAATTTCCAAAAAACACAATTTGAAAAAAATACCAAGCAAAGCTCGGTCATCCATATTTTTTATTGTTTATTTATGTTGGACTAGTTGTTTCCCCGATTTTGTCTGATAATACTTAGGTGAAACTATATAATAATTATAAAGTATTCTATTATCATCATCAGCTCACTATACGTCAACCGAGGGGCTCGGAGCCTACCCTAAGTTAAGGGTGATTAGGCCATAGTCAACGCTGCCCAAGTGAAAGGGTTGACTTCACACATATAATTGAATTTCTTCTCAGATATGTGCATGTTATATATATCACGATGTTTTCCTTCACCGTAAGAACGTCGGATAAATGTACATATGTAAATCGGAAATCGAAATAACACATTGGTACATGGCGGGATTCGAACCCAGGACCTGCAGATTGCAAGTCAAGTGCTTGACCCCTGAACCATCGACGTTCCTGCGCATCACGCTCAATTATAAATTATCCTTTTATAAAATAAACTAACAGTTGCCCACGACTCCGTCGATTAGTAGCTTATGAGTTCTTCCAGGATATGTTCTATATGTATGCGAAATTTCATCAAGATCCGTTCAGGCGTTCTGGAGATACAAACAAACATCCATCTAAACATTCGCATTTATAATATTAGTAAGATTATATTTTGTACACTAAATAAATATTAAGCTATAATTCATATTTTTTATTAAATGTTTAAAAGCAAACCAATCGTGAAAAATCGGAAAAATCGCTAGTTAGTTTATAAATTTACAAATGCTTACTACTTTTTTTATTTAAACCCATTGCTCACATAATATTAATAATGTGTTTAGTAAAAAAAATACAATTTTGTATAACTTTTATTTGTTTGTGAACTCGACTGTACCTATTAGATAAATTATCGAAGCATTGATAAAATGTCTCCCTTACTGTCCACTCTACTTTACTAATATTACGTTAATATGTAAAGCATACAGACACACAATATTTAGTTATTAGCGATGTTTTTTGTGTAAATTGGATAAAATATGCCATCTCTAAATATAGCTAAGTTTTACTATAATAACTTTTATAATTAAAAAAGAAAAAAACAATTAACTACGTAAAAATTTCTCTTTCATACTTTCCTTATTTTGTACCAATTCCTTTAAGAATTTATACAAAGGTAATCAAATTACGTTAAATAAAATAGTTAAAAAATTATTTGGTTCAATAAATTGTGGTTAAATTTTAACCAATTGGCAGCTACTAGTTTTATTACTAGCTATTATTGTAGCCCTATTTAAATACTTTTAACCGTGACTCCATTTGCGAGGAATTAAAAAAAAAACTTAATTAATGGCTTACGTATTCTTCCAGACTATGTTCTACATCTATACCAAATTTTAGCGAGATCCATTCAGCCGTTCTGAACATACTTAGTAACAAACATCTATCCATACATTCGCATTTATATTAGTAAGATACATATTTTTGATGACTCTATAATTTTATTATGAACGCATCTCAATCAAACGATCGACGAAACTGAAAATAGAGCTGCAGAAAAATCGTATTCAATCAGGCAGATAAAGCCATTAGCACACAGTACCGAAAGCAAAGCTCAAGCGAAGCGAAGCGTTACGTTAAGCACACTAGTAGTGAGGGAGTGATTAAGTAACCTATGAACAAGTATAAGTGTGACTAACAGACAGGATACTTAATGAAAACCTAACGTTTGCTTCATACTACACCCTTTTACCACTAAATCTGCTGCACACAACTAATATAATGTCTTTTTGTCGCTGTCGTATTTTTGCATACATTGATCATAGAAGCAGCAGTATTGCTAATCACGTTTTTAAAAAGGATCTTAGAATCAGATCCGCTTAGCGACTCGACTAGACTGTTCGATGGAACGCACCATATCCCTTTCTAAACATTATTCGCCTCGCTTCGTTTCGTTTTTTCAGCTGTGTGTTACAAACTTAACCCGGGTATAGTGCTGCACAACGGTCATTTGATTATCCGGCGCCGGATATAACTGGATCGATCCGGATATTACTCGATTAGTAGCGTGCTAATATCGTTTGGTTACTTTAACACCTCTCACTTTAACACGTGTATTTGCAATTTATAAATCCACGCATTGCAAATAAAAACAATGTTGAAAACCCCAAAATATAATAAACTCGGTATGAGGATGACAGTGGGCCTACCACGACGTTTTGCGTCCCGGAGGCCTAATTTAGTCTTCTCTCCCTTCCCACTCTTTTTCTTATAAGTAAAGGATGGGAAGTGGAAGTGGACTTTCCGGATGAGAGGAAGCATGGAAAGGGAAAATATTTTCTCTCTGTGCATTAGTTTTCCTCGGTCGATTAAAGGCTAGACTAATTAAGTTTTTTTTTATATATCCACGGGGACGGAGTCGCGGGCGACAGCTAGTTTATAATATTAATAAGTTGTAAGTGAGTTTGTCTTTAGATTTTTCTGGGTACAATTTTTATCATATTTAATTTAAAATATGTTTTGTTTGTTTTTAAACCAAAAGGTGGCAAACGAGCGAGCGGCCACCTGAAATCGCTAAAAGAGCGAAGTGACAGATGCCCATAGACATACGGATTTGCATATGCGTTGCCTACCTTAAATCGATGGAGGAGAGGATGCACAGAGAGAAGATATTTTCCCTTTCCATGCATCCTCTCATCCGGAAAGTCCACTTCCACTTCCCAATCTTTCCTTATAAAGAAAAGGATGAGAAGGGAACGAGGACTAAATTAGGCCTCCGGGACGCACACTCTTCAGACGAAACGCGGAATTGCTTCCACTTCACGCCTGTCTTCTGTGTGGTCGTGGTATTTCACCGGGCGAGCCGGGCCGATTCATGCGAAGATGTTAAAGCGGGCTCTACCACTGTTAAATATTTATTAACATTTTCCTCACTATACGACCTAGTTAATATTACGTCATATAATAACACAAAACTCATTCAAATAAAAGTCGGCTTATTGCGACTGTGAATGTGGAACGCGTTGCTTGTTACAAACCAACAACCGAGTTGCCAGTTGCTACGAGTTGCTGACAATTGCCAGAAGTTGCCAGAAGTGGCAAACTGCAGCCTGCCGACAATTGCCAGTTGTCAGTTAGAAAGAATAACAAAAATTAAACTTTTATTATTACTTTACATTTGCCAATTATGTATTTAAGCAATAAACAAAACTTTAACTTTTCGAATCATAGACAACTTGAGCCTAAAATCTTTATTAAAAAAATACTGCTTCTGTATTTTATGGTAGTTCGAAATTCAAAACATCTTTACAAGATTTCCATTCATTCTCTTTGTTAAAAATCCCCGCTGAGGGATCCGAAGCGTACCCTAAGTTAGGGGTAATTTGGCCATAGGCAACCACGCTGGCCCAATGCGGGTTGACTTCACACATATCTTTGAATTTCTTCGCAGATATGTGCAGCATCACGATATTTTCCTTCACTGTAAGAACTTCGGATGAAGAGGTAAGAAATGTACATATGTAAATAAAAAAGGGTCGTGACAGACAGACGAACGGACAACAAAGTGATCCTATAAGAGTTCCGTTTTTTTCCTATAAGGTACGGAACCCGAAAAACATTGGTATATGGCAGGATTCGAAGCCAGGACCTGCAGATAACAAGTCAAGTGTATTAACCCCTAAGCCACCGACAATCTTACAATACAAAATAATATGAGAAAAAAGGCAGTGGAAGCCTACTTTTAGATAAAAAGTTTCCAATATAAATTATTGCAAAACAAAACGTAATACCTTCACGTCAATGTTATAATGCTGTTACGAAAATACGAAGCGTGTAAAATATATAATGTGATACATAAGGCTAAAGGAATTTATATCACGTGGGAATAATAAATATGTTCCCGATAATTCCATGTACATTGAGAAATATAAAAAAGAACAAGCTACGTTTTTTTTTGTTCATTATTTCAACTTTTTTTTAATGAATTTTATTTATTTATTTTAAAGACATTTATAATATTCCTCTATATTACTAAAATTATCTTACTTCTTACAAGTAGATGCATGGATGGATGGATGGATGTTTGTGATAACGTATCTTCATTACCGTTCAACAAGATTCGATTAAATTTGGCACAGATGTACACAGATGTAGCTACTATTTTGTTTTAATTCCACTCGGAAGGATTCGAGGGCAATTGCTAGTTATTGTATAAAAAAATACCCAGCCTTCTATCTATAAGTTCTCGGTCTTGTAAATTAAACTTAAGTCTTGTAGCTAAATTGTTCATACATTAAAGAAAACATACAGATAACAAGGCTCTGGCCACTAATAAAAAATACCTTAGCCCCTAAATATACTGATTTAAAAAAGCTCTGTTCCTTAAAAATATTATAGATGATTAAAAAGGCTCTGGCCACTAACCAAACAGGTACTGGCCATTAATAAAAAAAGTCACTGGCCACTAATAAAAAAGACCCTAGCCGCTAAATAGACAGATTTGAAAAAGCTCTGTTCCTTAAAAATAGTTGATTAAAAAGGCTCTGGCTATTAACCAAACAGGTACTGGCCATTAATAAAAAAGTCACTGGCCACTAATAAAAAAGGCACTGGCCATTTATAAAAAGGGTCTACCATTAAAAAAACTTCGTCAAAAACATCATGGAACTTGGTATCGTGTAGTGATGTTCGTGAGGGCGAATAACATCAAATTCAATAATATCGTTATCCGGCCGGGTGAACGCATTGAACCGGTTATAAAGCTATTACAGTGTAATTGCCGGATAAAGACTTTAATGATAATTACCATGTTTGCCGTAAACATAAAGTAATACATATAAAATGAGGAAATAAAATAAAATTGGTCTCTTAATGATTGACTTTAATACAATTGTTAGAAGTAATATACACTTTTAAGCTCCTAGTCAAAGATAATAGAATATTCTATTACTAATTAGGTTCATGTTTTGATCATAAATATCTTACTAATATTATAAAATAATATAAAGCGAATGTTTTTTATAGATGGATGTATGCTAGAAGGTATCTCCAGAACGAATTAACGAATCTCGCTGTTTGGATTTTTTTTATATCATAAGGTGGCAAACGAGCGAGCGACCACCTGAAATCGCTGAAATAGCAAAGTGACTGTTGCCCATACATAAACGCAATTTCATATGCGTTGCCTACCTTTAATTAAGGAGAGGATACACAGAAAGAAAATATTTTCCCTTTCCATGTATCCTCTCATCCGGAAAGTCCACTTCCACTTGCCATCGTTTTTGTAAGAAAAAGGGTTGGAAGGGAAAGAGGACTAAATTAGGCCTTAGGGACGGAGAACATAGTCTGAAAGAGCACATAGGCTACTGATTTTTTTTATTTGTGACAGCTTGTCAACCATAACTTTGAGATTTTAGTTACAAATGCTTAGTCACTATTTATTATTTAATATTCCTATTTCAAATTTTAATAATAGATTACAGTTAAAAAATTTATGGGGGGGTTTCTGAGAATCTCCGTTAAAAACATATTGCTATCTCTGTTTTATCAAAGATAATGACAGGGATGACGATATGTTTTATACGGAGTTTTATGTTTCAAAAGCCAATAGTTTCACATTTCTTTAGTATTATATATCGTTGAAGCAAATATCATATTCAAAATTTAAAATCTGAATTTGATATTAAATTCGATATCGGATAAAACGCAACGGGCGAGGGACGGGACATTCCATTATCCGGTAACCGGTTGTAACCAGATTAAATCGGATATAGCAACGTACGTCTAATTGGTTAAAAATCATTGCACAATCTTACTAATATTATAAATGTGAATGTTCGGATGGATGTTTGTTAAAAGGGAACTGTTTGGCATACTGTCTTGAAGAACACATAAGGCTACTTTTTTAATTCAGCGCGGACAGAGTCGCCGGCGACAGCTAGATTAATATAATGTTTAAAGGTAATCTGTATTACTTAAATAATAATAAAATTACGTTTTTTTATTCCTTTATTATTCTCATGTACATTATTTTTGACGATATTATTTTTTTAATAAAATGTTTTCCACCGTTGTTTTTGGTCCATAAGTAGTTTTTTTCTTACGTCTTTATTAAATAGCTTTTGTTTTTTTGAATAAAAATTTGGTATTAGAATAACACTGTTACGTTATTTATAAAATAGTAGTTGTTACCCGCGACTTCGTTCGTGCGGAATTAAAAATAAAATTTAATTAGTAGCCTATGTGTTCTTTCAGATTATGCTCTACGTGTATAGCAAAGAGTTTGATCCATTCAGCCGTTTCAAAGATACTTTGTAACATACATACATTCACATTTATAATATTAGTATGTTTTTTTTTATAACTTATCATAAATTTTAAGCTTCTTTTGAAAGAATTTTCTTTTCAACTTGTATTGAATAGACGTTCAAAGGACACATTTCACGCCTCTTTCCGTCGGACAAATTTCAGGAATTCCTCTTTTGAACGTTCTTGTTCTCACTATAACAAATTCCTTAGCAGTCAAAATGTTTTGGTTTAAAATATTTTTCATAAAAAAACAAACAGGTTTTATGTAATTTCATTAAAAGACATTTGAAAAATATTGCGATCCATTTTGCTATGTCAAAAATTAGAGATATTGAGAGTCGAAACTCAAATCATAAAAAAATTTAAACATGGATGGATGGTAAACTGATATATAAATACGGCTAAACACTCACGTATATACGTCCGGTGGCGGCACCGACTAGTTTCGAACCCATCGGGGGCCCTTCATCAGGATGAGTGGTACTGGTATTATTTCGCGGACGCGGCCCATCGCTCACAAGGACGAATATACGTGAGTGTTTAGCCGTGTTTATATATCAGTTTATTATAATGTCTCACGAAAGTTTGAATAATTTAATGGATGGATGTTTGTTAGAAGGTATCTCTAGAACGGCTGCATGGATCTCGCTCAAATTTGACATATATATAGAACATGGTAGAACACTAATAAAGTTTTATTTTAATTCTGTGCGGACGGTGTCACGGGCGACTGCTAGTATCAATATAAATTCATAAAAGCTATATTTTAAATGTAAAAAGAAAACGTGTATATTTATTTCAAACAAATCATGGATTTGAAGTTAACACAATGAAATGGTGTTTGTCTTTTTGTAAACGAGATTTTTTTTTATATCATGAGGTGGCAAACGAGCGAGCGGCCATCTGAAATCTCTGATATAGCGAAGTGACCGTTGCCCATAGACATAAACAATTGCATATGCGTCGCCTACCTTTAATCGACGGAGGAGAGGTTGCACAGAAGTAAAATATCTTCCCTTTCCATGCATCCTCTCATCCGGAAAGTCCATTTCCACTTCCCACCCTTTCCTCATAAGAAGAAGGGTGGAAAGAAGACTAAATCAGGCCTCCGGGACGCTAAAAATTATGGCTTTTTTTGTATGAGAGTTTGGACTGTGGAAACACTTTAATAACGTCCTTATGTAAATACTTTGATATGGTGAAAATATATTTTTTTATCTAGTCATTTGTCGGAGTAAATATAAAAATGTAGTAGTGACCCATTTGCCTATATCTGGAGCTCCCGGGCACAATTGCTCTGATTTTATAGATTTTCAATTGTTTTTATATACATTTATGTGATACTAGCTGTCGCCCGCGACTCCGTCCGCCCGGGTTTAAAAATAGATGTTGGCCGATTCTCAGACCTACTCAATATGCTCACAAAATTTCATGAGAATCGGTCAAGCCGTTTCGGAGGAGTATGGGAACGAAAATTGTGACACTAGAATTTTATATATAAGACTAGATGTACCCGCGACACCGTCTGCGCGGAATTAATATTATTTGATCCTTTATTTAGTTTATTTATATTACAGGATAAAAATTTGTTAGTTCACGATCAATTAAAAAGCAATTAAAGCTTTGAAATACCTTTACCAAAAAACTATCTTAAACTATTGAAGGTTTCTGAAGCTAACATCTCCGTTTAAAACATCATCAGTATCATCTCTGTTTATTTAAATAAAACAGCGTTGATAATAAAAAGATTTTAGTCCCAGAAATCCACAGTAACTTACTGTTTGTCTTTCCAAGGGAAGCTGTGACTGGTTGCTATTATGCGGAGGGAATGCGTCACTAAAATCATGTTTATACAACTAAATCTGACAAAATCAATAATCTACCAACTTACTTCAATCCCCAAAGGCATCACAAATTGACTAAGTTAATAAATCGCCATCTCTACCTGAAATAGGAACACTGAAAAATAAAATCATGAAAAAAATTAAACAATTATATTTAATAATAAAAAAAGAAAAGATATCGCAAACAGCTTAAAAGCTTAGCTAATAAAATTAAAAAACAAAGGGGTAAAAAAATGGATTTCACACTTTTTTCCTGTCGGCGATAGAAGCGCCCTCGCGACCGTTCAGCGGCGCGGTGCCGCGACTACTGCGTGAAAAGCGCACCCCACCTACCCCTAGTTATAGTTATGTTTACATCTTAAATGGGGGTGTGCACAGAGTAATAAGGCTGCAGAGAGTTTAGGCTTTACGAGCCTGTGCTTTATTAGAGCAAACATTTTATTAATTTATGTTGTTTACTCTAATCGTATTTTTATGTATTACATTTTATTTTATGATACAGTAATGAGTTGAATTAATTACAAACATGTTATAAAATTTACGAGAAACATATCTCCTTCAGTCTAAAACGTGTGTAAAAACATAATTATTTTTTAATAAATTGTTTCAATTTGATGTACGTGATAATATGCAGTTTAATTTAAAGTAAAAGAATTAATTATCAAAAAGATTGAAGTAACAAAAAGCGTGCGTTGGCCGGGAATCGAACCCGGATCAACTGCTTGGAAGGCAACTATGCTGACCATTACACCACCAACGCCGACGTTCTAAGTTATTAAATTAACAATAGTTAAAATCATTTTGATTGTAGTCGCGTTAAGACACATATTGTTTGAACAAGTGTTTTTATTAAATAATCCAAACCTTATTAATATTATAAATGTGAATGTTTGTTTGAACGATCTCCAGAACGACTGAACCGCTCATGAGCTTTACACATGTATAAAACATTCTGGAAGCTCAAACAGTCTGTAAGAACAAATACTACGTTTTTTAGGGTTCCTTACCTCATTGGAAAAAAACGAAACCCTTATAGGATCACTTTGTTGTCCGTCCGTCTGTCAAGACTCTTTTTCTCAAAAACGCGTAAAGGTATCAAGCTGGAATTTATTTTAATTCCGCGCGGACGGAGTCGAAGTCGACAGCTAGTAGCTAAATATAGTAATTGCTATTAAATTGTTTAACTTAACTTACAATATAACTTAAGTTAATCTTTACTGATCTAGGAACTCTGCAGATACATTCTTAGTTCTTAGAACTGAGATGAACTAATCGATAACTGAACTGGAATTGTTATTAATAAATGTATAGATGGATGGAACGATGTTTACCTATCGCAAGTTAAACGGGTCTAGTTGAAATTTAGCATAGATGTAGAACATAGTCTGAAAGTACACATAGGCTGATATTTAAGTTTTTTTTTTTAATTTCGCAGGGCAGGAAAGTTTTACAAGCAATGATGGATGGAGATTACTAGAAAATTTAATTTGAAATTTTTGTTTTGTAACGAATTAGTGGCCATATAAATTTACCGAAATGGTGAAGTGACCGCTGCCCATAGATATTCACAATTGTCGATGCGTTGTATACCTTTAATCGTCAGACGAGGAGATGTATAGTGTTAGGAAGAAAATCTGACACTGTGCCGGTGTACTAGCACAACACTCATCATCATCAGCTCACTATACGTCCCCACCGAGGGGCTCGGAGCCTACCCTAAAACAAGGGTGACTAGGTCATAGTCAACCACGCTGGCCCAGTGCGGGTTGGTTGACTTCACACATATGTTTGAATTTCTTCTCAGATATGTGCAGGTTGCATCACGATGTTTTCCTTCACCGTAAGAACGTCAGATAAATGTACATATGTAAATCGAAAAACACATTGATACATGGCGGGATTCGAACCCAGGATCTGCAGATTGCAAGTCAAGTGCTTGACCCCTAAGCCACCGACGCTCTGCCCCTCTGCTCGAGTACAACACTAGCCTTACTAAAATGTCGACGTTTATGTCTTCTAATCATTTTGACACTTGACTTTGTAACGAAAGCGCGCCATTATTATCTCTAAAAATAGAAAGAGAATCTTTCCCCTTACCATGCATCCCCTCCATCAAATCCATCCCGTCCTATCTTTTCCTTATAAGAAAAAGACGAGAAGAGAAAGAGAAGGTAAAGTTCTCCATAGTATATTACCGAAAACACATTTTACAAGGTTATAGCTATAACATATATATTTCGTTTGTTATAATTAAATTGCAGTCTCTACGAGTACAATACACTGTGCAGTCAGTTTGGGCAACATAAGTACGGCACTGTTTCGGGTCGGATGTTATTATTACTCTGTGCCCGATTCATTGCGATATAGATATAGAAAATTGTTTCATAATAACATTTCGATGGTCCCAAACGAAAATAACGTAACTTCGAGATGATGTCGAAAACATGTGAAAGTAATAGAACATTTCTACAGTTGACTTCAGAACTCTGTCATAAATTGCTTCCATTAGTCATTATAATATGAAAATTAAAGCTTTTTTTTATAATAATCATTCAAGAATTCATATATTATCTAGATCTGATTAATTCAAGATTCATTTTATTTTTATAGCGTAGTAATTTTACTAATATTATAAATGTGAATGGATGGATGTTTGTTTGAAGATACCTCCAGAACGGCTAAACCTTCTGTTTCCCTTCCCTTTTTCTTATAAGGAAGAGATGGGAAGTGGAAGTGGATGTTCCGGATGAGAGGATGCATGGATAGAGAAAATGTTTTCTTTATGTGCATCCTCTCCTCCGTGGATTAAAGGTAGGCAACGCATATGCAATTGCATATGTCTATGGGCAACGGTCACTTCGCTATTTCAGCGATTTCATTTGGCCGCTCGCTCATTGCCACCTTGTGATAAAAAAGAACATAGTCTGGAAGAACACATAGGCTACTTATTAAGTTATTTTTATTTGGCGCGGACAGAGTCACGGGCAATCGTAGCCGAGTTTCTTTTGTCTATTCTGCAATTGTTCTTGACAAGCCCTCCCTTATCATTCAATGCAGGTTTTAGAAACAATAACGGAATTAAAAAATTACGTTCCAAAGAGTTTCCAATAAAACCAGTAACACACCTTCAGTTTTACTGCAAAGCTAATACTGTAGGTGTGTAGCTGGCTTAAGATATTTTCACAAAACATATATCCATCTCTTTCATAATTCTTACAAATATTACCGTAGAATAGAGACAACAATATGTTTTGTGTTGCTTCAAGAGTGGATAATCTCATTTAAGTTTTAACAGAGTAATTTATTATTTGTTTGAATGAAAATATTTCAATAAAATGTTTTTAAGAAAACTTTTTCAATAAAATTCTTATTCTAATAGTTATTATACGGAAAAAAAAATATATCAGATCTTACTTGTGGGTAATTTGCTAAAAATCGCTTCTATAACAGACGCGTTGGTGGTGTAATGGTCAGCATAGTTGCCTTCCAAGCAGTTGATCCGGGTTCGATTCCCGGCCAACGCATGATTTTTGTTACTACCGAACATTTTTAAAAATGAAAAGGATAATATGTTAGAGATGGAGATATACTTTCTCCTTAAACGTACTGGTATTAAAATAATAAACAATCATAAGCTCACTATACGTCCCCACTGAGTGGCTCGGAGCCTACCCTAAGGTACGAACACTTAGGGGTGACTAGGCCTTAGTCAACCACTGGTCCAGTGCAGTTTGACTTCACACATATATTTAAATTTCACAGTTGTGTGCATCATCACGTTGTTTTCCTTCACCGTAAGAACGTTAGATAAATGTACATATGTAAATCGAAAATCGATTACAATTTGAACATTATATTATACTAGCTGTCGCCCGCGACTCCGTCCGCACGGGATTAAAAATAGATGTTGGCCGATTCTCAGACCTACTCAATATGCTTACAAAATTTCATGAGAATCGGTCGAGCAGTTTCGGAGGAGTATGGGAACGAAAAATGTGACACGAGAATTTTATATATAAGATTTAAAATAAAACAATTTAACCCCAATACTTAAATCTGTCCTTGTACGATCCACTAACTAAACCCCTGATTCAGGCAAAGGTAAGAGAAGCCGACAAATAACATAATACGTTTAAATTTAATTTAAACCTTTTATATACTAGATTGGAAACACTAAAATGGGGCACACAGCTTTATCACAACAAAGATTGATAACACAAGTGTTGTGGAAGCCTTATTTATTTACTAGTTGTTGCCCGCGACTGCATTCGCGCGGATTTAAAAAACGTAAATAAGTAGCCTATGTGTTCTTTCAGTTTTATGTTCTATATGTATGCCAAATTTCATCGAAATCCGTTGAGCCGTTCTGGAGATATCTTCAAACAAACATCCAACCATCTAAACATTCGCATTTGTAATATTAGTAAGATTTTTTAATTTATTTTTTTAGTTAAAATTTTGACATTTTTCTTACCAGCGATCGCCCGCGATTCTGTCCGCGAGAAATTAAGATAATACTTAATTAGTAGTCTATGTGTTCGTCCAGATTATGTTCTACATCTATGCCAAATTTCATCGAGATCCATTCAGCCGTTCTAGAGATATCTTCGAACAAAAATCCATCCATCCATAGTAAGATTATTTTTGTCTACTAAAATACTTAAATTATATTATTTTAAGTATTTATAAAAAAAAATCATGCGTTGGCCGGGAATCGAACCCGGATCAACTGCTTGGAAGGCAACTATGCTGACCATTACACCACCAACGCACATATCCAATGTACTGAAGATTCACCTGAGAAAACTATTTAGAAAACTTCAATTGTCCTGAAACTTCCATCACTACTGCTATCTCTGTTCCTCATAAAGATAATAACAGAGATGGATGAGTACAGATAGACCAATGGAGATTCACCGTTTCACATGACGTCATTACCTTTCACCTCAGCAACAATGAAATCTTTTACAAAACAACTGAACAAATTATTGTACAAAAACGTGGTACAAAATAACGCAAAAGGTATCACGTTTTTCAATTAAATAGAATAATTGATAGATTAACCTAAAGGAGTAATGAAATGGTTGAATCAAACAAGGCTAGGTAGGTTTGTTATCTGTCCCGAGAAGGAGCTGCCTCGGCAGCTGGCGCAGACGGGGCCGCGGACGAGAGCGAAAGCGTGCCCGTGGTCCCGTCCCGATGCGTTGGAGGAACAGAGGGGTTTAGTGGGTATGCCTCCGCTATGGAGGAGAATCCCACATAACTACCGCGTCCCCCCCGGGGCGCGGAGTATGCATAAAGCGTTCCCTAAAAAAAAAAAAAGGTTGACATCCGTATGTAGTACTAGCTGCGACCTGCAACTTCGTTTGCGCAGTGTTAAAAAAACTTAGTAACCTATGTGTTCTTCCAGAATATGTTATACAAGTGTGCCAAACTTCATCAAGATCCGTTGAGCGGTTCAGGAGATACCTTCTAACATCCATCTAAACATTCGCATTTATAATTAAGTTAAATTATATTTTGTCCGAGAATTCGTCCGCGAGGTAATCTCTGTAGCATTGGAGTTATCTGGTAATAACATCCATCCATTTAAATTACGTGATGTTATTTTAGTCACGTTTGTAATATAAATGTTCATTCTCTTTTATTAATCTTCACTTTCTACTTTTTCAGAATCTTATTCATGTGCGTTGGTGGTGTAATGGTCAGCATAGTTGCCTTCCAAGCAGTTGATCCGGGTTCG
>NW_013528989.1:456925-587507 GCF_000836235.2 Papilio xuthus
GCGCGGAGGTAAAAAATTAGTAACATATGTATTCTTCCAGACTATGTTCTGCTTGTTTGCCAAATTTCATCAAAATCCATTGAGCCGTTCCGGAGATATACCTACAAAACAAACATCCATCCATCCATTATCGCATTTATAATATTAACTAGCTGTCGCCCTTCACTCCGTCCGCGCGGAATTGAGTGAAAAAAACTTAATTCGCAGCCTATGTGTTCTTCCAGACTATGTTCTATATGTATGCCAAATTTCATAAAGATCCGTTAAACCTTTCTAGAGATAACAAACATCCATCTAAACGTTCGCATTTTTAATCTTAGATTAAAAAGGGTCTTGACAGACAGACGGACGGACAACAAAGTGATCCTATAAGGGTTCCGTTTTGTTCCTATGAGTTACAGAACCCTAAAAATGGATTTTATCGAATATTTGTGTTATTGATTAATTAATTAATGTTTATCATTTCAAGTTGTATTCAAACAAGATTTAGTTCGTAATATATAATACATACAAATAGCATAAGGAATCATCATCATCAGCTCACTATACGTCCCCACCGAGGGGATCAGAACCTACCCTAAGAGTGATTAGGCCATAGTCAACCACGCTGGCCAAGTGCGGGTTGGTTGACTTCACACATATCTTTGAATTTCTTCTCAGATATGTGCAGCATCACGATGTTTTTCTTCACCGTAAGAACGTCGGATAAATGTACATATGTAAATCGTAAATCGAAAAACACATTGTTACATGGTAGTTTTCGAACACAGGACCTGCAGATTGCAAGTCAAGTGCTTTACCACTGAGCCACCGACGCTCGCATAAGGAATAAGGAATAATTCCTATAAATTTAATATTAGATCGTGACATCACTTTTCTGTGTAAGCCGTACTCAGAAATATATTCATATTTTAATATTCCACGACTGAGTCCATTTACTTAAGCACATCGCATTGGTGGATCAGGGCCTAAAACCTCGACTTGTAATCTGCAGGTACTACGTTCGAATCCCGTCATGTACCAATGGGTTTTCTCAATTTTAATATGTACTTTTATTCCATGTTCTTACGGTGAAGGAAAATGTGATGTTGCACATATCTGGGAGGAAATTCAAAGATATGTGTGAAGTCAACCCGCACTGGGCCGTGGTTGACTATTGCCTAGTCATCTCTAACTTAGGGTAGGCTCCGAGCCCCTCGGTGGGGACGTATACCGAGCTGATGATGTTGAAGGCATCTCACATCGGTGGACCAATGGTTAAAACCTTGGCTTGTAATCTGCAGGTACTACGTTTGAATCCCGCAATGTACCAATGTTTTCTCAATTTAAATATGTACATTTATTCCATGTTCTTACGGTGAAGGAAAACATAGTGTGCACATGTCTGGGAGGAAATTCAAAGATATGTGTGAAGTCAAATGGTCACTGTGGTTGACTATGACCTAGTCACCTCTAACTTAGGGTAGGCTCCGAACCCCTCAGTGGTAATGTATAGTGAGCTGATGATGTTGAGGATCTTTGTATATAACTCCACATCGTCGTAACCAATATTATATATTTTAATAAAAAATATTCCACTGTGGTATTTTCAAGTACAATAATTTCTAAGTTGTATCTTTGTATTATCGAACAACGGCGTTGGTGGTGTAATGGTCAGCATAGTTGCCTTCCAAGCAGTTGATCCGGGTTCGATTCCCGGCCAACGCACGCTTTTTGTTGCTTACCAAAAAATTCGATTCAATCTAACCATACTATATTTTTGCCACACTTTAGTATATGCAGTTTTTACGTCAATTTAACATTAACGGTTTGATTAATTTTAAAAAGAGAGGTATCATACTGTTTACGAATAATCTTACTAATATTATAAATGCGAATGTTTTGATGGATGGATGTTTGAAGGTATCTTCTGAACAGCTGCATAAATCTAACGAAATTTTGGAACAGATCAGTCTGAAAGAACACAGACTACTAATTTGTTAATTCCGCGCAGACAGAGTTGCGGGCGATAGCTACTTATTGTTAAACAGTAACAATATTAACCAGTAGACTTTAGCTTCTAAAATCAATATGCATTCGAAATAAATCTCACTTCAAACGAAACGGTAATTGGAAAGAAAAAAACTACAAAACCCCCGTTCACCCCCACTATTTGCCTTCCTCCCTGTAATGGTTGCATCCCGAGGTAAATACGCGTTACGTTTTATATTCCATCTCACTCGCACTTATTGTGAATACATCTATTTGTCGCTTCACAATATCAATCGATTGATTGGTAACATTTGAGTTATTATTTAAGGATAAATCTTGAGATATGTTTTATTAGAAACGGGATTAAACTAAATTATTACAGTTTTAGGTCACAAAATATTACTTAATATTCTATTCTAAAAAAATGAGAGTTGAAAAAAGTAATTTTTTTTAATATTATTCGCCATAAACATATTTTTGCTTTTATTTTTTCAAAGGGAATAATATGATATGTTTTTGTACATGTCATTTGGCAGTGGAAAGTTACAATTAAATAAATAATTTTCAGATTTGTCGTCAGATGAGTCATCTCCCGTGTAGCAGGTGTAGGTGCCTTAGGCGATGCACACTGCTCGTTAGCAGAGCGGAACAACTTGCAATGTCATTTTATTCCTGCTAAGCCTTAAAGCTTCAAGAGATGTAAATATTTTTATTCACAAATAGTGTTTATATGTTAATATTATTTATGGTTTTGTATTGAATAAATTCATATCTTTATAAAAATTGCATTTGAAGGATCAGTTTGGTTAACAATATTATATAAAATATTATAGCAGATATAATATTAAATAGCTAGTAGTATTCGGCGAATTAATATTATTTTCTATTTATGTTTCGCTACCAGGAATCCACAGTAAATGGTTTTTTTCTAGAAATATCAAAACGCCTAGTAAAATATTTTTTGTCATAAAAAATGTTTGCTATTATAAATTGCAAGGAGCTTCTATTAAAACCTTACAATCATGATCAATCATGAGTTATTCTACTTTGGATGGTATACGTAAGAATATTCATACTCTTGGTGCTTGCGCTTGTCGTGTACATAACTTGTCATTTTTTGCTTATTTTTTTTTACTATTCGTTTCATTATTATGGTCTCTGTCATTCAAAGACCATATTGAGTGCATGGTCTGTTAACATTGACAATGGAGTGAACAAACAGTAAGTCGTTTCCTGGTTCTATTGTGTGACATATACGAACATTGATAATTGTGTGAACTTGGTACTGGATGTGTGTTCATGTAGATTAATCTTTGATTTTATCATATAGTTTTAACATCTATGTTATGAAGAGTTTTTAGATGGATGGATGTTTGTTTGAAGGTATCTCCAGAACGGCAAGGATCTCGCTGAAATTTGGCATATACAGGGTGTGCCAAAAGGTTACGTACATAGGAAGGGGGATGATTGGGGTGGTCACAAGGGTCTCCAGAAAAATTAAATAAAAATACGTGCGGTGGGAGTACCGAGATGATCATCGACACCCATGGACATCTGGAACACCAGAGGAACTGCAGATTCGTTGCCGGCCTTTTGGAAATGGTATGTTAGCTTCTTGAAGGACTCTAGGTCGTATTGGTTGTATAGTAATTTTTAGATATCTTGGCAGCTCATAAAGTCGCACGAGTCGCTGCGCAGAACACAATTTTAGTTGGGGCGTAGTGGATAGGTGAGGAGAGCTCTGCGCAACGCTGACCTTGAGCCATCAAAACATTTGAAAAGAACTATACAGTTTTGCTGATTTTTTAAATGAGTATTTCTTGTATATTTTATAGGAATTGGTTGAAAAAAAAAATACGTTTAAAAAGATGATTTATTAAGATTTAAAATCACCATTTTTTAAGTACAGCAAAATACAATTTATCAGTTGTCGTTAGGTTATGGCAACATTAATATTACTACATAAATATATATTATTTATAACAGCCTACCCTTTTTTCCAGATAGAGCGAAGTGTAGTCTTCTATACAACTTTATCAGCCGTCTATTCTTATGTATATGTTCTTTTATAAAATCCATACATACATTCTTTGTTCTACCTTTTTACTACTTTCGACACTTATTAATATCTATTTACAATATTCACTAGGTAAAATTTATTAAAAAAATCTAGATAGACAAGGCATCATTTAGCACCATACATAATTTTGCACGATTCATTTTTTAATTTATATTATTTTATTTACAAAAATAAATTTGGTATATAAGCAAATACCGAAAAATAACTTAATAAAGTATATATTTTTCAAGACACAACATTATTTTTTTGTATACATATTTTGTAATCATTTTTTTTATATCATAAGGTGGCAAACGAGCGAGCGGTCACTTGAAATCGTTGAAATAGCGAAGTGACCGTTGCCCATAGACATACGCAATTACATATGCGTTGCCTACCTTTAATCGACGGAGGAGAGGATGCACAGAAAGAAAATATCTTCCCTTTCCATGCATCCTCTCAACCGGAAAGTCCACTTCCACTTCTCATCTTTACCTTATGAGAAAAAGGGTGGGAAGGGAAAGAGGACTAAATTAGGCCTCCGGGACGCACACATCATCAGATGTAACGCGGAATTGCTTCCACTTGACGCGTGTTTTCTGTGTGGTCGTGGTATTTCACCGGGCGAGCCGGGACAATTCGTGCGAAGTTAAAGCGGGCTCTACCACTGTTAAATTTGTCATTTATATAATATAAAATCTATTTATTTATTTACTACATATAATTAGCACCTTGGATATTATTTGTGATGTTTTAATTTAATAGCCTTTAAGAAAACATAAAATACTTCAATAAACAAGACAACAACAATTATCTACAATAATAACTGTGGGTTTCTGAAACCAAATTCTCTCTTTAAAAATATTGTTATCTTATATATTTTATACAGAGAATTTGGTCTCAAAAACCCACGGTAATTTATATTTACATTAAATAAATATTAACTAGCAAATGTTAAGATGTTTAAAAAATTCTCTTTCCTACATTGGTACATAAAAAAACTAATTTAAATTCATCTCTTAATATATATTTAGCTGCACGATTTTTAGTTTCGAAATAAATTAAAATAAGGAACTTTTCAATATTAATAAAGGCACTGAAATATCGAAACGTCTACGCTTAAAAATAATACTGTAATAACGCATCAACTTTCAACTGTCCTACCAAGACAGAATACCAAACTCGTATCGAGTAAAAGATCAGTCTCTTATAAAAATCTTAATATACTATCGATTTATACATAAAGATTCGACATATTTAGGATCCATTTCATCAATCTCCCTACCTTTAGTCTCTGGTACAAAAAGAACTACAAACAGTAGACAAAGAACAGATATTCCTGCATACAACCAGAAAAGACCATATAATCCTATATGATCCTGTATATCAGCTGCTGTTTTAACATTAACGAAACCACACAAATGACTAAAACTAGTAGCTAAAGCACTACCAGTACTTCTATATTCCAAAGGAAATAATTCACCAATCAATAAAGAAGATATTGGACTGATACCCAATGAAAATGCAATAGTAAACGTTAATACACAAATCAAAGGTATCCAATCATACGCGCCAGGTTCTGATTGTGTTAGATCAGTGGAATTCATGAATATCGCCATATAATATGCATAAGAACCATATCCAGCTAAAGCAATAGACATCATGACTCCACTTATCATTAGCAAAGGAAGTCTTCCAACGTTATCGATCAGCATACCTGATAAACATGAAGCTAAAAGTTGAACAGCACTTGTAGCTATTGCCCCACCATGAGGATTCATCATCCTAAAGGTCTTTTTAAACATGGGTACAGCGTAAAAACTAAAAACATGAGCACCAGTAAACCTTTGGAAGAACATTAATCCGCACGTGATCAAAACAGGTCTTGTCAACCTTTTTGATAGTAAAACTTTCAACTTTCCTGCTCTTCCATTGTGGTACTGTTTACTTGCTAGAATATTTGTTCTTATTGTAGCTAACTCCTGCCTGATATCGGAGTCAGGACCCCGTAGCCATTGTAAAGAATCTGCTGCTTCTTCCTCTTTCCCTCTTAGGAATAGAGACGAAGGAGTTTCAGGGATGAAGAGGAGAGCCAGGAAGAGTAGAATCGGCGCGGTAGCAACCACGAATGCCAGTTGTTGCCAATTCAAATATGCTCCTAGTGAGTAAGAGATGAGAATTCCAATTTGGCTGAGTATTTTTGACACGGAACTGAGACATCCTCTTATTTCTGGAACGGCTATCTCCGTGATATATACCTGAGAACAATAGAAAACATATTATAACTTAAACTAAAATGTGTCTATACGATAGATAAGTTTGACAAGTAACGTCTATGAAGTATTGAATTTATTTTGTATGAAGATTAATGTTGTACTTAATAAACGATTGTCATAGTGTCGGACTGTCGCTTCAACGAATAACTGTGAACTATTAAGTATCTGTTGCGCTTTATATGCATGTTTGGGTGTTTTTATAGGTCATTTTATAATTGACAACAGCGCCATCTAGTTAAAAAAATTTGAAAGAAAAATTGGACTTTACGTGCTTTTTTAAAATAATTTGCTAAACCTTGTAAGTATGGTTTTGTTAATCAAATTTAAACCGAAAAAAGTATTATTTATAATTTCATTATATTTTTATATATAAATAAAATGTTCCGTGAAAAAAGAGGCGCTGTGTTTTTACAAAATTATTTTCGCTTTACGCTGATTATCATAAATCGAAATATAATTGTCTCTCAGTCTGTTTGTCAGATTTAAATAAAAGATGAACGTCAATTCCTACTCCTATTTAAAATGGATTCGTTTCATTCCCCTTTATATGTATGAATACAAAGACATTGTTATTTCAGTTTTACAAAGACGAGCTCAGAAAAACAACGCGTGTCCAAACTGCTGATATTTTACAAACAAATGAATAAACAAAAATTGTGACGTCATTGCATACTACTTTTTAATCGTCTGCGCACTTTTCCAATAAGTCGATACTTTCCTCTAGGATAGCCTTTTGCATCAATCATTTACAAGAATATAATTAACACGAAAAACAACTATTTCTTTTATCTTATTACTTTCAAGATGTTCTTTCATTGTAAAAGCAATTCTTATTGTTTAAATACGTCTATTATTCTTTGTTATTGGACCACGGTCTTTGTTTCGCATTTACTCATTGGCTTTCTGAATGTTCTCTGCGGACGTTTTCATTATAATATTTACAGGCCAAGGCCATGTATGTAGAGCTCATAGATATATTAATCTATTAGACACGTCTTGTATTAATATAAAATTTTAAACAGATTTCAGACATAGTATTCTATAGCTATATCCCAATAAATACCGTTTTTTGAAACAATTGTAGGTTGTAGAGCTATTAATTAAATAGACATGTCTTATTTATTTGTTTTAATTATAAAACATAGATGGCAGCACCACTGATCTCTGATCACAGAGCTTTGAATTCGATCCGATATGAACGCACCTGGAAGTTTAGACAAAGTGCATTCGTTACAAAGCGATTCAAAAATGTAAAGAACTAACGATAACTTTCGATAATTCACGTGATTGTCGCGCGACAGGCCCATACATTTTTGAAGTTCGCTATGGAATCGTTTCGAAGCGAATGCATTTTGTCGAACCCGTCTGTTGATAGTACGTGAGAGTGAATTCAATCTATATCAATAGTTCGAATTCACACAACAGATACAAACCACTACTATCAGCGCCAAGATGGCGAAAATCAAATAGGCATCAAATATTACGTTTTATTTATATATCCAGTCTGTTGACAGAGTTAGTAATAACCTAATTCATCTGATGAAATGCAGAATAATTACCTAGTCTTCTGAGTTACTGGTATCACACAAACTGAGCCATCGTTTCTACCATACTAAATAAAAATAAAACACTAAAGCAGTCTTTCCCAAAGTGGGCGATAACGCCCCCTTGTGGACACTGCAGGTCTCAAGTTGCGGGTTATAGTAATAGTTTCGTTTAGAATTCTCCGTTAATATACATATATAGGTCACAATAATTACTTAATTTAATTTTGAAGTTATAGTGGTTTTTAAATATGTGAAAATATGGGGGGCGCTAAAAAAATATTTATTGTCAAAGTGGGCAGTAGACAAAATAAGTTTGGGAACGACTGCACTAAAGGATAAACAGGAAAACTTTAACAGTGGTAGAGCCCGCTTTAACAACTTCGCACGAATTGTCCCGGCTCGCCCGGTGAAATACCACGATCACACAGAAGACAGGCGTGAAGTGGAAGTAATTCCGCGTTTCGTCTGATCAGTGTGCGTCCCGGTGGCCAAATTTAGTCCTCTTTCCCTTCGCACCATTTTTCTTATAAGGAAAGGATGGGAAGTGGAAGTGGACTTTCCGGATGAGAGGATGCATGGAAAGGGAAAATATTTTCTTTCTGTGCATCCTCTCCTCCGTCGATTAAAGGTAGGCAACGCATATGCAATTGCGTATGTCTATGGGCAACGGTCACTTCGCTATTTCAGCGATTTCAGGTGGCCGCTCGCTTGTTGGCCGGCTTATGATATAAAATGAAAATAAAAAAACTGTGCTTTTATTCGCGAAGCTATAATAACTATTTCTTATATTTTAAGTAACGTTTTAGCTTCACATATGACCGATATACTCAGTATTGTGTAAGGAGCTAAAGCTGAGACGCTTTCACGTTTTTGTGTCGCCGTGAGAATACAAGTGACACTACAAAACAACCTTTTAAAATTCAACAGTTACCATTTGTTCATAGTTCACTGTTATGACTGACACACGGTTGACAACTTTGTCGAGCAATATGAATATATGTACCAAATTAAGTAAGAAAGATATTCAAAGAAATTGTGAAACAAAAAAGAACTGTTTTTCCATTATTTTGATTAATAAATCACATATTAATCGTTGGTTTTGTTATACATAAATCTTTGTATAAAACCTATTGTCATCCCTGTCATTATCTTCTCCTACGTCGATTAAAGTTACGCATATGCAATTGCGTATGTCTATGGGCAACGGTCACTTTGCTATTTCAACCATTTCAGATGGCCGGTAACTCGTTTGCCACCCTATGATAAAAAAAACATTACTACCTAAGGAAAACGAATTAGGCAAATGCTATTAAAAAAATTCAGAATTAAAATTAATTAAATTAAAATCAAACTAAATAATCTGAACGACACTATGTCACGTGCTACGCATAAAAAACAATTTCCAATCGCTCCCAATGGAGCGTCTGTGGCTCAGGAGCGTCGGTGGCTCAGTGGTCAAGCACTTGACTTGCAATCTGCAGGTCCTGGTTTCGAATCCCGCCATGTACCAATGTGTTTTTCGATTTCCGATTTACAAATGTACATTTATCCGACGTTCTTACGGTGAAGGAAAACATCGTGATGCAACCTGCACATATCTGAGAAGAAATTCAAAGATATGTTTGAAGTCAACCAACCCGCACTGGGCCAGCGTGGTTGACTATGGCCTAATCACCCTTAACTTCGGGTAGGCTCCGAGCCTCTGGTGAGGACGTATAGTGAGCTGGTGATGATGATGATGAATCGCTCCCGTATGAAACAAGCGAGTGAACTATTCCATAGAGTTGGTAACCCGTGTGATTGATTGAAGTGAATAAATACATTGTTTTTTACTTTATTATATTGTTATCTCTGTTGTGTCAAAGATAATGATAGGGATGGCGATATATTTTATACAGAGATTTTATCTGGAAATTCACAGTTAATACGTTACTTAGTTACTACAAAAAAAGGTGTTAAATAATCTTTTTTGTATTTACAAATAAATTGTAAATAAATTTATAATAACTTGCTCAATTAAAAAACTTGCAAATTAAAAAATCTGCTAATATTTTAAATTAAAATATATATATATATATATATATATATATATATATATATATATATATATATATATATATATATGCCAAATTTCGTCAAGATCCGTTTAGTCGTTCCGGAGATACCTCCTAACAAAAATCCGTATAAAGTTTAATTTTATGATATTAGTAAGATGTCACTGTCTTATTTCCTTTTATTCGAGAACTTTAATTTAAAATTGGAGCACAAAAAAAATTATAATTGTCCTGTTTAAAAATTAATAACTCTATGCAATAGTATCCATTCATGTAAATATCGAACGCAGCGGCCGAACTGCGCAATTAATTACATTGTTTTTTTTTTATAAATATTAAACATGGGAAGTATTTTCGGTGATTACATGAAAAATATTTTAATAGACGTAGGAAAACGACGATTTACTAAGAGTAGTGTTTCTAAGACCTTACAAACAGTTTAAAACATACTGTTTTGTCAAAGACAACAGAGATGACAGAAGAAACAGATATTTTGGTCTTAGAAACCAATGATAAATCTTCTTATTAAAATGTCAGTTTTTATTTTTAAAATTATGTCTAAAATTTAAATTTAAATTAATATCTGTGCGATTTTATCAATGTTACTAATATTATAAATGCGAATGTTTAGATGGATGGATGTTTGTTAGAAGGTATCTCCAGAACAGCTGTATAGATCTCACTGAAATTTAGCATAGATGTAGAACATAGTCTGGAAGAATACCTAGGCTACAAATTAAATATGTTTTAATTTTGCGCTGACGGATTCGCGGGCGACATCTATGGTAATATAAATTACTGATGATGGTAATATCGAGTAATACTGACCTGAGTAATCATGGTAATACAGCAGACGAGCATGCCACCACAGAAGGACGTCGCGGAGATCATATCAACGCTGTTAGAGAAAGCAGTTGCTACCCATGCGAGAGTATACGGCAGAGCAGCCGCCAGAAGTATACTCCGGCGACCGTATCTCATCACA
This sequence comes from Papilio xuthus, assembly GCF_000836235.2. Lineage (NCBI taxonomy): Eukaryota > Metazoa > Arthropoda > Insecta > Lepidoptera > Papilionidae > Papilio > Papilio xuthus. The sequence goes on from NW_013528989.1 coordinate 467,818, forward strand.
ACACCACCCAGGATACCACCTATTAGAGCACCTGGAAAGATAAAGAACAATACATTAATAAATAATTTAGAAGCATTCGGGTCTAAAAATAAAACGTGAACACCCCAAACCCTACCAAAATTTAAAAGTGACTACTGATTTTTTTTGATGTGATCTTAGGTCACATCTTTTGTTTCCATATATGGACTAGCTGTAAGACGTAGTTATTTGTGCCTTGTGTTTTATTTCTCCAAAACGGCTGCGTGGATCTTGATGAAATTTGGCATTATAGAACTTAGTCTGGACCACATAGACTACTTAAGTGCTAATAGGCTTTTTTTAATTCTGCGCGAACGTAGTCGCGTGCAAGTATGTACTATATTATTGAAAATATTTGCCCCTAAAACAAAAATCACAAGGCATTGTTCCTACTACATTACTATCACCGATGTTTAAAGTAAAACGTTGAAATGTATTTATATAAAAGAATATTTTAACTTTATCTGACCGAGACAGAGATCGTTGAGAGCGGAACGCACAGACACAAAAATAAACAGACAGCCCCGTATATTTATAGTCGCTGCGAATAACTCCCAACAGATCTGTTATTTGTTTTTAATTAAATAAAATACACTGTTATATTAAATGATGGAGAAATTTTAACAGAATCCATTCTATCACCTTAATATAGTCTGTGGTATAAAGTATATATTTTTTATCTTTATCATGTTAATATTATAAATGCGAATGTTTGGATGGATGGATGTTTGAAGGTATCCCTAGAACAGCTGTTTGGTACTACTGCACCGACGGCGGGGCAGCAGTGCGGGGGACACCCTTACAGACCCCACCCGCCGCCCCGCGCGCCCTTCACTCTGCATCTACCAATTGCGCGCCATTCCGCCCGACTATAATCATTTGCATTACAATCATCAGTCACAACCAGCCTTTCATTGCATCATCATACAGTCCACTCGCTCAACAACAGCTGAACGGATCTCGTTCATTGGCATACATATATAACATAGTCTGGAAGAATACATTGTCTACTAATTATTTATTTTTTTTGATTTCGCGCAGATGGAGTCGCTGGAGACAGCAAGTCTCTCTGTCTGTATGTCTTCTTACACGCAAAAACTACTGAACCGATTTAAATCAATCAGTTTTTTACACATATAGTCTAGAGCCTGGAGAAGGACATAGGCTACTTTTTAACGCGAAAAAGGGGTTGTAAGGGGTTGAAACTGTGGTTTGGAAATTTGTGCGGAAGTATTTTTCATCTTCATTAGGTTTTACACACACATCACAGTTAGGTTTATTTAAATGTCTTGTAAGTTCAATATGTTTTGTTGTAATATTTTATTATTTAAAGTAAAAATAATTAGCCCTAATTATTAAAAATGCCTCCCAAACACATTTCACGCGAACAAAGTCGCGAGTTAATCTAGTTTCTATGGAAATCCGCAACACCAAAGTTGCAATGCCTTTAAAAAAGAGGTTCGCTTTTTTGAAGCACTTGTCGTATTGGTTTGAAATTATGACGCAGACGATATTCATCTGTTTTTCATTCTACTTGGCATAAGTTTGGAAACGGCTCAATTTCAAAGTTCATTGAACTTCCCACGTGACTTTTATTATATTTATCCATGAAACCAATTTAAAATAGATTAAATTGGGTGTTGTAATTTAAACAAATCGTGGGTAACTTTTGCCCGCGACTGCGTGGAATTAAAAAAACAACTTAGTCGTCTATGTTTTACGTCTATGCTAAATTTCCACGAGATCTGTAGAGCCGTTCTGGAGATACCGTTTGAAAACCCAAACATCCAAACTTTCGCAGTTATTATATTAGTAAGGTCTCAATCACTTGGCTACAGGTCCTGGGTTCGAGTCCCGCCATAGACCTATATTTTCAATTTACATATGTACATTTATCCGACGTTCTCACGGTGAAGGAAAACATCGTGATGCTACACATATCTGCGAAGAAATTCAAAGATATGTGTGAAGACATGCACTGGGCTAGCGTGGTTGACTATGGCCTAGTCATTCCTAACTTGGGAAGACTCCGAGTCCCTCATTGGGGATGTATAGTGAGCTGATGATGAAGATTAAGTTTGCTACGTGTACTTTATAACTTAAGTAAGCAAGCAGTAACTTTAAGTGTACCGTTAGATTCATAAAACAACTTTCATACAATTTATCGACGATTAAGTTGTAAATCTTGATTTTAATTATATATCCAATAACATTTCCAGTTATTCTAAACCTTTGTTAACTTAATAGTTATACAGTTAGTGATGTAAAGACTTTAGTTCGTTAATTTATAATATAATTTACTGTTAGCCGTTAATCTTACTGTAGCATTCGTTGCGTTATATTTGGCACGTTCACGTACCGACACGTGTTGCCGGTCCAAAGGTCTGACATCGACTGACGTCCCCTCTCTCCGGCATGTACTTATGGCGTGTACGCTCGAGACAAACAACACTACGTTTATGCATATACTACACTTACCATAAGTATATACTATGCCTTGTCTTACTAATATTATAAATGCGAATGTTAAGATGGATCGATGGATGTTTGTTTGAAGGTATCTCCAGAACGGCTGAATGTATCTCGATGAAATTTGGCATAGATGTAGAACATAGTCTGGAAGAACACATACTAAGTTTTTTTTTTAATTCCACGCGGTTAGAGTTGCGGGCGTCAACTAGTATATCATAAACTGAAATGGAAAATACGGAATTTTAAAAACACATGATTTTAATTCGTGTCTTCTTATATTTAAGTTATATTTTAGCTTGTGGCCTACGACTATATAATTTGGTTTTCAATGTTAAACACATTAATGTAATTTTTCAATGGAATATCAGCACATATTTTAATACCATTTTGTATCTTGTAAATTAGCAAATAAGGTTTAATTTTGCTTGTTGTCTATGAAATTGTATTTCACAGTCCCTTTGTATGCAAAGTTAACACGAATCCAAACAGTGTTTATGATGTATTGTAGTCAAGTAAATGTTGAATAAAATTATTGCTATAATAGAAATTGTGCGGGTTCACTTGTATTTACTAGGATTTAATATAAAATTGTCGAAGTAATAGCTTAATAGAATGTAGTTCATGAACCTTATGTAACTAGCTGTCGCCCGCGACTCCATCAGCGGGGAATTAAAAAAAAACCTTAATAAATAGCCTATGTATTCTAGAGCCCGCGCAGGTTTTAAAAAATCTTTATAAGTAGTCTATGTTCTTTCAGACTATGTTCTATATTTGTGCCAAATTTCATCCAGGTATGTTCAGCCGTTCTGGAGATACCTTCTAATAAACATCCATTCATCCATCTATCCGTCTAAACTGAATCCTGGGTTCGTATCCCGCCATGAACCTATGTGTTTCTCAATTTACATATGTACATTTATCTGACGTTGTTACGGTGAAGGAAAACATGGTGATGCTGCACTTATCTGCGAAAGTCAAAGATATGTGTGAAGTCATGCACTGGGCTAGAGTTGACTATGGCCTAGTCACTAACTTAGGGTGGGCTCCGAGCCCCTTTTTTTTTTTTCAGAGGGGAATGCTTTATGCATACTCCGCGCCCCGGGGGGGACGCGGTAGTTATGTGGGATTCTCCTCCATAGCGGAGGCATAACCACTAAACCCCTCTGTTCCTCCAACGCATCGGGACGGGACCACAGGCACGCTTTCGCTCTCGTCCGCGGCCCCGTCTGCGCCAGCTGCCGAGGCAGTTCCCTCTCGGGGCTCCGAGCCCCTCGGTGGGGACGTATAGTGAGCTGATGATGATGAATACACTAAGATAAATCAAGAAATACAGACACAGAAGTCTGAAATATATTCTAAGAATATCTGAAGAGTTAGCTCGTATTCAATTTAATTTACGACGCAACAATTCTGATACTTGATTACGTTTCTGATTCCAACTGACGTCAGGAATGTGAATCCAAAAATAAAGCTTCGTATACACTGATCAAATCTTGAGATTGTCGTAAAATTGTGTAGAATTGTAGTGTAAACTAACCTTTATATTGCCAGTTATGTTTTATAGAGAAATGTAGCTGTTTAATAAATAAAAAGTATTTTATACGAAGTTAATAATTTTGCTTGGATTATTTGTTTGATTTAGGCATTGTTAGATGGCGCTATTACTAATTTTAAACATAAACTACTCATTTATTACTCGATTTTACTAATGTAATAAAACACTATTAGGATCTAAATCAGACGAGACAAGTATGAAGGAATTTACAGTAACAACATCGAGCGTCGGTGGCTCAGAGGTCAAGCACTTGACTGCAATCTACAGGTCCTGAGTTCGAATCCTGCCATGTACCAATGTGTTTTCGATTTTCGATTTACATATGTACATTTATACAACGTTCTTACGGTGAAGGAAAACATTGTAATGCTGCACATATCTGAGAAGAAATTCAATGATATGTGTGAAGTCAATCCGCACTTGGCCAGCGTGGTTGACTATGGCCTAGTCACCCGTGACTTTGGGTAGGCTCCGAGGCCTTCAGTGGGGACGTATAGTGAGCTGATGATGATGATACATATTATAAATAAAGTGCCTAGGTGTATTGTTGTTAATAACGAAAAATTTATTATTATAATTTATGTCTGTATGTCTGTCCGCATGACCGCGTTTGTTCCGGGTAATCTCCGGAACTTCTAGTCTTTGACGGGAAGATGGCTGATGCACGCGTGCATATTATGGGTTACACTGTTTTATTCTGTGCTGACGAAGTTATAAAATTAATAAAAAATTGCAATTGTTTTGATAACGCTAAGTACAAATGCTACCTAACTTAACATAAACGGAGAACCCACATCAAAGTACTATGGATCGACCACAAAACATAACATTGCGAAGTGGTCGTAAAATTCACCACTTTACAAACTGCCAAGTGGTTACTCGGTACGCGAATCCGTCAAATTTAAACATAAACACATAAGGATTAAATTCCTTTGAATCTTTGACATCTTTACACGTTCCTGGACATTTTTAGGTTAATAGTTTATTGGCATGATTTAGCACGGAAGCGATTTCGGCCCTTATGAACCAAATGATTTTTTAATGTGACATCAATCTCAGTTTGATTGATTCGTTCCTTGTTTTTAGGGTTGCCTGTTTAAATGTTAAATAAATAATCTGTATTACAAACCCAATATGTACTTCTACTAATATTATAAAGAGGAAAGTTTTGTAGTTTTGTATGTAACGAAAAAAACTCAAAAACTACTAGGAACTATTTTAAAAATTCTTTTGCAATAAGAAAGTTACATTATCAAGGAGTAACACAGGATACATTTACTAGTAGAATGTTTTGTTTTTTTAATCCGCGAGGACGAAGTCACAGGCCAAAGCTAGTGCTAGTGAAAACAGGATCTTAGAAAAAAAAATAAGACCACGTAGATACAGTGTCATCCAAACTTTATTTCAGCTCGGTTCGTCCAGAACATAATTTAAGGAGCGCGGATGTAAAAGGATGTAGTGCGAGGCTCATCCCTGCGCACTTCAACCAAAGCGAAGTCATGAGTTTGTAACTAACATCGCGCATCCATTAAGTTTGAATCTTGTAATAGACACCTAAGACCCTTGTCAAGGCATGGTCAAGTCTCCTAACTTAGGAGACTTCCTACTCGTCTAAAGTAAACTCTCTTTAAAATTGTTTACGTTGACTGTCTCTTTTTTTTTCCAGAGAGGAATGCTTTATGCATACTCCGCACCCCGGGGGGGACGCGGTAGTTATGTGGGATTCTCCTCCATAACGGAGGCATACCCACTAAACCTCTCTGTTCCTCCAACGCGTAGGGACGGGGCCACGGGCACGCTTTCGCTCTCGTCCGCGATCGTTGACCGTCTCCTAAACTTTTTGCAAGTAATTATAAATGTAAATTTATTCTTGTCAATTAAGACACGTCTGTATATGCTAAATAATAGTTTGCGAGCACAAATGCAGCACAAACAGACGGACAATGTTGATGATTGTTATTGTGCAAGTACATGTAGGGTCAGCAAAATATTGTAGTTAAAATTATGTATGCAATAATGCCTAATCTTACTAATATTATAAATGCGAAATTAAATGGATGGATGTTTATTTGAACGGATCACACAAGGTAGGGCCTAGTTTTGAAGAACACACAGGCTACTTACAAAGTTTTTTTAATACCGCACTGACGGAGTCGCGGGCTATTTTAAATCTAACTTAAAATTGTATTAGAAATCTACACTTTAATATATATATACAAATTAATGACCTCTTCGATTTTCAAAGGCCTGCCACATCTACATATTCTAAGGGCGCAGTTACAGTAGTGATTAGAAGAGAGCGCGAATTGAGAAGCGATAAATGGACAGACTATGAACTGTGGAATTTTGTGCTTATTTGATTTTCGCCATTTTGGTATTGAAGGTTGCAGTTGATAGAGATAGTGTTGATTCGAAATAATAAAGATAGTTTTATTATTTGGAGCCACAGACGCGTTTAAATCGGAAAGATGAAAGCCGTTATTTCCAAGGAATGACCTATGCATTTATAAATATTAATTGGACGACAGTTCTTTAATTGCAAGTTGATGTGATGCGTGGATAGAAAAAGTAAGGCCTTAATGGAAGTCATAAAAATAAAACTTGAATGTTATTATTGGTTCAATTTTTTGCTAACCTTACCAGCGTATGAATATCAAACAAAGCGTCGGGAAACGCAGTGTTTGTTTGTCTGTCTGCCAACGCACGAAGTCGGGTGGCGAAACTATGTTTGTGTTTACTATTGCCTTTTGAATATTCTTATTAATGATGACGTAGTTTGGGCGCCAAATAATATGTCAGTGAGTAAGTGACGATGGAACGAAAATTTACTTTTAATAAAGAAAAAAATAGATAAATGAATGTACTTTTCGGCCAGTGTGACGAATGTTTGATATTTTACTTTTTATATTGTGAAAGAGGTTTTATACCTTTTTTTTAGATTTTGAAATGTTAAGGAATAATTCAAATTTTGCGTTTGAATATGGAACAGTTTTTTTTTTAATTCGCAAAAGATTACTTGGCAGTAGAAACATATTTTTAATAACCAGATTATTAAAGACTAATAAATTACTAAGGGTCGGTGGCTCAGGGGTGTCAGCACTTGACTTGTAACCTGCAGATCCTGGGTTCGAATCCGGCCATGTACCAATGTGTTTTTCGATTTACATATGTACATTTATCCGGCGTTCTTACGGTGAAGGAAAACATCGTGATGCAACCTGCACATATTTGAGAAGAAATTCAAAGATATGTGTGAAGTCAACCAACCCGCACTTGGCCAGCGTGTTTGACTATGGCCTTATCACCCTTAACTTAGGGTGAACTCCGAGAACCTCGGTGGGGACATATAGTGAGATGATGATGAAGCGTCAAAAGCCTAATGGTTTAGGATACGGATTTCCGATCACGAGGTCGGGGGTTCGAATCCCGACATTCGACTATTGTCGTAAACCATATCCTAGCACAAGCATACAGCTTAGTTGGAATGGTAAAAGAAATATTAGTAAATTTCCAAAAAAATCTGCTAATATTTAAAAAAAAAAGATGAAATTTAATTTTTGTTTTAATTTAGTTATAACTGTTGTAACGTCTTAGAAATATATTTTTAAAAACCAGATTATCAAAGACTAAAAAATTACTTACTTTCTACATTTTCCTTCAAAAAAAAACTAAAATCACTCGTATTTTAAATCTTCTTAAAGTACATACATACGATGATACAAACTGGATAACAAATTGCTTCGCTTCAGCATTAATATACACAAATAATTTGTCTGTATCTGGTTAGTATCAACTACAAACGTGGGATGTAATTTTGTAGCGCGTACTCTGTTATTTGAGAAACATTAAAAATTTTGCAATCTTGTTTTAAGTTGCTCTTCCTTAGAAAGATTTATAAGTTTATTTTTTTAAATACAAAAATGTAGACCAATTTATTAAACAACTTGTTAAAAAGTTTTGTGACTTTAATATATTTTACTTATATAATTCATGTTTTTGATTTACATATGTACATTTATAACGTTCTTACTGTGAAGGAAAACATCGTGATGCTGCACATATCTGAGAAGAAATTCAAAGATATGTGTAAAGTTAACCCGCAGTGGGCCAATGTTATTGACTATCACCTAGACACCTCTAACTTAGGGTAGGCTCTGAGCCTTCAGTGGGGACGTATAGTGAGCTGATGATGTTTATTACAAATTCACCAAACAAAACATCTGTTTCGCTGCTACATGAAAGACGGTGTACAAGATAAATTCACAAATTTCCAAATTTTATTGAACCCTTTGTTTCAGAACGCTAACGATGTATAAAATACGGGATGTTTCGACCTGAATACCTCTTCCTATACAGGGTAATGACCATTTACTAACGTCGTGATATATTGTGATGGAAGACTGTACTGGTTTGTAACAAACTAGCTGTTGCCCGCGACTCCGTCCTGGTTGTCATAAAAATAACTTAATTAGCCTATGTGTTCTTCTAGACAATGTATAGTACACCTTTTTTTACAAAGGGGAATGCGTCACGGTAGTTATGTGGGATTCTCTCCCGGATGGGAAGCATATCCACTAAACCTCTCTGTTCCTCTTACGCATGGCGAGGTTACGGGCACGGTTTCGCTTTTGTCCGCGACCCCGCCTGACTATATTCTACACCTATGCCAAATTTCAGCAAGATCAATACAACCGTTCAGAAGATATCTTCAAACTAGCATACAAACATTCACATTTATAATATTAGTAAGATGATCGTTAAAAATAGCGTAGAAAAAAAAATAATTTCCTTTTTTTGTAGCGAAGATTTCCTTATCGTCTTTATGCCTCTTGTACACTGCTGTAAATGCGAATCGAAAGCTAAACGAAGATAAAATTATATGCAAGATTCAATTGCTTTAGCCCATTGAGAGCTTTGCTTCCATTAGCTTTTTAACGTAAAAATCCTAAGATGTATAAAGCTTTTAACTAAACTTAAGAAGTACAATAGTATTTAACTTGTAACACGTAACCTTACTAATATTATAAAAACGATTGTTTGGATGTATGGATAGATGTTTGTAAGAATGTATCTCCACAACGCCTCTATGGATCTCGCTGAAATTCGGCATAGATGTAGAGCAAAATCTGGAAGAACACATAGGCTACTAATAATCTTATTAATTCCGCGCGGACGTAGTCGATGGCTACAGCTAGGCTTTACTCACATGAGCTTTTTAACATGACCATTCCAAAATGTACCACGAAAAAGAGCTTTTAAACTTAAGAAGTATAATATATGTTTAACTTGTAATATGTAAAAATGTACGCTGTAATTCTAACGTAATAGTTAAAAATTTGTCACCGCCTACGCTAACCTAACAAGAAGGCGGCATATCTTTAGGTGTGAATTACATAAAGCCCATACACCAGTATTGGCGAAGCGATAAATATAGTATACGATATAAGGTTTTAAATCCTAAAGGATATACAGAAATTGCAATACTAAAAAAATACATAGTTAACTAAATCCATAAGAGGGCTCTTACGTAAATTGTCCTAACTCACAATTATGATATTTGTGCAATCTTACTTATATTATAAATGCGAATGTTTGGATAGATGTTTCAAGAGCAACTGGATGGAATTCAATGAAATTTGTCTTAGAGGTAGAGCATAGACTGAAAGAATACATAGGCTACTTAATAAGTTTTAATTAATCGTGCGAATGAAGGCGCGGGCGACAGTTAGTATGTTTTTTCTATTTTTCAATTAGTGTTGTTTTAATTATTATGTTCTTTATAAGCTATATCTTAAAGAGTTCATCTAGTGTGTATCATACTTTATAAAATAAACTCATAAACATGATCGATTGACCAATAGTTACAACATACACGTTCGTTTCGTCAGTATATCGATAGATTTACTATTCGTTGTTGCAAGCGTACCACATTACTAATGTACTCTTTTATCATCTCCCTGTCCTTGTCCAACATACGTAAGGTGGCGAACCAAGTTTCCGTACTCCAACACTATCTGCCTTCATCTCCGTCATGCCCTTCTTAATCATGTCTCCATTTGTAAGGCTACCTCTACCAATGTACTCTTCTATGTCATATATAAATGTTTTCTTTATTTATGGTCAAAATAAATATTCTAAATATTATTACATACCCGTGATATAAGTTTTATTACTTTTGATTTTAAAACCTATGTAAAGATCGCAATAGGTATCGCGAAACATTACCTATTGTTTGGAGGACGATAAACATACTTGTATATTTGTGATCTATATTGATGACTAGCTGTCGCCCGCGACTCCGTCCGCGCGGAATTAAAAAAAAACTATTGGTCGCTAAAGCTAAAGCCTTCCTCTATAAATGGACTATCCAACAAAAAAAGATTTTTTCCAATCGAACCAGTACTTCCTGAGATTAGCTCGTTTAAACAAACAAACAAACTCTTCTGCTTTATAATATCAGTATAGATTAAAGGATGCCTACTGTAAAACAAACATTAACCGTAAGGTTTCACTGCTAAAACCTGCACAAAAGGTTATTTTGCATCTATTAAATAAAAATATATCTATGAACAGGTGTCAGTGTAGACTTACTTTTAGAACGTACATGACGAGTAATACCAAACTGAACGGAAACATTATAATACATGGAATATAAATATCTTCCGGGTTTACACGCGGCTTAGGGAAATATGGTACACGAAAGTCGCTTGTAACTGCCGAGTTCAAACAAGCCATGTTTTATTAAAACTCGGTTGTGCGGTATGCGTATAGCATTAAATGCTACGAACAATAGCATAGCACAGAGTACTTTAACTATAGACACTTCTAAATTCCTTTAAACACTTCCTTGAATAGATAATACTTTAAATTATAGTAGATAGCGATGCCCGCGACTCCGTCTGCGCGGAATTAAAACACTTCATTAATACCTTATTTGTTTTTCCAGACTATATTCTACATCTATAACAAATCTCAGCAAGATCCATGCGGCCGTTCTGGAGATACTTTCAAACATCCATCCATCTCATCATTCACATTTAAAATATTATCATAGTAAGATGTATGATTTATTTTATAATTTTCTTATAATTCAATACAATAACTAGCCAGTATAAGTTGCAAAATATCAAAACAATACCGTACTAAGTGCAAGCAAAACGTTTAAAAACATATACTATCCCATGGATAGGAATGTGATCATGTTAACTACGAAAGATTTTATTCCAATCATGTTCTTAGTTTTTTCCGTACACTCTATCGGTGATTTTGTTTGTTTTTTTTAATTATTTTATTTTTTAGTCGCTGTCTATAGTTTAGTAATCTGTGCACTGGTATGTGCCACCTGGTACCGGTCTGCGCGGGGTTTGAATCCATAATCAGTTCATTGATTACGCGTGAGCGGTGCTAAGTGTTGTCCTAACTGCTATAAATCAACAATTTTCTATGTTATAGTAGATTAGTATCGATTGTGAGTGGAATTAATTTTTATATATTATCTTAAAATGTTTTTGTAAAACGATGTTATAATATTTTATTCTGTTAATTTATAAATTGATTGTGATTTTTTAAATTATGGAATAATATTTTATAAATATTGTATAATTCCAAAAACGGACTAAATTATTGATTAATTAGGATATTATGGTCATTGTTCTGACTTCTTAAAAACTAGCGAACGGTCTTTAATTCTAGGTAATAATAATAATAATAAAGCCATTTATTTCCTTACAGAAAAATCATACAATAAAATTTATAATGTAACTACTTTTTTTTTAACTATCTGTAGGAACCCCTGTTCGGGTAAAGGCCTCCTCCAAAGATGCCCAATTTTCTCTATCTTGAGCCACGTGTAATAATACAAAACCATTTTATCAGCGATTAGTTTAATCTATACCCTTTTAAATGGTCTACCAGGGAAAGCCGGGATACTTTATTAGTATTATAAATCTCAAGAAACACAACGAGACAATATTTAATAAATGATAAAGTCACTAATAGATTCACAATTAATTTCGACCTCTCTGTCAGTAGCTACTCTGTACACTTGCAATTACTTGATGCATACGCAAAGGAAGTAGCCGACACTGGATATCAGGGAGGCTTTATAGCTAAGATTACGCCCGCATACAGCCTGCGAAGTTAATCAGCGTTACTGTAGCATAGCACAACACAATGGCCACTAAAACCCTTTATTACGAGCCTCGTTTGCTAACCTTAACTTGTAACTTACATAAGGTCATAAGAACATGCTTGTAAGGAAAATAGAATGAATAAAATGGGTCCTACTATGTCGCAACCTATTTATGGAGATTACACTTGTGCTTTTTGAAGGCTCTTATAAAAACTTATTATTCTGAATTCAAATTTTAATACTTTCCATCATGATATAGAGATTTGAATATATTTTTAAAATAAGAACACCTCGACATAATTGCATTTTTTTGAGTTATGGCTATGTCCGTAGGGGCCATCAATTGTTACGTTAATATTATTATGAGAGAGATACAGTCAATATTTGACAATGAAAGGGATTCCTAGCAAGAGAAGATATTATTTTTCTTTGGGTTCTCTCCTCCGTCGTCATTTAAATTATTGTTATCATTGAAGTTCACTTACCTATTATTTATGCGTTTATTACTATAAAAAGAAAAAATCAAACTTACCTAATAGGCTTAGACTGGCTATCCAACTGGCCTGCTGGTCACTGACTGTGAAGGAGGCATTCTTATGATGAGGGTCCTGCATGGAAGCGATAGCCGGCGACATGTATCCTTTGCTGAGGCCCGCCGCGAACGGGCCCAGGGACACTGCTAGGGCCGCCAAGATCTGTGGAATAGTAAAGGCAAATATAAATTTCTGTAAGATAGAGTGAACAACAAGATGGACGTGACTTTTATTACTAGTGTTAAATGCAGATGCGTTATTTGAACCTAGACCTCTATACATGGACAGGCTACAAATCGTCGTATTTTGTGCCCGTTTGATTTCCGCCATTTTGGCGCTGACTATTCCGGTTTATAGCTGTGGTGAGGATATGAACTAATAATAGAGTTGGAATTAACTGTCAAGAACATCAACAATCGCGTTTAAATCGGAACAGAGCCAAAGCTGTCATCTTCAAGGAATTGCCTATCCATCCATACAGAAAAGTAAATAAAAAATAGGGTAAGCAAAAGTTAAAAAAGTAAGTCCGTAACTTTCTTAAAATGTTCTTTTTGAAATCATCAATGGTTTGAAACTTCATAAATTTCGCCACTTTGTTATGGTGCCAAGCAATCTAAAGGTCATAGCCCCCGACCGCGTGTGTACCAGGCGGACATAAATCTGTAGGAGACGTTCGGAATCCGGAAACTCGACTAAAAATATCAATAGCTATAAAAAAGGCCGAAACCATCTCAACTGTTTGTATGGATACACTATGCTTATGGACTCCTAGTAAATAGAACTGTATAAAATCGATCAATGTTTCAAGAGTGGTGTATTGTGGTAGTGTTGTGATTTTTATCGACATCGATTAAATAGGTTATCGATAAAATAGAAAAACAATTTGTATTCAACCGTATGATTGTTGTGATGATAAATAATTAATTTCTTACTTGAACTTGACCTAAACCGTTTAATTATTAGGTAATTTTTCGATACCGGATTTGATTCATAATTATTATCAGCGGAAAATAAAACTTAAAAATAATTTACGACTATCCCGAATCTTATTAACTTGTAAATTAATACGGACTTCGTAATTCAAGACGCCGTTAAACTAATTTTATTATCAATTAATGTCTAAATGCATTGCCGATCTCATTAATATGAATAAAAATAGATAAAAAAATGTTAATATCGTATAATGAATAAATTATCGATAAATATATTTTATTGGAATGAGAACATCACTGATCACTTTATTCAAAACGTCAGAACATTCGGGAGGTCAACGACCGGCATACTGCCATACATTTTATCCCCCTCCACAATTTTATATTTACACTTATAACAAGCTATTTTTAACTCTATTTCTTAGCGCATAAAGTTCACACTAACTATGTTATATAATGGTATTTTGACGACTTAAAATTATCGACTCATTTGTTACGCTAAAATGACAGAAGATGTTATAATACATTGCATAATAGACTTAATGTATAAGACGCAATAGATTCTAAATGGTTTGTACTCGTTTGTACTTTAATTGACTCTTACTCAAAGAAGTTCTCAGTTTTAAATTAGTGAAGAGACGTAAGAATTTAAGGCTAATTATCGATTTTGATACTAGCTATCGTCTGCGACTACGTCCGCACGAAACAAAATTTAATTAGTATCCTATGTGTTCTTTCAGAGTATGTTCTACATTACAAAAAAATAAATAGTTCAGATCACAACCCAGTTTTGTTTAGTCTTTTATTTTAATCATCTTCATCAGCTCATTATTCGTCCCCACCGAGGGGCTCGGAGCCTACCCTAAGTTAGTGACTTGGCCATAGTCAACCACGCTGGCCAAGTGCGGGTTCACTTCACACATATCTTTGAATTTCTTCTCAGATATGAGCCGCATCACGATATTTTCCTTCACCTTAAGAACGTCGGATAAATGTACATATGTAAAATGGAAAAACACATTTTTAAATGACGGTATTCGAACCCAAGAACTTGCAGATTGCAAGTCAAGTGCTTGACCCCTGAGACATCGACGTTCTATTTCTATATATAGTTCTTATAATCCATCACTAGATGGCGTGGTACATTTGTGCAAATAGAAGACGACCTAAATCAATCTTGTACGAGGAAATCCTACAAGATCTCTATATAATCAAATTAATCAAACCGTGATATTTATTAATATATATTACGTTATATAAAATAGCTTGTTTTGACATATAACCTATAAATTATATTTTTTTTTGTGTTTGTTTTTTTTCAAAAAATCTACAGCTTTGTTACAAAATATGTACAACATAATAATAAATTTTGAACAGACCTATTGATTTTATAATATAATTATTATTTTTGAAAAGTTTTTAGAGCGTCCGTGGCTCAGGGGATTCAACACTTGACTTGCAATCTGCAGGTCCTGGGTTCGAATCCCGCCATGTACCAATGTGTTTTTCCATTTCCGATTTACATATGTACATTTATCCGACGTTCTTACGGTGAAGGAAAACATCGTGATGTTGCATATATCTGAGAAGAAATTCAAAGATATGTGTGAAGAGTCAACCCGAACTGTGCTAGCGTGGTTGATTATGGCTTAGTCACCCTTAACTTAGGGTAGGGTAGCTCCGATCTCCTCGGTGGGGATATATTGTGAGCTGATGATTAAGTTTTGAAAATATTTTAATTTATGCGCGCAAGTGAGTGTGTATGTGGGGATGTGCTTCAATTTGTTTAAAATATAACTTATTATTCAAAATTTCGTGTCGTAGTGTGAATTTAAATCGACTTACACTATTAATATACTTTTGGCTAAAAAGATAGTCAGAAATTTCAACAACTTTTCTCATGTTGGATTATTAACAATGGAATACAGGGTGTTTACAAATATTTGAACCGTAAAAGTACTAAGAATGCGTTAAGTGCAGGTGTTTAGTAGAAGATTTGTTTCTTTTTTAAACGAGGAATAAAGCCTAATTAAAAATAGATTTCTAGAAAGATTACTTTTTAAGAAAACGTTTGAAGGATTGGATGGATGTATGTTAGAAGGTATCTCCAAAACGGCTGCATGGATCTCGTTGAAATTTGACACAAATGTAAAACATAGTCTGGAAAAACACATAGTATACTAATTAAGTTTTTTTTTTAAATTGTAGATGGACGGAGTCGCGGCCGACAGCAAGTCATTATAAATGTCAACGTTTAAATGGATGGATGTTTGTTAAAAAGGTATCTCCTGAACTCTCATGGATTATGATGAAATTCAATACAGACATAGATTAATTTCTAGATTAAAATATAGACTATATTTCACACCCGACAAATGTTTCCAAGATATTTTTGTTTTTAACATAAATACTAAGTTTTTTTTATAATAAATTCCATGTGTATGATATTTAGTGCATAAAGACTACATACCTGTCTTCTATATCCATGTCTTCCGTCAGTAGACCTCATCATCATGATCCTCGTCTCCGGCGTGATGTTCGTCATCTTCCCACCGAGTACCGCCTTCTCACACATATACACTGCTTTGCAAAACTGTCACTAATTACACTAGATGTCACTCAGTTCGTATCATTCGACTTCCTCACTTCTCATTGTATTTCGATTCGGTTATCTGTAACAAAAGAGAATCATATTAATTTGTGTATAATAATAATTGGCAAAAATTAACTTAAAATTATAGAATGTTTTTTGATGTTGTCTTTTAAAAGGTTAATAAAAAATTACGCTTAATTAAATTAACTTTTATATTTTCAAACATACTGTAGTTTTCCATCGTCAAGATGATTTAAAATGTGACCTTTTAATATGTTTTACATACCAATTATTTAGACTAACAATCACAACAAAAATTTAACAAACTAAATCTTACGATTGCAAAAAAAATTGAAAATCGGAACGCCACGAGAGAAGTTACGCGTTAACGTAATCCAGAATTGATAACGTCTTTTTGACGGCAAAAAAGATGATATACAATCGAAGGGAATACTAAAGAAACTTATTCTCATAACAGTAGCCCGTACCATAAGAACACAGGCACAGTACTGAGAGGTACAAATGCAAGAACATTGATCGAACATCAAAACAATCAATTGTCTTATAGACAATTACAAAGCAGACAAAAGACATACGTAAAAACGCGTATAGAATGCGACCACAGAGTAACGTATCACAGAAGTACCAATTATAAAAAAACAATGTGTAAATTTTCTTTTTTATAAATCATAAGGTGGCAAACGAGTGAGCGGCCACCTGAAATCGCTGAAATACCGAAGTGACTGTTGCCCATAGACATACGCAATTATATATGCGTTGCCTACCTTTAATCGACGGAGGAGAGGATGCACAGAAAGAAATTTTTTTCCCTTTCCATTCATCCTCTCATCCGGAAAGTCCATTTCTACTTCCCATCCTTCTCTTATAAGAAAAAGGGTGGGAAGGGAAAGAGGACTAAATTAGGCCTCCGGGACGCACACTCATCAGACCACACGCGGAATTGCTTCCACTTGATGCCTGCCTACTGTGTGTTCGGTATTTCACCGGGCGAGCTAGGCTAATTCGTGCGAAGATGTTAAAGCGGGCTCTACCACTATTTTGAAATATTTGGAAGTGGACTTTCCGGATGAGAGGATGCATGGAAGGGGAAAATATTGTCTTTCTGTGCACCCTCTCCTCCGTCGATTAAAGGTAGGCAACGCATATACAATTGCGTATGTCTATGGGCAACGGTCAATTCGCTATTTCAGCGATTTCAGGTGGCCGCTCGCTCGTTTGCCACCTTATGATATAAAAAAAACAACGTAGTAATGTGAAGTCGGATCAAAACTCTTGTGTTTAAAAACAATTGATTTTTCACCCTTTAGGTAATCTCTAAGAAAACATTTTAGATCTTATGATTGTGTATTGAATAGCTGTCGTCAGTCCGAGAGGAATTAAAAACAAATATTATTAGCCTATGTTATGATCTATATCTATGTTAAATGTTAACGAGATCCTTACAGCCGTTCTGGAGATATGTTCAAACAAACATCCATCCATCGAAACATTCATATTTATAATATTAGTAAGATTATGAACTTCCAAAACTATTTTAGTTCAACACGGTGTTGACGCACAACATAAGGCATGCACTACACTGTTATGCTATGCTATGCTATGTTTGTTGTATCGCAACGCATTCTTTATTGTTTAGATTTCAATGGAACGTTTACAAACAACTGCAGTTGTTTACCTGTTTAAGAAAACATATTATTATGTTTATAAAGATATGAAAAAGAAAATATCCTCTTTCTATGCGTCCTCTTCATCGTACTTAGGCAACGGTCGCCGCTTAATCGCTTGCCACCTTATATATAATATATATAAGATTCAAAACCAATATAAATAAACTACTAAATAAAACTACGTTTTATATTATTGTTGATAGGATTGTCGATTTTGTTTGCCAATTATAAAGTTACAGTAAGGTTATGTTACATTAATTTGTTATTGTAAGCAAGTTGGCTGTTTATAGCGGCCGGCACGGCTAACGTAACGTAAATTATACCGGAATAAACTAAATTCATTTAAATTAAGAACATTACAATCAGTGTGTACTACGCTTTATTTGTAATTGGAACAATAAACACGAGTTTTAGAAGAAAAAAAAAAGCGCCTGCGAAATATTATTAAAATTACTAAAGTTCTACAAACGAGTAATCTGTTTATTTAATTGGAATTAAATTCTTCCAGTTTACATTAAAACTTTTAGATATGATTAATTAGAATCCTTAGGCGCGAATGACGTGCTTTCGTTACAAAGTCAAATGTCAGATTGATTAGTGAGGGGACAAACGTCGACATTTTAGTAAGGCTAGTGTTGCGCCAGTACACCGGCACAGTGTCGGAATTTTTTCCCACCAAAACCCATTATTTATATTACACATATCTCAGTAATGTAATACGCGAGCTATACCAAAAAAAGAAGAAGAAAAGATTGAAACAATTTGACAAACATGTAAAAAATATCTTATATATAAAATTCTCGTGTCACAATTTTCGTTCCCATCCTCCGAAACGGCTTGACCGATTCCCATGAAATTTTGTGAGCATATTGTGTAGGTCTGAGAATCGGCTACTATCTACTTTTTATCCCGTATCTTTTATTTATAGAATCCCGCGCGGACGGAGTCGCGGGCGTCAGCTAGTGCTCTTATAAAAATGTTGCATGAAAAGTTTTTTTTTTTAATCCTGTTAATATATATATCACTGTAAATTAATCGAAAGTCTAAACAGAATCTTACATCCGAATTTATGTTTAATAAATACACACAGACATAAATGTGTCGGCTTTATTTTTGTTCTCAGTATTGAATTACGTCAATACAAAACTTTATAAACTGTGTTAAATGAAATCCTGTTTTCATATACAAAACGGAAATTATCTTTACCCGTGGCCCGCGACTTTGTCTGTTTAATTAAAAATACTTAATTAGTAGCCTATGTGTTCTTCCAGACAATGTAATCCCTTACAGCAAGATCCGTGCAGCTGTTCTGAAGATATCTTCAAACAAACATCCATTCATATGAACATTCGCATTTATAATATTAGTAAGATACAGTTATTACATTAACAATCAATCTCACTTGTCATATTATAAACTGACGGCAGTTAAAGACAATAATTCAACCTAACATTCAACTTTGAACATAGAAATTAGCAACAATATTACTAGTATAATACAAGAGACCGTGAGAGGTCGACCTATGTATAAATGTTCATGGCTATATTTGACTGATTTTTTTAATATGTTAATCAATAACATCAGCTCACTATACGTCCCCACTGAGGGGCTCGGAGCCTACCCTAAGTTACGGGTGACTAGGCCATAGTTAACCACGCTGGCCCAGTGCGGGTTGACTTCACACATATCATTGAATTTCTTCTCAGATATGTGCAACATTACGATGTTTTCCTTCACCGTTAGAACGTCGGATTAATGTACATATGTAAATCGGAAATCGTAAAACACCTTGGTACATGGCGGGATTCGAACCCAGGACCTGCAGATTGCATGTCAAGTCAACCCCTGAGCCACAGACGCTCTTAATCAATAACATTTGACAAAAATATGTCTCATTTGGTAATAAAATACGTAAAGGTCGATCTCCCACTAGCTCTTAGACTAGCCAAAGCGGCAAAGCGAAGCAACTGCTGCACAGGGATGGTGGACAAAGTATTCGCTTCGGAGCGATTCCATAACGAAATTCACAAATAGATGAAATTGACGTGCGACAATCACATGACTTATCGAAAGTTATGTCATGGAATCGCCTCGAAGCGAATGCATTTTGTCTAACTCCGAGACATTCGCAATTGATGACAATTTATCACATGTAGAAAGTTGCCAGTTTCAAGATTCGAAGATAACCTAAAAAAATATTCTGTTTCCAAAATAAATTCGCTAGAAATCGATAGCATTCGATCTTTCTTTGTTTAAACAAGCTCGAACAAGAACATCTATCCAAAGTATCGATTTACGGAAGACTTTACACACGTCATGCGTCACTTTGGGACATTTACGAGATGAGACACGAAAGATGGACATATTTACTTTAAGCAAACTAAATTGCATAGCGGTAGCCCGCGACTTCTTTAGCTTCGAAAAAAACCTATAACATGCCGGCGTGTCTACCTTCTCATCAAAGTAAAGTCTAATAAGTAAAATCTGTCAAAGCATTCCGGAGATTTTTAAACAAACGCTGCCTTGCGGACAGACATACAGACGAACAAAAATTTTATAAATTAATTGTTGTTATTAGCAACGCATCGTGTCTACGAAATGTGATATTTTTCTCAATATTATAATACATACAGACAATCCAATTTTATTATTATATTTAGATTGATTACACAACTTTACTTATTGAATTATTTCTGAGACGAACATAAGCAACACTAAGGGATAGATTCGATATCTGATTATTTCTGCGCAACATAGAATCGAGGTATAGACATATTAGTTATTTAAACTATTCGAATAATAAAATAACACCAAATAAACAGTACCATATGTCATCCAGTCCAGTTCCGTATAAGATGATAATTTTAACCATCAAAGTAATTCACGAGACTGTCCGCTAGGTGGCGACTGACAGCTACAATCCGAAACGTCCGCGTTCCATACAATACAATTAGACAAATACGTTTAAAATTCCACGCATACTGTGTGTTTCCATTGAAGAAACATTGTACAGAAACATATCATTTCTCGCATCATGGAAAAACACAGTAAACCAAATTATAATAATTTTTTTTTTTAGGAGAAGGGGGCAAACGAGCAACGAATCGCCTAATATTATTTGATCCGACGCCCATTGACATCCATAACGTCAGAGGAATCACAGATGCGTTGCCGGCCTTTAAGGAAGGTGTACGCTCTTTTCTTTTGTTTTTATTAACATAATTATTTTTGACTAGCTCAATTATTTTGTCAAAGATAATCACAGGGATGACGATATGATTTATACAGAGTTTTTGATTTCAGAAACTTACGATTAGTGTTTGGTTTTGTGTTAATTTTCAAGTACTACTTAAGCAAAATTTTCTCTATACAAACTTTCATTTCCTTAAACCTAAACATAACTTATAAATCTAGCTGAATAGCTCGACAAAAAAAACGAAATTTCAAAATCCAATATTATTAATTACTAGCTGTCGCCCGCGACTCCTTTCGCGTGAAATGAAAAAAAAACTTAATTAATTTCCGACAATTATTCGAATTTTTCTCTTGAAACCTTCCCTTGACCTCCACGAAGATTTCACGACCAAGATAAGATAAATCCGTTCACCCAATCTTGAGTTTTAGAGAAACTAACGAAAATTTTTCCCCGTTTTTGCTATTCTCACTGACGCTTCACTCCTATTTGTCGCAGTGTAATGTTATATAGTCTTAAGCCTTCCTTTATAAATTGATTTTCCAACAAAAAAAGAATTTTTCAAATCGGATAAGTAGTTCCTGAGATTAGCGCGTTTAAACAAACAAACTCTTCCGCTTCATAATAGTATAAATGACATAACTTACTAAAATTGTCTAAATTGAATTAAAGAACGATAGTATTTAAATTTAAAATAAAATCGTAAAAACTCACCAATCAGTACAACTGTATGAAAAAGTTAGGGTATCTTCTCCACTAATGGCCCACTCAAAGTTTCACGAGCTAAAGCGAGAACCTAACATAATGCCACATTAATCTTACGTAAGAAGTGGATTATCAGAGTAATAACTAAAAACATAAACTATATTGAACATAAAACTTACGTAAAACCCATTCAAATCAAACAAGGAAACTGTTTCTTCATATTACCTAAACAATCTGATACCTATACTATTAGCTGTCGCCCGTGACTGTCCGCGCGGGATTAAAAAGTAGTAGTCGATTTTCGAACCTACTGAATATGTATTTTTAGACATTACTAGCTATCGCCCGCGACTCCGTCCGGGCAGGATTAAAAATAGTTGTTGGCCGATTCTCGGACCTACTCAATGTGCTCACAAAATTTCATGAGAATCGGTCAAGCCGTTTCAGAGGAGTATGGTAACGAAAATTGTGACACGAGATTTTTATATTATATATAAGATTTGTTTGAATCCTTTGTGGGAAATTTTATATATAAGATTAATTACAATCCTTTGGCGCGAATGACGCACTTATGTACATTGCAAAGTCAAGTGTCAGAATTATTAGTGAGGGGACAAAGACGTCGACATTTTAGTAAGGCTAGTGTTGTACCCGTACACATTATATAAAAATCGGTCAAGCCGATTCAGAGGATTAAGGTAACTAACATTGTGACAAGAGAGTTTTGAAATACAAGATAAAAGGATATTTGATAGTTGATGTGTTTGTTTGCATTGAATAGGCTCGAAAACTACTGAACCGATTGGCAGAATTCTTTCACTGTTGGGAAGTTACACTATCCCTGGGTGACATAAGCTATATTTATTACTTGTTTTTTTTTTAATTCCGTCAGGACAAAGTCGCTTGCTAATTGCAAATATTTAGCTTAGTAATATCTATCTTGCTAACTTTAATTTCAAAATCTATCCCTAGACCATAAAAGTTATGAGTTGACTATTTCAAGTTGGTAATAAATCAGGCCTATTAGACCAGCTGTTATAATTTCCTAAGATTTACGTCACCTCATATTATTTCTACGTTAATTGCCCATTTTCTTACGATTATTTATGTTATTTGTTCTCTTTATAGCTATTTAATATACGATGAAGTTTCATAGATCATTTTGTTTATATTTTTCATATTATTTTGAGAAATAACCTCTGTTAATATATTTTGATATTATATTATAATTCTATCTTACTAGTATTATAAATGCGAATGTTTAGATGGATGGAAGTCTGTTTGAAGATATCTCTAGAACGACTGAACTGATTCGGCTGAAATTTGGCATAGACGTAGAACATAGTCTGGAAGAACACATAGGCTATTGAGTAAGTTTTTTTGTAATCCCATGCGGATGGACTCGCGGGCGACAGCTCTCTACCAATAAAAGTATACTTGAAGAGTATTCGACGAAGTAAATTTTTTTTAGCCTTTATCTATGTACACAATATCGTAGATAAGTTCTTAATGTTACCAAACATCCTGTTCGTTGCAAAGGATTTTGAATCTTCGTATTATAATAGTTTAAAATGCCTAACTTAGTCTTAAGGTGAAGGAAAACATCGTGATGCAACCTGCACATATCTGAGAAGAAATTCAAAGATATGTGTGAAGTCAACCAAACCGCACTTGGCCAGCGTGGTTGACTATGGCCTAATCACCCTTAACTCAGGGTAGGCTCTGGCGCCCCTCAGTGGGGATATATAGTGAGCTGATGATGATGAAAGTGCCTAAATGACTCTTCATTCCTGACGCTATTTAAGATGTAGTAGAAGACTATATGTCAATAACACATGCATCATCAGCTCACTATACGTCCCCACCGAGGGGCTCGGAGCCTACCCTAAGTTAAGGGTGATTAGGCCATAGTTGAATTTTAAATATGTACAGGTTGCATCACGATGTTTTCCTTCACCGTAAGAACGTCGGATAAATGTACATATGTAAATCGGAAATGGAAAAACACATTGGTACATGGCGGGATTCGAACCCAGGACTTGTAGATTGCAAGTCAAGTGCTTAACCCCTGAGCCACCGATGCTCTAACACATGTTCGAAGATAATAAAAAAAACAATATTAACGTGCAAAAATTCTTCGTAAACGACAGCCGCCTCGGGCAAGTAATTAAATACAGAAGATATATTAAATATCTTGTTACTGTTTATGGATATTCTTACATAATCTCAACTAAACTACAATGTATACGAAAAGTATGCAGTTCCTTTAGACGTAAGAGTAAATTAATATTAATATATTTTTGATTTAAAAAAAAACAGATGAAGAAAATCACAATAACTCAATTAATATTCAGGAAGTACTTAGGGTAAGCTCCGAGCCCCTCGGTGGGGACGTATAGTGATGATGAATATTAAGGAATTCTTAAAAGTTAAAGAAATAACGAAAACAAAAAAGAACTACATCGCTATTTTCAAACATTAGTTAGAATCCTTTGACGCGAATGACGTGCTTTCGTTACAAAGTCCAGTGTCAGAATGAATAGTGAGGGGACATAAACGTCGACATTTTAGTAAGACTAGTGTTCTAAACTGATATAAAAACAGCTAAACATTCACGTATATTCGTCCGGTGGCGGCACCGACTAGTTTAGAGCCCATCGGGGGCCCTTCATCAGAGTGAGTGGGACTGGTATTATTTCGCGGACGCGGCCTGTCGCTATGTCGGACGAATAAACGTGAGTGTTTAGCCGTTTTTATATCAGTTTAGTATAATTTCTCACGAAAGTTTGATTAATTTAAAACTAGTGTTCGTACACTGGTACATTTTCGGATTTTCTTCCTAACATTATTTGTAAATCAAAGGAAATATAATATTAGGAAAACCATTCAAAATTGCTACAATTTTAAACTTAATTACAAACAAAGCAGACAGTGAAGGCAAAGTAAAAATATGTACCCAGTATGTTCGTACAAGGATGTTTTTCTTTGAATCTCATTACTGCTCAGTCTGGTCATAATAAGAAGTCACGCCCCCTGACGGTCTCGATGGAACTAACGATATGAATAATTATGAGGCGGTACAACATAAAGAAACTGCCAAAATAACAGCTAATATTTTATTAATCTTCTGACAATGGCATCCAGTTTTATATAAGTTACAACAGAAAGGGGAAAGTAGTTAAGAATCATCATTTTTGGTTACAAATAAGAAAATAGATTGAAGAGAGAAGAAGCAAATCGAATCTTATAGTATGTCCAAATTTAAAATACTTTTTTTTTAAATAGCTGTCGCCCACAACTCTACCGAGAGAAATTTAAAAAAAGAACTTTAGTAGCCTATGTGTTCTTCCAGACTATGTTCTACATGTATGCCAATTTTCAGATGAATCCATTCAGCCGTTCCGAATATACCTTTAAACTAACATCCAACCAAACATTCGAATTTATAATATTAGTAAGATAATAAAAAGACAGTTAAAGCGACTATCCTGGATATAGCAACGACTACATCCAAATGTTTTTCTTGAACATATTATATATAAATACAAGCGGACCCGACAGACGTTGTCCTGTCTACACGTCTTTAATTCGAATATTATTTAAAATTTGACACTGCGATGGTAGCGCCGTCTGTCGGATCCAATGTAAAACATTCCAAAATCAACAACTACTAATAAATTACAAATTAATTAAAAATACATTGTCCAGCGGACAAAATTGTGAATCTAAACCATTCCCAGATCCCCTTGAACACACACAAAAAATTTCATCAAAATCGCTCCAGTCGTTTGAGAGAAGTTCAGTGACATACATACTCACAGAAGAATTATATATATATAAAGATATTTTTTTATTTTAATAAATTTTTAGCAGATTTTTGTTAATTTACTAATATTTCATGTACCATTCCAACTAAGCTCTATGCTTGTGCTAGGACATGGTTTACAATAGTCGAATGGCGGGATTCGAACCTCCATACAGAAACGTACCCTTAACCATTAGACTATTGATTCTTCTTATTATTAAGATGATTGTAATTCAAATTGAAGATACCACCCAGAGTGTTGCAAGTGTAATTTTCCCATCTCTACCCATCTGTAAGGCTCGGTTGCTATTCAAAGCATTTTACGACCAATAAGTCAAATAACTTTCAGCTATCAATGAACTTTATTGCACGTCAATTGAATGAAGATCGCACACTCAATTCGAAAGTCATAACGTATCCAAGAAATATAAATGAAGAATTATTATAGAAGCATAAGGAAACAACGTTAGAATAAATAGAAGAAATTGAGGCAGGAAACTAGAATAAACCTAAAAGTCTAGCCACAAAAAATACTAGGCCAGCTATAATAAAAGCCCAGTGTGTTTGACATAGGGTACATAACATAATAAAGGGTAGGCTCCAAGCAACTCAATGGGGAGGTATAGTGAGCTGTTGATGATGGCAAAAATTCTATGTGAATTCCATAAAATCTTATGTCCCATGTTTTGTCTGGAACTATTTGATCTTGAAACTACAGCACTGTTAAAAACTGTTTAACTAAAATACTATAATATAATATTAACGTAGTTAACTAGATCAAACATAAATAGATTCTGCAAGGACTTTAACTCCTAGAGGTCATGTCGATCGTATACGCGAAGTCAATTGGCGCTCATAACACCTCTGACACACTTATCTGTTACCTTGGCTTCAAATCACGGCTCGCAGATTTCCTGGTGTTATGATGGATGAGTTGAAACGAAGGATTTGCGAATTACATACAAATCTGTTGTTTCTTATACTTTTTCAATGCTATATCTAGTTGACAATCTGCTATTTATTTAGCTGGTAATAAGTATTTAGTGTGATACCCAATATAAATTTTGGCTTTTGGCTATAAGTCTGAAACTTCTAATTGATTCCTAGCAATAAGATCATCTGATTTACTGCAAAGCTTTAAGGGTTTCGTACCTCATAGGAAAAAAAACGGAACCCTTATAGGATTACTTTGTTGGTCCGTCGGTCTGTCAAGACCCTTTTTCACAAAAACGCTTGAAGGTATCAAGCTGGAATTTATTTTAAACTAGCTGTCGCCCGCGACTCCGTCCGCGTGGATATATAAAAAAGTTAATTAGTGTAGCCTATGTGTTTTTTCACACTATGTTCATGCGTATGCCAAATTCAAACGAGATCCGTTCAGTCGTTCTAGAGATATCTAAACATTCCCATTCATAATGTTAATAAGTTAAATAAAAAACAGCTCTTCAAGGCATAAATTCGAAAAAAATGAATAAATAATATCCTATATCCGTCTGGCTTTAAGCTACCTCCTCACCAATTTTCAGTCATATCGGTAAAGCCGTTCTTGAGTTATAAATAGTGTAACTAACACCACTTTCTTTTATATATAGATTTGGATCAAAGATTTCTTCAACCAATCTATTCTACTACATAGGCACTAAGTTCGGTAGACTATAGATTAAAAGACTATGGTTTCCTTATCATAATGTGGTTACAACTATGGTTTGAATATGGGTATAAAATTCTAGAAAAAAACGTGACTTGGAAGAGAGTTAGGGGCACCCTGAACACCAACACTTATTCAATAAGTGGTCACCTGCGCGATCCACACGTGACAGCCAGTAGGTCCATAACTGCTGTAACAATTGAGAGAACATAAGCCCAGGACGCACGTGCGCGCATCTTTGTTAACTTACTGGAAGAAATTGAATAGATGATAAGAATAGCAGTTTTTTAGTTTAACAGTGGTAGAGCCCGCTTTAACATCTACGCACGAATTGTCCCGACTCGCCCGGCGAAATACCACGACCACACAGAAGACAGGCGTCAAGTGGAAACAATTCCGCGTTTCGTCTGATGAGTGTGCGTCCCGGAGGCCTAATTTAGTCCTCTTTCCCTTCGCAACCTTTTTCTTAAAAGGAAAGGATGGGCAGTGGAAGTGGACTTTCCGGATGAGAGGATGCATACAAAGGGAAGATATTTTCTTTTTGTGCATCCTCTCCTCCGTCGATTAAAGGTAGGCAACGCATATGCAATTGCGTATGTCTATGGGCAACGGTCACTTCGCTATTTCAGAGATTTTAGGTGGCCGCTCGCTCGTTTGCCACTTTATTATATAAAAAAAAAGTTCTATTAAAACAAAAGAATGACCAATTCTTTATAATTCCTTCGTCTATCTATACAAATTAAAGACGACGGAATATGTAAGAATGGAAGAGCGTTAGGATTAAGATGAATTTTGGAATATTATGTTATATAATAAAAAGATAAAATGAAAATATTAAATAGAATTATTAGAGAAAGGAGAAAAGCACGCACTGTTACAATATATTTACAACAACTGATGGTTTTAAAAATAAAGAAAAAGGAAGAAAAAACATATACAGTTCTAAATTCAAAAATAACAATTAAGAATAAAAAAGTGTAAAAAGTTCCGTATCTGTCGGCAACACAAATACTAGTAGTTAAGAGTACTCTTAATGTTATTACTTACTCTTATTATTGTCTTACTCTTATTACGCAACAATTCTTTATAATGATATGGAAAAATTTTAAATAATAGAAGTTACTATGTTGAAGGAATCTAGCTCATATCCCATTTGGTGTATATTATTCAGTTCTATATATGACTAAGAAAGGATTGACGACGGAAAATAGAATCGATTTGGAGGACGAAAACTGTTGCGACAACCCTACCTGAGTTTATTAAAGACCGGCAAATAAAAATGATCTTTTAAATTAAAAAAAACCCGGTGTAAATATATAGGTCTATTTGTCGCCCGCGATTCCGTCTGCGCGGAATTAAAAAAATATTGGTCGCAGCGTAATATCATATAGCTTAAAGCCTTCCTCTATAAATGAACTATCCAACAAAAAAATATTTTTTAAAATTGGATAAGTAGTTCCTGAGATTAGCGCGTTTAAACAAACAAACAAACTCTTCCGCTTTATAATATTAGTATGAAATGAAAAATGATTTATTACTTTAACAAAAATGGTACATACTAACATTTGTGCCGGGACTTCCATTTAAGCAACCATAACGGGCTTGTGATTGGAAGTCCCGCTCTTCCGTGTCACATAAACAGTATCAATGGTACCTTCTTAATCTATATATTATATAAAAACAAATAATTATTTTTAACAAAAGTAAAAATAAAATGACAATAAACTAATTCTTAATTACTAAATTAAAAAGTAAAAATGAGCAGAAAGAAAGCAAAAAGTATAGATATAGGAAAGGCATAACTACAGATATAGCTTGCCATCCATGTCACGTGGCCGAAGCCACAACACGGGAACAGCCAAGCTGAATGTAACAATCTCTTCCATTAAGACAATAGTCTGCAATCATATTACCGCCGGCTTGAGACCTCCTGTCATAACTACACCGGTATACTAACATGATTGATGCACGGGATGCGACAGAGACAGCTGCGAAAGAAAGAGATAGAACACCATGGGAAGAATAAGACATACAAGACTCTTATTTTTTGGTATTTCTAACCAGTTAAATATCTTACATCATCAGCTCACTATACGTCCCAACTGAGGGGCACGGAGCCTACCCTAAGTAAACGGTGACTAGGCTATAGTCAACTACGCTGGCCAAGTGCGGGTTGGTTGACTTCACACATATCATTGAATTTCTTCTCGTATATGTGCAGCATCACGATGTTTTCCTTCACCGTAAGAACGTCAGATAAATGTACATATGTAAATCAGAAATCGAATAGCACATTTGTACATGGCGGGATTCGAACCCAGGACCTGTAGATTGCAAGTCAATAGCTAAACCACTGAGCCACCGACGCTCTATAAACATCTGTCTGTATTTAAAGTTACAGCTTGTATATGTCATGAGACAGAACAATTAGAGGTACGTTGTAATTTGAACTCGAGGTAGCGGTGAAAGTAGAAAGTTAGGCAATCTGAAATCTAGATATGTTCGTAAAATAATAATATTTATTACTAATACTTGTTTGTTAGGTTCCTTATGGAGTATTACTTCATGGTTCGTATACTTAGTAAATAGTAATATATATCTACATTTAATGTTGCAAAAACATGTAAAGTTTTTGCATGAGTGACTGCATATTATACGCAGAAAAATTATTTAACTAAATTCCGACATTTGCAATAACATCTAATATCATAAATGCAACTATTTGGACGGATGTTCGTTATAAGTTATCTCCAGAGTTGCACATCTCACTGAAATTTGGTATAGATGTAGAACATAGTCTGGAAGAACACGTAGGCTGCTTATTTTTTTAATTCCGATCGGAGTCTTGAACGAAAGCTTTATAGTGTTAGGTAGAAAATCCAAGACTATGCCGGTGTACTGGCACAACTAATTAAAATATCGATGGTTATGTCCCCTCACTAACGCAGTTTAACACATAACGTAACAGACTTACGTCACGCGCGCTATTCGCGCTATATGATCCAAACCTATATATGTCTAAAAATAAATACATATAAGTTAATTAGGTATTAAAGAAACTTTGTATAGCTTAAATCAGCTAAAGGAATATTCTAAGATATAATACGAAACCTTCTGGGTAATTTACAACGTTTAATTGTCGTCCGCATTGCTATCATTGGGGTCATTGACAGGACACGCACACGGTGCATCCAGGGCTGATAGTTCTTCAATTAACCAGAAATCTTCGTAAGAACATACAAGTCCCTATTGAGGAGCCCTGCACTTTAGGAGTAACTAGACTGTAGTCAATCTCGCTAACCTTAACAGCACAAATCATTAATTTTATATATAGACACTAGCTGACAACCGCGACTTCGCTCGCGTGGGTAACAAAAAAATCTTAATTAGTAGCCTATGTGTTCTTCCAGACTATGTTCTATATGTATGCCAAATTTCATCAAAATCCGTTTAGTCGTTTCGGAGATACCTTCAAACAAACAATCCATCTAAACTTTCGCATTTATAATTTTACTAAGATATATAAGTTGCATCACAATGATAAATATTTAAGTTTTTTTAGTTCCTAGCAGACGGTTTCGCGGGCTATTAGTTGTATAAAGTTTAAGAAGAAATTGTGGTACATCGAAATCACAAAAACTTTGTAATGTAAAACAAGAAAACCAAATTAAAGTGGTCGTCATTTTTTTCCGGTATTGTTCGTATTTACATTTTTTTAAAGATGGCAGCCCTGAGCATAGCCAACTAAACCATCGTAAGTTTTTATATTGCTGCGGTATTTGTGGCTTGGACAGGCTGGAAACGCGATCTTATCCATCTTTGATAGTTTGCTTTTTGCACTTTTTAATCGAGAATTAAGGCAAAGACAATTTTAATTCGAACATCGATTAATTTTAAAACTTAATTTATATGAGGTGTCTGTGCGTTCGGATTTCGTTCGTAAAATCTATACTTAAGGATTATTTAAACGTCCCTGAGTATGACAATTAAATTATACTTTATTAACAATATCTTAATAATATTATAACTGCGAAAGTTTAAATGCATTGTTTGTTTGAACGGCTCAACGGATCTTGATGAAATTTGGTATAGATGTAGAAAATAGTCTGGAAGAACACATAGGCATATTAACATTGTTATATAAATCTGCCTACCACATTTATAGTTATAGATGTTTCACAATCACGTTTGAGATCGTAAAAAATACGATTTATCGTCGAACCGAACGAAAAGTGATTTGATCGTTTTATTATTTTTTATTGTTTCTGAACGCATGCGCACGCAGCGTTTTATTGCGAATACTTTTATTAAAAATTCATGGCAGAAAGCGTTAATAAGAAATGGACTTATTTGTAAAACCTTCACGGATTGGTAAAGACGATATAATAAAGTAGTAACAGCTAAAAGTATATTTCCACTAGGCAAAACTACACGAATATACTAGCTGTCGCCGGCGAATCCATCCGGAATAAAAAAAAACTTAATTAATAGTCCATGTGTTCTTCCAGCGTCGGTGGCTCAGTGGTCGAGCACTTGACTTCCAATCTACAGGTCCTGGGAATGCCGCCATGTACCAATGTGTTTTCGATTTTCGATTTACATATGTACATTTATCCGACGTTCTTACAGTGAAGGAAAACATCGTGATGCAACCTACACATATCTAAGAAGAATTCAAAGATATGTTTGAAGTCAACCAACCCGCACTTGGCCAGCGTGGTTGACTATGGCCTAATCGCCATTAAGGGCGTAAGGCTTAAGGGTAGGCTCCGAGCCCCTCGGTGGGGACGTATAGTGAGCTGATGATGATGATGATGTGTTCTTACGTTATTTCCTACATCTATACCAAACAGCGAGATCCATGCAGCCGTTCTGAATTTCTTCTAACAAACATCCATCTAAACATTCGCATTTATAATATTAGTAAAAAGTAAGTTTACATACATACTGAAAATATCACGAACTATACGTACCTGTAAAAACTAAAAAAAAATGTTAGAATACATTCTTAAAGCACGACACAATAATAAATTAAAGGTAGGCAACGCATATGCAATTGCGTATGTCTATGGGCAACGGTCACTTCGCTACTTCAGCGATTTCAGGTGGCCGCTCGCTCGTTTGCCACCTTATGATATAAAAAAAAATTAAAACATTGTAATTTAAAACGAATTAAATATCTCTATGGTTTGTAGTTGATTGACATCTAAATTTAATATTTATGATGTAACTCAAATGAAATATGATATTTAAGTGAATTTAATTAACATAATCAAAGCATAGAACAATGCTGATGCCACAAATATAATCTGTGCAAAGGTCGATATTATAATAAATATTCTCTGGCTGTAAAATACATTGACTTTTGACTTTTAATTATTTAAAAAAAATGAATGTGAAAATACATTTTTAAATTTAGAACGTCACGCATCAAATTCCAGCGCGAACGCTAAATCAAACATGGCGTCGTGCATACTGTCACGTCATTAACAGAATAAAAATTAATGTTTAAATCATCTCGCTGAGACAAAGGAGTTTCGTCGAATGATGGCATCTGTACAATCCTATTCCGTATTTCAAAGAAGCGACATCTTAAATCTTTCGTCGTAACTTTCGTTCCAGTTTTTTTTAATCTGTTCGAAATAGTTCATCGGTGTGACAAAGGAATGCATTTTATCGAGCCACGACATCTTTAATTATTGTTTTTTTTATTCCATACGTCTTATAATTGATTTAATTGTGAAGTGAAATTATTTAATTACAGAATTTTCTTTATAATTATGTTGTTTTAAAACCAGACACATGACAAGAACAAAACAGATTATATTTCTTCGATAAGAGCTGTCATATAAATTAATTGTCAAAAGAATAGACTAAAAATCGATTAAAATCTACTTGAAACATGCGAGTTTAATATTTCTATTTGTATTTGAAATTAAAGTATTTTACTTTGAACTACGGATCATCGATTATTGGTTTAAAAAAATGTTCATAAAATACACATTTTTAGCATGTTCAAAACACGTTCATATTTATTTTATTGCTTAAACGAACATACGCACTCTTGCTAAGTAATAAAAAAACTACACATAAAAATGTCGTATACTATCCTGTCACCTATGTGACTATATTGCCGTCCTGCTCATTCTCTTTGAGATAAACAGAGATAACAATACTGTACAGTTCATAGTAAGAAATCCCAACACTCACCAGGCACCGACATAGACACGTAATGTCAATATTTTGATATTCATTAGCTGGAGCGATCGCCGCGCCTCTGGTGATAATATAAGTAAACTAAAGGCCCGTGACATAACCCATGGCCTAGCACCATTTGACAAACAAAAACGACATTTTTTACTATTCACCTCACTGCTTACTAATGTTATAAATGCGAATGTTTAGATGGATGGATGTTTGTTTGAAGGTATCCAGAACGGCTGAACGGATCTCAATGAAATTTTGCATGTACGTAGTACAAAGTCAGGAAGAATACATAGGCTATTAATTTTTTATTGCGCGCGGATGCAATCGCGGGCGACACCTAGTTCGATATTAAGTAGGAAGTAATAGTCCAAAAACTAAAAGGGCGCCAAATTCTTAAAACAAAAGATTTATAACGGCAGGTCAACAAAAAAACACGTTAAAAAATGTACTGACAGGTCTAACACTGACACCTTACAAAAAAACCTCGAAGGACATCCATAAATTAGAAAGTTATGATTCACGCACAGAATACTGTAGCATTGATTCTTAGTACGTTATCTGTAAGATAAAATGTCATCGCTTTCTTATCTATATTCACTGGCGTTTACTGATAAATACGTCTAAGCTGGTAATGAAATTATGTTTATCAAAAGCTATCCATTTTATTAGTAGGCATATTGAACACTGATTTTAAAGTATTTCTTTTAAATATTATATGTGCAGCATCTCGATGTTTTTCTTCACCATATGAATATCGGATAAACGTAGATATGTTAAATGAAAATGTAAAATGGGATTCGAAATCAGAACTTGCAGATTACTAGCCAAATGCTTAATCCCTGATGGAGTCGCGGCGGCAGCTGATAATTTTTTTTGTGACTGACTAGTCTCTGCCATTTACAGCTTCACCGGGCTTGAGGTGGCCGAGCGCAGATGGCGCTAAGCCTGAACCTCGTTTTAGAGTAACAAGACTCGAGGGCTCCCTCAGGAGCCTCGGCTCGGGCTGTTACTTCGTTATTGTCACCGGATTGGGAGGTCACCGAGGTCTTGGCAGCTACTAAGTTACTATATAAATCTATGAGTAACATTATTGGATACATTTATTTATATAGAAAGCTTGAGTTTTAATGATAATTGTGTTAAAATTAGAAACAAATAGAAAATCATATTCTCTGCCTATCCCTTAACATTTTAGTCGTTAATATATGTAATATTGTGATGTGGGCACTATGTTAAGTCGTGATAATATGCGCGTAATGACGCATGGACCATACGTTCGGTTCCGTCCGTCACTGAGCCAATCGCTCGCTAAATTAGACCTAGTATTTAGGTTAGGTTATTATTATACGTCTAGATTAACTATGCATATAGTCTTATAATCTTATGATCTTTTTAATATCGCTATTATGGTTTATTTAATTTAAACATTTTCTAAATAGTTTTAGAATTTGTTTTCTTCTAGCCCTTCAGCTCTATGTGGGCCTTGGATCGCCTTTAGTTCTTTGTGGGCCTTGGATCACCTATAGCTCTTTGTGGGCCTTGGATCAATAGTAACAAACATCTTTGCTAACTATATCATATCTTATTATTATTCATTAAAAACATATAAGTATTAAGTTAAATTTGTAATCATTATAATAATATATAATATTAATTTCAACATTGTAATACTCAATTTAAATTGGTAAAACTGAATGGAATTATCCCTTGTTCATATAAAACGTAAATAGATAAAAAATTTAAATTATTTTTCAAAGTTCCACAGACGCGTTGGTGGTGTAATGGTCAGCATAGTTGCCTTCCAAGCAGTTGATCCGGGTTCGATTCCCGGCCAACGCACGCTTTTTTACAATTTCATATTATGATAAAAACTTTTTAATTTCTCCAAATATAGTTTAAAAGCTTCTTAATTCGAAGGTAGAAAGAAAAAAACTAGTAGCAAGAAAAGTATGCCAAGAGTGTGCCAAAGAGACAGCAAATGACTGTAATTTTTGTAATTCTTAGTATATGCATTACTTTAACTTTTCAAAACCTTAAATATATAAATCATCATCATCATCATCAGCTCGCTATAAGTCCCCACCGAGGGGCTCAGAGCCTACCCTAAGCTAGGAGTGACTAGGTCATAGTCAACCCGCAATAGGCCAGCTATTGCGGGTTGGTTAACTTCACACATATCGTTGAATTTCTTGTCAGATATGTGCAGCACGATGTTTTCCTTCACCGTATGAACGTCGGATAAATGTACATATGTAAATCTGATATCGAGAAACACATTGGTACATGGCGGGATTCGAACCCAAAAACTGCAGATTGCAAGTCAAATGCTTAACCCATGAGCCACCGACGCTCTAATACATAAATACTACTTGATAAATATTGAGTAATTTCACTACGTATTTATGTAACATTCTTATCAGTAACCTTATCAATGCATTTTATCAGTAAATTAAACAAATCTCACCGCAATGGGAAACAGGAAATGTATGAGTCATAAACTTATTTACAACTTAATAACCAAAGATAACTTAGCATAGAAATTAAATATATTTTTCTAAGTAAAAGTAGTTCCAATCCAATTCCGAAAGAAAGTAAACAAAGGAACGTCAAATTCAAAGATGGCGGCAAATTATTTTGTTATTATAAAGAAGCGTAATATTAGAAACGCCAATAGCCTAATGGTTAAGGGTACAGATTTCCGATCACGAGTTCAGCGGTTCGGTTCCCGACACTCGACTATTATAAACCATATCCTAGCACAAACTTAGATCTTAATTAGAATGGTACAAGAAATATTAGTAAATTTACACAAAAATACAAATAAAATAAGAAAGAATTGTTGGGAACGACTGAAATTATTTGAAAAATATTTCACTGTTGGAAAGCTAAACTAACATTGCTGTCAAAAGTTGTATTCACTAAAATACTTTTTAGAATTCAACGCGGACGAAGTCACGGACAACTGCTATTTAAGATACAGAGAAGATCCTTTCTAATATTATAAATGCGAATGTTTGGATGGATGTTAGAAGATATCTCCAAAACTGCTGCAAGGAATCTCGCTGAAAGGCATAGATATAGAACAAAATCTAGAAGAACACATAGGCTACTAAGTTTTTTAATTCCGCGTACGGAGTCGCGGGCGACAGCTAGTAGTAGAATATTATTAATTCTTCTTCTTCTGCTAGCTCTACTGCCCTTTGTGGGCCTTGGCTTGGTCCAGCAACTTTTTCCACCTCGGTCTATCTCTGGCCACGGACTTCCAGTTTGCTATGCCTACTTTTTTTGCGTCCTTTTCCATTATTAATTCTTATATAAATTATATTTGATAAGAGACATTTACTTTGATAACAAAACATTCTTAACTAGATTTAGATAAACCATGTCTTAGTTAGATTAAGGTTATAATAATTTCGTAAATTCTTACGTTTAAAGGTCAACGTACTTAAGAGATACCTCGCTGGATTAAATCCAACAATCCTTTAGGTACCATCCATATCACCTGGATGGTATACCACTACGGTGCGATTCTTGCGCAATTTCTTGCTGCACAGCCGTGTTGTCGAACTGTCTATCCTTGGAGGTATTTCCAAATTAATACGACTTGGGTCCTTCAAGTAGCGAGCGATTTCCTTAAAAGCAACGCCTCTGCAGTTCTTCTGGTGTTGATGTCGTTGACCGGTATTGTTCGTTTGCCCTCTTCTCTTATAAATCCGTTGTCAATATCAAGTTCAAAGTTAATTTTAATAGTTTACTTTGTAATACACCTATTAACTATATACATTTATGTATTAAGTATATATGTACTGTTATAGTGAATTACCGTTGGTACGCAGCGCCAGCCTGCCACTTGAAATTATACACGTATCCATTGTACCACGGTTGACGGACGATCACTTTCACTGTAACTTCCGATTATATGCAATAGTTAAAGTCAATTGAATGTTCCTAAGGATCTTTTTAAGACTGTTATTGTCCTGTATTGTGTTCTATTTTCTATGATCTCTTAGTAATTAAAAAAAAATCTGAACTAACCTAACCGCGATAACAGCATCAGTCAAATAAACATCCTTTGTATAAGTTATTTTTTTGTTTAAATATTTATTGAATTACAATAGAATGACTCTTTTAAAATGTAAACTTATCCAATTTTCTATTTTCTACAAGGTTTGGTGGCACAAGCTTAGTAAAATAATACATGTCAATAGATCCCTTTATTAAAAGATTTCTTTCTTATTGTAGTCCAAAAAATGCTATTTAATTAAGCGTAATAATAGAAAATCGATACACCACAAAAATTCCATTCCACACAAAAGAACTATGTTAAATTATATTAGATATTTGATCTTATTACATTATTGTATATCCAATATCGTGACGTCTAACAATGGAAACGAAGACCGTGTCAAGTGTCGGTAACAAGGAGAGCTTTCTTTGGAGCATAGTCTGCATTATGCTCTGAAACGAATGCATATAAATTCCTTACAAAAGATAATGAACTTTAACATATTGTGATAAGACTTATAATCGTTTGACGTGTAATTGACGGACACCTTTAATTTCGAGGCACTCATAAACGCTTGAGTTGTGTATTTTTAAAACCCAGCGACTCTCAGACACGGCTCGTGTAAAGAGTTTCAAGCTATTATAATATGAAAATGATACCGTAGGTTACGCTACAAGAAAAAAAAAATACGACACGTTTATTCGAAAAGTAGCTGTCGCCGGCGAATGCGTTTGCCCGGAGTTAAAAACTTATTAAGTATGTGTTCTTTCAGACTATGTTTCGCTTCTATGACAAATTATATGGCCCCCAGTGTCTTATAATTTTTCCTAGAACCTAGAAGTATTTCCAGAACGGCTTCATGGATCTCTATGAAATTTGGCATAGATCTGGAATAACACAGGCTACTAATAAAGTTTTTTAATTCCGCGCGGACAAAGTCGCGAGCGATATCTAGTAATTAATCTTTTAATCTTACTAATATCATAAATTTTAATGTTTGGATGGATGGATGATTTCTTTAAAGGTATCTCTAGAACTGATGTATGGATCTCGCTCAATTGTGTCATGGAACATAGAACACAAGGCTACTAATTTTTTTTTAACACCGCGCGGACAAAGTCGCGGTTGACAGCTTGTTTGAATTACAAATTAAGGTACCAGGATAACATAAGCCTATGGATATCATTTAATACTTTTTAATCATCGTAAGTACTAAATCACGTTCTTTTCAAACCAGTACAAGAATTATAATATTGATAAAACCTTCAACACCATTATCACGAGTGTTGGCAATCTGACATATTGACAACTAGCTGTCGCCCGCGTCTCCGTCCGCGCGGAATTAAAAAAAATAGTAGCCTATGTGTTCCACATCTGTGTCAGTGAAATGCATGCAGCCGTTCTGGAGATACTTTCTTACAAACATACATACAAACATTCGCATAAGTAAGATATACTTTACAAATGACGTCATCACATTCAGATATAAATCTTTTGATATAATTATTATATATGATTATTTTACATAATCTAACACTAATCTGGTGTTATTGACACATAAATAATTAAAAATATAGCACACTTTTTAAGTTGGCACGTCAGAAACAAGCGTACTCATGAGCGCCACGTGTCATCTCAAATTCCACTAAAAAATAGAGCGTTGGTGGCTCAGGAGTCAAGCACTCGACTTGCAATCTGCAAGTCCTAGGTTCGATTTCTGATTTGCATATGTACATTTATCCGACGTTCTTACCGTGAAGGAAAACATCGTGATGCTGCACATATCTGAGAAGAAATTCAAAGATATTTGTGAATTCAACCCGCACATGGCCAGGTTGACTATGGCCTAGTTACCCTTAACTTTGGGTAGACTCCGAGCCCCTTAGTAGTGACGTATATCAGCTGATGATGAAATAAAATAATTATTTAAACTACTTTGCTCTAATAAATAGTACAAAGTAGGACTTAAACACAAGTCCTAGTATGTAAGCTGACCTCTAAACCATGCCGTTTCCCCATAAACAGAACTTGCTTATCAAGTTCTAGTACAAAAACTAGACCCAGTACGATATTCTTCACGGAATAGAAAATAGATATTCTAGGTTAGTAACATTGTCGGAGTAATTAAGTATTCTATTTAGCTAATTAGATAGTACTCGGAATAGGTAATTATTTTTAACAGTGGTAGAGCCCGCTTTAACATCTTCGCATGAATCGGCCCGGCTCGCCCGGTGAAATACCACGACCACACAGAAGACAGGCGTCAAGTGGAAGCAATTCCGCGTTTCATCTGAGTGTGCGTCCCGGAGGCCTAATTTAGTCCTCTTTCCCTTCCCACTCTTTTTCTTAGAAGGAAAGGATGGGAAGTGGAAGTGGACTTTCCGGATGAGAGGATGCATGGGAAGGAAAAATATTTTCTTTCTGTGCATCCTCTCCTCCGTCGATTAAAGGTAGGCAACGCATATGCGATTGCGTATGTCTATGGGCAACGGTCACTTCGCTATTTCAGCGATTTCGGGTGGCCGCTCGCCCGTTTGCCACCTTTTGATATAAAAAAAATAGCTAATTATTAGTATGGGTTCTCATTGCCAAATACGTATAAATAATTATGTTATCTTACCAAAGATAACAGTTTGACTTCCGTAGAATCACGAACCGTGGAAATATGCCTTTATATATGAATTGTAACCTCTAATTAAAGTAAATTGTAATTTTAATAATATTATACAAAAATTATATGATAATAAGTGATGAAAAAATAGTTGTAATAAGATTAACTTGTTCACCGTGGGTTTCGGAGACCAAAAATTCCGTTTAAAAAATTATATATATGTTTTGTCATAGATACGATGTGTTTTATGCAGAGACTAGCTGTCGTTACTCCGTCGGCGCGGATTTAAAAAACTTAATAATTAGCCTGTGTCTTCTTGTAGACTATGTTCTACATGTGTGCCAAATTTCATCAAGATCCGTTGAGCCGTTCCGGAGATATAATACTTTACAAAAAAACATCCATCTAAACATTTGCATTTATAACATTAGTAAGAGTTAATCTCAGAAACCGATGGTTTATTATATATTTGTCGTGCGGAAAATCTTCAATCATAAAACAATACAGAACAGAGAGTACGAGTATTTGTTTAACGCATGCGCGAATCATTGAATCATTACGTTGATTAATGAGATGTTTGCATTCTTAAATCATTATCATTTCATTACTTTCATTCTAGAATTAATGATACGTAGGCGCTTAGTGAAAGTGTTTTCTTTTAATCAGATATTTATTAGTGTAATAAGTCGTGTTTCCATTGATTTAGAGCTCCTGCACACTAGACATTTTCAGTCGATAGTCTGATAGTGCGCACGTTACACCGCTTATTCTAAAAATCTAGTGTACAAGTGCTCTTACGCTTCAAGTGTCAAGATAGAAGTTAATACGAATTTAAAACTGACTTTATAAATACTTCTAGAGTATTTCATCTGTGTTTTTTATAGTATAAAGTACTAAACGAACTAGCGGGCAATTTAATTCGCCGAAATAAAAAAGCGACCGATGCCTAAAGACATCAATTGCAGATGCGTCGCCATTTAATTGATGGAAGATGATATTCATACAAAAGAAAATATTTACTATCTCTCCTTTCTCCGTCAAATCCACTTCCATTTACAAGAAAAAAACGGGAAGGGAATATGATATAAAAGATAATGTACCAAACATCTTTCCTATATCGACTTTTTAAAAAAGATAAGGACAAGAAAGGAAATATCAATTTTGTAAATATAACGCAACCTGCAACTCACAACACAAAAAGGTGTAGATTTGTGTCCCGCAAATCGTAAGAATACGAATCATTCTTACTGTACTTTCTCCGTATCTAATATATATAATACCTAATTCAATCTAACAGTCATAAAACATGTCTGTCTGTCCGTGCATAAATCAACGGATAACATTAATTTTGCAATCGGCTTCTATCGAAATGCTAGGGTTATAGCTTACAACTAGCAAACAATACCGCGCCCGCACGCGTTATATCAACGATTTATACCTACTAGATGAGACATGAGCGTACTATTATATAATAAAATAATTAAATTCCTATTTATTCAATTTTATTTTGAAAAAGCTGTCGCCCACGACTCCGTCCGCGCGGAATTAAAAGAAACATAATTAATAGCCTACATGTTCTTCCAGACTGAGATTAAGATAAAGAGTAACATAAAACCACAGTGAATACAGAAATACAGTAAAATATAGGAAAATGTTAGTCGACACTATTAATAAAAAAATGATTTTAGTATGTAACAGGAAAGTCACTGTATATAACAAGAAAATGTATAATTTAAACAAAAATATGTATTTCAAAAGAACCATCTCATCTTTTATTTAGACATTTATTATAATAAAAAAATTGCAATAAGTAGAAGGTTTTCCGACAAATCAATAGTACGTTACTCTACTTTCTACTATACAGATGGGCATTGAACATTTCTTAAGAATAAAAAACTAATTAACTAGCCACTTCCAGGTAAGTAGGCAGTTGGCTTTAAATGTAAAGAAAGTACGATGCGGCGGCATGAGAAAATTAGTTGTTAAACCACTTTACGTTGTTAGAGTGCTGGCAAAACAATTCTCTATTGGTTAAAATTGGTTGCTAAAGTCCCTTAAACACTGTCTTATTTGGAGGCAAGGACGTGGGATAGAAGAAGAAATGTTACACTAGCCGTATCCCGCGACTCAGCGCAGTATTAAAAACAGAACTTTATTGGTAGCCTATGTGTTCTTCCAGACTATTTCCTACATATATGCTAAATTTCATCGAGATCCATGCAGCCGTTCTGGAGATATCTTCTGACAAACATCCATCTAAACATTTGCATTTTTAATATTAGTATGATGACAAATTTTAGATGGATGGATGGATGTTTGTTTGAAGGTATCTCCGGAACAGCTCAATGAATCTTTATAAAATTTGGCATAGATGTAGAACATAGAAAGAACACATAGGCTACTTATTTTTTTTTAACTCCGCGCTGACAAAGTCGCAGGCGACAGCTAATAGCAATATTTATGTTAATATGGCGCCAAAATGAGTCATATTACGTCAATCTGGTAGATGTCGTGCAAATCATTTTGACACTATTAATGGTCAACATTTATCAAGTAATATTTAATGTACCAACGTGGGCGGATCAGGGGTAATAAACTAGTGTTTTGCGGTGACTAGGCGTACATAAATCTATAAGCAATCATTGTTTCAACCCATTAAATATACTTAAACTATAGTTCATGTAAAATACACGAGAATATAAACAAGGATTAAATATAATGTGAACAATTTTATCTACGGTATTACAATTATGTTTAGCAAAAGCTAGAACTAAAAAAGTACACATTTGTATTCTCTCAACAGTGGTTGAGCCCGCTTTAACATCTTTGCACGAATCGTCCCGGCTCGCCCGGTGAAATACCACGACCACACAGAAGACAGGCGTCAAGTGGAAGCAACTACGCGTTTCGTCGGATGAGTGTGCGTCCCGGAGGTCTAATTTAGTCCTCTTTCCCTTCCCACCCTTTTTCTTATAAGGATAGGGTGGGAAATGGAACTGGACTTTCCGGATGAGAGGATGCATGGAAAGGGAAAAGATTTTATTTCTGTGCATCCTCTCCTCCGTCGATTAAAGGTAGGCAACGCATACGCAATTGCGTATGTCTATGGGCAACGGTCACTTCGCTATTTCAGCGATTTCAAGTGGCCGCTCGCTCGTTTGCCATCTTATGATAAAAAAGAGACATCATCAGCTCACTATACGTCCCCACTGAGGTGCTCGGAGCCAAGTTAGCTTTGTTAGCTAGCAAGGGTTACTAGGCCATAGTTAACCACGCTGTCCCAGTGCGGGTTGACTTCACACATATCTTTGAATTTCTTCTCAGATATGTACAGTATCACGTTATTTTCCTTCACTGTAAGAACGTAGAATAAAATTACATATGTAAATCTAAAAACACTTTGGTGCATGGCGGGATTCGAACCCAGGACATACAGATTGCAAGTCAAGTGTTTAACCATTGAGCCACTGATGCTTACAAAGAAATAGAAAAGTAATAAATAAAAAAATGAGGTTTGATTTTCACCAAGTTTTTTTTTTATTAACGAGGATAATTTTTTATTAGAATAAATTCTGTTTCGCAATACTTCAATTCAAGGCGAGGCTTGACCACATTGTTTCTGTATCCTAGCATTGGACAGACCTGATTACGCGACCACGAATACTTTACTACTGTGCAACGACGCTTCTCAAACTGTTAGATAAAGTAACATAATAATTATTCTCGCAGTCTGACTCCGTGCGCGCAGAATTAAAAGAAATAATTAGTAGCCTATGTGTTCTACAAGACTATGTTCTATATGTTCTATAGTTTTGGAGATACCAAACAAACATCCATCCATCTAAACATTAGCATTTGTAATATTAGTAAAATTTCTGGAACAGTTTCAACAAATCATTGTTTTGTCAAAGATAATGCCAGGCATGACGATATATTTTAAACCGAGATTTAAAATCTAAAATTTACATTAAGAGGTTTACCGTGGGTTTTCGATACCAAAATTTGTATATAAAACATACCGTTATCCATGTTTATCTTTGAACAACAGAGATAGCAATATGTTATAAACGGTTTGGTCTTAAAAACCCACCGTAATAAGTTTGAGAACCGTTGTATCCGTGCATGCGTCCGTCAACCAGGCTGTACTTTCCGCACCGCTTTCGAAGGACAGATCAGCCACGCTTTCTCGGTCAGTCTATAATAATACATAAACACTACTTTGTGTTTTATATCATGCTGTCAACTAAGATAAAATCGGATGTGTTGATATAAAATTAATTGCACGAAAATAAACCAAGCTTTTGATACATTAGAATCTATGCTATTACTCTCGTCCGCGACTCCATTCGCACGGAATTAAAAAAAAACTTATTAGCGTATGTGTTCTTCCATACTATGTTCTACGTCTTTATGAAATTTCATCAAAATTCGTTCAGCAGTTCTGGAGATATCTTCAAAACAAACATCCATCCAAACATTCGCATTTATAATATTAGTAAGAAGTAAGAT
Organism: Papilio xuthus; assembly: GCF_000836235.2. NCBI lineage: Eukaryota > Metazoa > Arthropoda > Insecta > Lepidoptera > Papilionidae > Papilio > Papilio xuthus. The sequence goes on from NW_013528989.1 coordinate 512,424, forward strand.
AAATTCACTAGGGCCTTTGGCCGCGTCAGAGTGAGCGACGGGCCTCGTCCGTGAAATAATACCAGTACCACTCATCCTGATGAAGGGCCCCCGATGGGCTTGAAACTAGTCGGTGCCGCCACCGGACGAATATACGTCAGTGTTTAGCCGTGTTTATATAACTATACATTTACGTTTTTAACTTATACAAATAATTATTTTGTGTCGTAATAAAAACTGTAACCATAGAAACACGAGGTGTTGTTTATCAGAGAAGCGTCAAAGTTCAATATTACAATTTCATTGAGGAAAATTAAGTCCACAAGGTCTTATGTCCAGGAAATCTGTATGAGGTCGAACACTGACCTTTGTTTATGGTTAAATCTGCTTATCTCGTACTAAATGAGGTTGTATTTCGAAATATATGTATTTCTCGTTAATGATACGTGCCCTAATTGGAATATACTAGTTATATTATTTCAAATTTGACACTGCGATGGTAGCGCCGTCTGTCGGATCCAATGTAAAACATTCCAAAATCAACAACTACTAATAAATTAAAAATTAATTAAAAAAAACATTGTTCAGCGGACAAAATTGTGAATATAAACTATTCCCGGATCCCCTTGAACACACACAAAAAATTTCATCAAAATCGGTCCAGTCGTTTGAGAGAAGTTCAGTGACATACACACGCACATAAGAATTATATATATAAAGATTATATATTTATTTAGCAGCACAGTGAGTAATTGCTACACGCTGAGTTTGTCTTGCGTAATACTTGGATGTGCAGACATCTGGTGGAGTCTATTTAAAACTCAAAAGTAAACCTGTTCCCTGTTTGATATCGTTCAGATAAATGTTACATTGAGCTCGCATATAACCGCTTTGTACTACTAAAATTTCAAATATTTTTTTCTTGAATTAATCATACTAATATTATAAATGCGAATGTTTAGATGTTTAGGTATCTCCGGAACGGCTGAGCGGAACTGGTTGAAATTAGGCATGAATATAGAACATAATATGGAAGAACACATAGGGTACTTACTAAGTTTTTTTTTTTTAATATTATAAATGCGAATGTTTAGATGGATGTTTATTAGAAGTTAACTCCGGATCGGCTGTATGGATGTTGCTGAAATTTAGCATAGATGTAAAACACAGTCTGTAAAAACACATAGGCTACTAACTTTTAATTCGAGTCGAGTCATATCTTTAATTAATAAATGATAACAAGATTAAATCTTTATCGTAAATTCAGGGACGTAATCACTACATTAATGGCTGAATACGTCCCTGAATTTACGATAACGTATTCAGCCATTAATGTAGTGATTACGTCCCTGATCGGATGCGGTCCGCAAATTACAGACTTAATGCGGTCGGTGGGCGAAGGCCTATTTTTAATGCAAAATTTTATAGCGGATGAGCTACGCACTTCGTTACTTACGCGTCAATAAAATCTTTTTATTAAAATTAGCCTCAACGAAACTGATCGGCATTAAATGAAAGAGATTATCGGAGGTAAAATACTAAAATACAATTGAAATATGTTTTAAACTATGTAGTGTTCGGTTTAAAGATCTTTATTTACTCATAAAAAACACAAAGTTTCGCTTACAATGAGTATAAATGTGAAATATAACATAAGGGCTTGCGGGCTAATACAAAATATAGTAACAATATATAAAATTAGTATAAATCAAAAACAGACCTTAGTATAACTATAAGAAGTTAAATTGAACAGAAATTATATCTATATATAATATTGAGAATAGATTATGACATTACAGCGATGAGATGTGATTTAAGTTTGTTTTTAAAAACTTTAACACTTTCACAGTTCTTTATCTCGTCTGGCAGTTTATTAAACATTTGAACGCCTTCAAACAATACAGTTTTATTTCCATAGTTAGTACGCGGAGTAATTAATGTTAATTTGTGTTTATTGCGAAAATTATGTTTAAGTGTTAAGAAGAAAATCCGAAAATGTGCTAGACTATTGACGCAACACTAGCCTTACTAATATGTCGACGTTTATGTCCCCTCACTATTCATTGACACTGGACTTTGTAACGAAAGCAAACATTCGCGCCAAATGATTCTAACTAATAATGTCTAAAAAAATATAATTATTAATAACTTTTTTGTGGTTGTTCGTTATCATATTGCAAATATATGTCGCGCTAGTGGAAATAAGTCACGCTAATGTAAATAAGCAAAGTCGCATGTGGAAATTGGGTTTAAGAAATAATCGTCAATATTTTAAACGACGTCATAATGTGACATCATTTAAACACATATTTTTACAGATTAACACAATTATTTTAGAAGATAAAAAAAAACTTTAGAGGAAACTATAAAAGACGTAAAAGAGTAATCCTTTTTCAATTTTAATCATAATTATATACAAAAACAAACCCATTTATTTAACAGCTTTTGACTGTAATCCATAACATTTAAATAATTCATACAAAAATATTCTCACCATTTTATATCTCAACTAGCGGACCCGACAGACGTTGTCCTGTCTACACGTCTTTAATTCGAATATTATTTAAAATTTGACACTGCGATGGTAGCGCCGTCTGTCGGATCCAATGTAAAACATTCCAAAATCAACAACTACTAATAAATTAAAAATTAATTAAAAAAACATTGTCCAGCGGACAAAATCGTGAATCTAAACCATTCCCAGATCCCCTTGAACACACACAAATTTCATCAAAATCGGTCCAGTCGATTGAGACAAGTTCAGTGACATACATATTCACAGAAGAATTATATATATAAAGATTACTAACCGTGCAACAGTTTAGAGTAGGTTAATATAAAAAGCAAAGCAACAAAACAAATCTAATAATAAAACTCAGTCTGTTTGGCAATCGGTCTATCTATTTTAAAATGCTCCCGTAAATTCGCGATGTGGAAACACGTCTATACAAATAATTCAAAATCTTTCAAAATGGCCGACCAGGTCAATGAACTTACCGGGTCTTTTTAAATTGTCATTATTGTAAACAAAATCACATTAAAATATATATTGATTTGATACTTTATTACTGAGTTTAAAACTTCAAAAATATTAATACGAAAGTAACATTTTATGATTTCTTTTTTAATTTTCTGTTGTGCCAAAGTTTTTAAACATTACTGCATAAAGTTTTAAGCTGCTGCTATGTTTCTTTTTAGCCAAAATTTGGCCAAAAGTTCTTGTCTCTAGTATTTATTTAGGAACATAGAGTAACTATTGATAATTTTAAAATATGAACCTTACTTATATTAAAAATGCGAATGTCAGAATGGATGGTTTGATATTTGTTAGAAAGTATCTCCAGAACGATTTCATCTCGCTGAAATTTGGCATAAATGTAAAACATAGTCTGGAAGAACACCTAGTCTACTTATTAAGTTTTTTTATTCCTCTCGGAAGGAGTCGCAGGCGACAGCTAGTAAGTCATAAGTTTAAAATAACATTTTAAAAGCATGCATAGGTATTCAAAAAAACTTCATTGTTTACTGTGGTGAATAGGCTATTAAATATTTTTATATCTACTGCCCACCCCGAAATCAGGCCATCAAATAAACAATAATCCACTTGACTATTTAATTTCCAGCTTCTGATTTCTTTTGTTTTATGGATCGTAAATATATTTTTAGATTTAACACTGAGTCTAGACGTCAAATAAAATTTAAATTATTACCTACTTTTGCAGAAATCAATATTTCTGGTATATCTTACTAATATTATAAATGCGAATGTTTAGAACAGTCTTTCCCAAAGTGTGCGATAACGCCCTCTTGTGGGCGCTGCAGGTCTCAAGTTGCGGGTTATAGGAAAAGTTTCGTTTAGAATTCTCCGTTAATATACTTATATAGTTTACAATAATTAATTAATTTAATTTGAAGTTATAGTTGTTTTTAAATATGTGAAAATATGGGGGGCGCTAAAAAAATATTTATTCTCAAAGTGGGTAGTAGACAAAATAAGTTTGGGAACCATTGGTTTAGATGGATGTTTGTTAGTTCTCGCTGCAAATTTGGTATATACGTAGAACATAACCTGACATAAGCTACTTTGTTTTTTTTTTAATTCCAAACGGAATCGCAGGCGATAGCTAGTTTAAAATATATCTAAGTCTATTTAGGAACAATATCTTAATTGGTAGTGAAATCAAGGAATCGTAAGTTGTAAAAGACAAAAAGTCGTCAAATAAATTCTTTCTAATTTGACTCTACATTTTTTTGTTCCGAATATTTTAACTTCTATAAATTAGGTAAGTCGACATTTTATTATTAATGTTTGGATTTAACAGTTAATATTATTAATAAATATGTCGTCAAGATTAAATATTTTAACAAATTTATAACTTTTTAATGACATTTTCCTAAGATTGGACCACCCTCGAAGCCATTTTGTCTACAACTTCGAGAGTAATCACTCACACATTTTGAACTCTATCTTCTATGAAATAGAGTTGTTATTTACAAAATTCTTTATAATTGGATATCTCAAAAGTAAAACCGTGACATATGTATAATATTAAATAATTGTACCGAAAAAAAAGCCTTTAACTTTTAGAATAAAAAAATATGTTCATTTTAGAATATGTTTCAAATTGTAAAATAAACCTTATGCTAATAGTAATAGAGTTGAATTTAATTTTAATAATTGAATAATAGAGGTAAAAACAGATTTTATTCTACATGTGTGGTCTTGTGTTATTTGATTACGTTGTCAGACACGTTAATCTATCTTACTAATATTATGATTTTCACCTTTTAAAATACAGACGAAACTTGAACTCTACAGAGTCGAAATTCACAGTAAGAAAACAATGTCCAGACACCAAAATAATGACCTTAACAATCATTAAAACTCATTTTAAAAATCTCTATAAATTCTAACAAAATGGTCGTCGTTTGTTTTATTAGGAAATCATCAGTTAAAGAAATTTCCCGGCTTGGAATTTGTTACGTAATTATTTAGTTACAATAATAAAGTTAATACAAAAAAAATGTATGGATTGCATATGGATGATACAAGAGATGCGTTAGAATTTGGATATAACGGCTTATAGATGTATTGAAAAGTACATACTTTGTACAGTCTGCCGCATCAATGTATTCAATTTATAAAGGTTTTATGGGCCGTTGCTGTCAAAAATTACTTATGCACGTAAAAAACATGCATGAAAACATAGGGACTGATACATATTTTTAAAACCAAAAGCGTATACGTTTCTCTAGCTTTGTAAATGTAATACCCTACCCTAAATGTAGCTTACCTTAAATTAGTAAATACGCCATAGTCAACCACGCTGGCTCAGTGCGGATTGATTTCACACTTACCTTTGAATTAATGCAGCTGACTGTACTAGGCAAAGGGCTTGTTGATAATGTTTAGTAGAAATTTAAACTCCATGTAGAGAATTTCTTTAGCACGGCTTGACTTGATCTTATATATAAAATTCTCGTGTCACAATTTTTGTTCCCCTACTCCTCCGAAAACGGTTTGACCGATTCTCATGAAATTTTGTGAGCATATTACGTAGGTCAGAGAATCGGCCAACATCTATTTTTAATCCCGCGCGGACGGAGTCGCGGGCGTCAGCTAGTAATAATATAATTCCATTACTATAACCGGCCATTTACAGCTTAATTATTAATCACAGTGTACGAAAATAGTATGACCATTTCACTGAATAATTTTCGCCTATTTTATTTGATTTACCGTGGATTTCTGAGACCGAAATCTCAATTTAGAAGATATTGTTATCTCTGCGTTGTCAAAGGTAAAGACAGGGATGACGATATATTTTATACAAAGATTTCGGTCTCAGAAAAATACGACTAATTTGTTTTCAGTGGTTAATCTTTTTAATACTATTTTAAACCTTTTTAATCATTTATTTTTTTTAAATTTATGTCGGAACTTTAAACTAGGAATAGAACATCTGTTAACTGTGGCAGAGATCCTCGTGTCAGCTACTAATTTCAAGCTTGTCACGTCACCAACGAGCGCAGCGTGACAGCGGCATGACGGCGGCGTGACAGATCAGGCTCTTGCCTTTTTGTCCCGTCAGCGTGAAGTTAACCGCGAAATGAACTATCCACCTTAGCTCTACTTGAGTTGTTTATTATATTTTCTAACGAGGTTACTTACTTGGACGTAAAACGTTGTATACTAGTTAATTTAAATTATTTTAATTTTATAGCACATCCTGTATTTTATAGTATTATAAAACTCGCTAAAATAGCAGGAACCATCTTACTAAGGCACAATTTTGCAAAAACATTGCTTTCCTTAAAGAACCAAAATATTTTTCCTGTATCACAAATCCCCTACCCTGAGATAAGAAACGTTTTACGCAATACGATTTGTATATAACATCATCATCAGCTCACTATACGTCCCTCCTGTGGAGATCGGAGCCTACCCTAAGTTAGTGATTAGGTCATAGTAAACCACGCTGACCCAGTGCAGGTTGACTTCACACTTACCTTTGAATTTATTCTCAGATATGTGCAGCATCACGATGTTTTCCTTTACAATAAGAGCGTCGGATAAATGTACACATGTAAATGAAAAAACACATTGGTATATGTCGGGATTCGAACCGAGAATCTGCAGATTGCAAGTAAACTGCTTCACCCCTGAGAAACCGATGCGCTTGTATATAACAATTCATATTAATTTCATGATATGATCGTTCTAATAATAAACAATAATTAACAATTGCTATAATATTTATCTACAGACTCGTTAACCTAGTTAATCCACAAATGTATTTATAAGTTCGTTTCCGTAGTCGTTAATAAACATTTTGTTAAACAAATATATTAAAGGGTAATTAAGTTTGATTATTAAGTTATCAAGGCTTCTATTTATATTGCCTAATGCAAAAGAAGTTTATACAACTCTAGGTTATAATCATGTTTATTTTTTTATAAAATAAGATGAATTTGCAAACGAACGAGCAGTCACCTTAAATCGCTGAAATAGCGAAGTGACCGTTGCCCATAGACGTACGCAATTGTATATGCGTTGCCTACCTTTAATCGACGGAGGAGAGGATGCACAAAAAGAAAATATTTTTCCTTCCCATGCATCCTCTCATCCGGAAAGTCCACTTCCACTTCCCATCCTTTCCTTATAAGAAGAAGGGTGGGAAAGAAAAGAGGATTAAATTAGGCCTCCGGGACGCACTCATCAGACTGTACGCGGAATTGCTTCCACTTCACGCCTGTCTTCTGTGTGGTGGTGGTATTTCACCGGGCGAGCCGGGCCAATTCGTGCGAAGATGTTAAAGCGGGCTCTACCACTGTTAAAATTGAAAAAAATTGTCATATAGCATCCGTTGCGCACATTTAAAACGGATATGATTAAGTTAACAAATTGTTTTGTTTGTATTCCATTTAGAAGTTAACTTTGTAAACAACTTGGTTAACCAAATTTGGCGATGTGCCATTTGCGATTCCGTGTTCGTTTAATGGTCGATTTAAGTTTCGATTGTTTACTTTGTATGTATTTCTAGGCTATTTTTCCGTAAGAGGATTGGCAAATATTTGGTCCAAAGACTAATTTGTACAAATGTTTGCTTAACAAACATTAATAGAGGAAATTAACGTAAGATTTTAGGCGCCATTTTAACCTTAAGACTATTGTGTTTAATTTTTTTCCAATAGAATCAAAATAACTGAGAAAAAACTTGGCAAAAATGTTTTAGGTTATTCTAAACGTTTCTTGATAAATATAATCAATACTAGCTTACGCGTACGACTTCGTCTGTAGCCTATGTGTTCTTCCAGACTATGTTGTACATCTATGAAAAATTTCGGCGAGATCCGTTCAGCCGTTCTTGAGATACGTTCAAACAAACCCATCAATCTGCACATTCGCATTTATAATATTAGTAAGATTATTAAAAAACTAATTTGTAACTTTTATTAATAACAAATATGATATTAAACAAATTACTTTACTTTGAATCCGGAAGCGAAATACCATAGACAACAAAACGAAACCAAAAACCTTTTTTAAAAAACCAGAAACAAAGACATTTTGGACAAAAAAGTAAGGCCCCGTCATGTCCCAATGCATTGTCTAGACACAAAAAAAAGTTTAAAAGGATTCATTTCAAACAATATCATTATCTTTTTTTTGTATACGAAAATATTTAACAAAAAGACCTTGCCTAATGACATTTTTTCTACTCATCGATAGTTATGTCCATTTCATTTTGTTTAATTGTTTCTTTTAAAAACATTTGTCATATAAACATTCGAAGTTCCATTTCAAACTAAAACAGCATTTTAACGATGCACAAATTTCAAATTAAATCGAAATTATTTAAAGTAATGTCCCCTAAAATCTAACATCTAACTAATATTAAAAATAGGAATGTTTAGATGGATGGACACACAGGCTACTTATTAGGTTTTTTTTATATTCTGCGCGACGGAGTTGCAGGCGATAGCTAGTAATATTATAAATGCTAATGTTTATATAGATGGATAGATGGCTGGTTGTTTGTTAGTAGATATTTCCAGAAGGGTTGCATGGATCTCGCTGAAATTTTGGCATAGTTGTAAAACACAGTCAGAAAGATAACATAGGCTACTTATGAAGTTTTTTTTATATTCTGCGCGGACGGAGTTGCGGGCAACAGCTAGTGATATTATAAATTTGAATGTTTAAATGGATGGATGGATGTTTGTTAGTATGTATCTCCAGAACTGCTGCATGGATATTGCTGAAATTTGGCATATATGTAGAACATAGTCTGCAAGAAGACATAGGCTACTAATTATTTTTGACTTGTTTTAAACTTTAGTAGTTAGAAAACTTATCAAAAACAAAAATATCTTTAAAAATAATAAATAAGAGACATGAATCTATTGCTTTATTTAATCCCGCATACCATTTTACTATAACATTATAATAATCCTACAGTATGAACACTAAATTTAGACGATTATATTATTTCAAGATTACTGGCCATTGTCATTTACGTTAAAGCTTAATGTCATAATTAACCATAGAGTATGTATGTGTTGTTTATGATAAAGGCGTTTGTGTACTTGTCTGTGGCTACGTGGCAGAATCTACCAAGTGCCTTTGTCAGTACTGATATAAATGCATAGTGGGATTTGTAACTTAATACTTGGATGTTTTGTAAGACAATATGCTTCGATTTATGTTAATACAGCATGTTTTTTTTATCTGTATTCCAACATTTCTTAGAAACGTAGTTATATCGTTAAAAAAACATAATATAATTAACGAATAAATTACGGACGATAAAAAATATCTTTTTTTTTTCATTCTTCTTTTAATTAATAATTTTGGTAGAGCCCGCTTTAACATCTTCGCACGAATTGGCCCGGCTCGACCTGTGAAATACCACGACCATACAGAAGACAGGCGTCAAGTGGAAGCAATTCCGCGTGCAGTCTGATGAGTGTGCGTCCCTTAGACCTAATTTAGTCCTTTTTCCCTTCCCACCCTTTTTCTCATAAGGAAAGTATGGGAAGTGTACTTTCCGGATGAGAGGATGCATGGAAAGAGAAAATGTTTTCTTTCTGTGCATCCTCTCCTCCGTCGATCAAAGGTAGGCTACGCATATGCAATTGCGTGTGTCTATGGGCAACGGTCACTTCGCTATTTCAACGATTTCAGGTGGCCGCTCGCTCGTTTGCCACCTTATAATAAAAAAATTAAATGTTAAATACAGTTATTCATAACATAGATAACCTAAAAAGTTATATTAAATAAGTTTAGTGAGTGACAGATTCCCGCGTTTTTATTTTTCAAATTCCAATATGGCGGCAATACAATACAAAGTTCACATGCCATCACACCCGAATGTGTTTTAGGGTCATGATGGCCATAGACCTGGTCATGTGGTGCTTTTGTTTTTTTATTACTTCGGACCCAGTGAATCTATTTTACATTAATTTTGATTCGCACTGTTGATTTTATTAGTGCCTTTGTTTATTTTATAATTTTTAAACATGGCGATTGACATTTCTATTAAAATAACCTAAAATTGAATGTTATTTGATTTTTTAATTTGCAAATGTACAAAAGTAAAAAGTAAATCATAAATATTTTTCTATTACCAATCTTTTCCAACATACTAATATAATATTAAAAATGCGAATGTTTAATGTTTGTTAGAAGATATTTCCAGAACAGACAAATATATCTCGTTGTTAATTTGTCATAGATGTAGAACATAATCTGGAATAACACACAGGCTACTAGTTTTTTTTTATAAAAGAGAAGGGGACAAACGAGCGACGGGAACACCGAGGTGATCAACGACACCCATGGACATCAACACCAGAGGAACTGTAGATGCGTTGCCGGCCTTTAAGGAAATGGTACGCTCGCTTCTTGAAGGTCCCTAAGTCGTATTGGTTTGGAAATACCGCCAAAGACAGACCGTTCCACAACGCGACTGTGCGAGGCAAGAAATACTACTTTCTTTTAAATTACGCTGGGATTGAGTCACGGGCGATAACTAGTGAAGGTGTATATGCAATTTCAAAGCTTTAAAGCCTTGTATTTAAGTATTTAATATATAAAATAGTTGTCCTCTATAGTATTAGTGGCGCCTAGTTTGAGTCATAGTAAATTAACAGTTGCTGGTGGCTCGTTTATCTCTCAGTAATTACAATCTAACTGCCCCAAATTGTTTTTAAACTCGACGCCGATATGTTATCGTTTATTCTTTAATAGATGGCGACACATTTGATCAGAGAAAAAATGTTTTGTCTGGCTCTAAAAAAAAAAATTTTTTTTTATGCGCGAACTTTATCTTTATGATAACTAAATTAATATTTAATTTATGGTCTTTTACTTTTTTATTTTTGGAAAAAAAACATGTAGGGCATTGCCTTTTTTTGGAATACTATTGAAAAAAAACTTTAAAAAACTGATAGAATTGAGGACAATGAGAATAAATTTAGTAACAAATTTAAAAAAAGATAAATAATTAATAACTAACTTTAGACTCGAAAAACTAAAAGCTGTAACGAATAGGCGTATCCAAAAAATTTATTCAAGCGTAAAATAACTTCAAGACTAAGGCAAAATAAAACAAAAAGTTAAAACAATTATTTAACAAAAAATAATAGACAAAAGTCTAACTACAGTCTTATTAAACACTAGCTATCGCCCACGACTCCAACCGCGCGGAGTGAAAAAAAAAACCGTAATAATTATGTGTTCTTCAAGACCATGCTCTACATCTGTGCCAAATTTCAGCGAGGTCCGTTCAGCCGTTCCGGAGATACCTTTAAACATCCATCCATCTAAACATTCGCATTTATAATATTATTAAGATTTAAAACGGAAAACAATGCATAACCGTAGTTATATGTTGTTGCAAATTGAATGTTTCTTAAAAAATTTTACAACAGTGTGAACCCACGTTATTTACGAAACTACGTACCATGAAAGTGACATAATACAATCAGACCAAATACAGAAAATTACAAATAGAAAATCAATTAACATACCAAAATAGAAACCGAAATTTTAAAGAGAAAACTCTCTAATTAATGAAATTGTCAGTAACCAAAAAAGTCAAGGAGAACGTCGACCAAAGAGTTAAGCACTTGACTTGTAAACTGCAGGAACTGCGTTCGAATCCCGCAGCGAAATACGTGACGTACAGACGTTCTTACGGTGAAGAAAAACGTCGTCCCCTCTCCGTCGATTAAATGGAGACAACGCATTTGCAATTACGGATGGATGGACAACGGTCGCTTCGCTATTTTGGCGAATTCAGGTGGCCACTTGCCTTATAATAAGGGGACTTTTTCTCGTGTGAAATAACATCAATTCAATTTTACAAGAATGATTACGCCGTAACAAATAGTAAAATGTCAAGTTCAAATACAATTTATCAGATAATACCAGTTCGATTATAAATCGACGACATTCACAATTGATCGGTAACATAGTTTAAGAAAAATGAAGCTGTTCGTACTAAATCAATATTCAACTCAAATTATTAACAACTGGTCAATAATTAGAGAAGAGTTTCTCGAGTACTTAAACGCGCGTTCTCGACCAGTTAACGCGCGGTATTTGATTGGACGAAATTGTCCCGAATGTCTTTAATAGATTTGAGCCAGTCATTCACTAGGTTCACCATAATTAAATACGTATTTTAATAAATACTCGGTATTCCAAAGAATTTTGACCGACCGCGAAGTTAAAAAAAAAATAGTAACCTATGAGTTCTTCCAGACTATGTATAGGCCAAATTTCAGCGAGATCCATACAGCCGTTTTGAAGATACACTGTAACAAATATCTATCCATCAATCCATCTAAACTTTCGAATAAACATGAGCATTCAACAGTGGTAGAGCCCGCTTTATCATCTTGGCACGAATTTTCCCGGTCCGCCCGGTGAAATACCACGACCACACAGTAGACAGGCGTCAAGTCGAAGCAATTCCTCGTTTCGTCCGATGAGTGTGCGTCCCGGAGGTCTAATTTAGTCCTCTTCCCTTCCCACCCTTTTTCTCATAAGGAAGGGATGAGAAGTGGAAGTGGACTTTCCGAATGAGAGGATGCATGGGTAGGGAAGATCTTTACTTTCTGTGCATCCTCTCCTCCGTCGATTAAAGGTAGGCAACGCATATGCAATTGCGTATGTCTATGGGCAACGGTCACTTCGCTATTTCAGCGATTTCAGGTGACTGCTTGCTCGTTTGCCATCTTATGATATAAAAAAATAAAAATGAGCAAGATAAAATATAAGAATGTAGAAGAAGCTAGAGAGTATGTCATGATGTGTGAAATGAAGGACCCCGTTCTCTGTCTACCCCTCTGAATTACGGGCGTGATCGTTTACAAAAGTAAACGTACAATTTATAAGCACCGTTGTAACATTTATTATTGGATTGTAATCATCAAAGCATTAGTTTAATCGAGACGCTGTCAGGATGATGGATGTATGTATGGATGGAACAAATTGTATATTACATTGGTGGAGGCGTTTTTGCATATTTCTCGTTGCAATGATCCCAAGATTTATCAAAATAATAAACCAATATTTAAGATTAACTGACAGAAACTAGAGCGTCGGTGGCTCAGTGGTCAAGCACTTGACTTACAATCTGCAGGTCCTGGGTTCGAATCCCACCAATGTGTTTTAAGATTTCCGATTTACATACGTACATTTATACGACGTTCTTACGTTGAAGGAAAACATAGTGATGCAACCTGCACATATCTGAGAAGAAATTCAAAGATATGTGTGAAGTCAACCAACCCGCACTTGGCCAGCGTGGTTGACTATGGTCTAATCACCCTTAACTTAGGGTAGGCTCCGAGCTCTTCGGTGGGGACGTATAGTGAGCTGATGATGATGACAGAAACTAAAGCTTTTAAAGAAGATTATTAGAAACAGTAATTCAGAACAAAAAATATTAGTAGTTGTCGCCCGTGATTCCGTCTGTGTGAAATAAAATAAAACTTAATAAGTATATTTTCTTTTATTATAGAAAATGTTATATATCTGTGCCAAATTTCATCAAGATCCATTGAGCCGTTTTGAAGATAACTTCTAACATCCATCGATAATTTTGGAAGGAATTTGTCAGCTACTATTTTCTTCGTTAGTAATTTTGCGAGAAAAGAAATCGTACCTAGTTAAAAGGTTGTATAACCTTACTAATATTATAAATGCGAATGTTGGCTGGTTGGGTAGATCTCGCTGAAATTTGGCATAGATTACATCTACTAAGTCTTTTAATACCGCACGGTAGGGGTCGCGGGCGACAGCTAGTTTCGAATAACTTAAAAACATAACATAGTATACTTAACTAATTGCATAACAACGGTCAGTACGACGCTATTATAACTAGACGGTGACTCGAATAACAGTTAAACTGGTACAAGTTAAATATTTGAACCATTCCCTCGCCACGGCGCAATGACATTGTTTTAAAAATCTATCGCACTGGATGAATGACAATATTTATACAGAGCTGAGTTTATAAATCTTATAATTTAAACATATCTGTAATTCTTTCTTTGAATATAACTAAATAACCTAAAAGATATAGATAAAAACCTTATCATTATCTTATAACCATAAAATATCTTTCGAATAAAAAAAAGAATTAGGAAAATCGGACAACTAGGGTCGGAGTTATTGACGAATAAAAAAATACGAAAAGGTTCTCTACCTCCTCCTTTTTGAAGTGTGTTTAAAATAGTTGAAATCGCAAATAGTGGATCACCGAAATAAATATTTGACAAGTTTAACGACTTTCTTTGACATTTAGCAAAACGGAACGAGTACATTTCCTTGTAAACGATTTCACGAATTTGCACCGTGTCTGCCAATTTTTTTGTTCAACAAATAATAGTACAGGGAATCATTATAAGAAAGAATACAGCCCATAAGTATTTATAAACGTAGGTACAAACTATCGCGCGCGATTAGAGAAAAATCTTATTTAGTAGCCTGTGTTCTAGATTCTAGACGATGCTCTACATTTATACCAAATTTCAACCAGATCTATGCACTAGTTTTGGAGATACCTAACAAATATCAGACACATTGGATACTATTATGTGATATTAAATAGAATACTATAAACTAACTAAAATATATTATTAAAAAAAGTCCCTTTAGGCAAAGGTTCCGAAGATACTGGCAGCGTTCCCACTTTGAATAGCTATACTAATTCTTTGTCCGAGCTGCCAGCTCTTCTGTCCCCTGTGATGACTAACTTTTTTGATAATTCCTTAAAAAGCCTTAAAGCGCTTGAACCCCAACTAAGGTATTTTTTGCGCGCGGACAGAGTCGCGGGCGACAGCTAGTATCTAATAATTTATAGTCACTTGTCTACAATCGAACAAATAAAGAAGCTAAGTAACGGCACTTTATCAATTATAAATTAATTTCTAACATTATCTGATAAGGTAGGATCATGATAAAAACATTGTAAATTTTCAAAACCAAACAAAAGCATAGATTGTTTATCTTTCTAAATTAAGAAATACTTCAAATTAAAGCGGAATTTAAAACAAATAATAAATAGTATTCTGATCTTAAATTAATTTTTATTTACATGCAACCATAACAAATGACACGAAGTCAAACATAATTTGACTTATTTGAAAAATAACGACCGAATATTTTCCATAAATCTAAAACAAACGAACACCCACGTAGTTCACTGTTTTCGATGTCAAAGAAATACTTCTAGTATACAATATTAGGAAAAAACTTGGAAAGTTAACAAGAATTTCCCCCACAAACTAATCAAAACCTGTCCAGTTATCTTAAAACTATCAAGATTGTAAACTATACGTAAACAAAAACACTGCTGAACATAAGTTCAAGTACGCATTAACCGTTCCAACATCTCAGACGATAAAATTTACATTTCAAGCGAAAACTCGTAAAACTTTACAGCGACTATTAACACGTTTATTACTCTTTAATTAGAACTTGATAAACTTGTAAATAAAATAAAACATACAGAGATGAAAGTAACATTGATTAAAGAAAAAAAAAGACCTCCCGTTTTAAAACAATAGACCATTCAAACTAAGAAACATTACAAAATCACTCACCACGAACAGCATCTGCATGTAATGGACCACGTATCACTTTTAAAATCACGCTTTTCACTAATAATCTTACGTAAAAATTATACAAAAAAAATACACTGGTCCTAGCATGCACCCCTGTGAGATCCCCGAATTTTTTTTCGTATTATATTTTATTTCGGCGCGTGCGCGTTTGGACGCGTGCTACACAATAGCCAATGTGCTCCGTTGAGCTCTCTGCGACCGACTGGCCAACGTGCGCCGGCGTCTCTCTCTCTGTTTACTATAACCCCATGTGCAACTGTATCAAACGCTTCAATTGAAACTAAGTCCTTATTCACACAGAATAAAGTCTAAATTATCTTGTTTAATTTATAATTCTCTTATCTGTGTTAGTAAGTCGGACACTTGTGTTTGTCGTTTGTATGAATGAAAAATAAACTCAAATTCATAGAGCTTTGTGATGGCCGCAGTTCGTTTATGTTGTTATAATTGATGTTTTCGACCGCTTGATATGTCAGTTTGTCCTCGTGGCTTTAAAGTGTTTGTATCGTTTAACAAGTGTGATTCATGCAACTCTTTTGTTTCGTAAATTTTGTTTTAATATTGATGTGGGAGAGACTAGGATGAACAAACATTTAGCTGACATTTTCCTATTCATCTTTTGATGAAAAATCTATTAATATTTGTCCTTTTTAAATGATATTGTAGTACTTAATTGAAGATTAATTATTTTGTTTTCATACGAAGTATTTTTTGTTTGCAGAATTTGACAAGATATCAAACCTAGATGGTCTACTCTCTTAGGTCTGTTTTATTGTTTTTCCTTCCTTTTCCTGTGGTAATCTCACCAATCGTAATATACTAATTAAAATTAACATTTTCCTTGTTCATACCAGACAATTCGAGATTGAGTCACAATTTATTTTAATAAATCTATGTCCGTCGTACGAATTGAATTACGAGAAATGTTGCGTAAATAAAATGTCTTAGTGGTTAAGATATCTGGGTTATTATGGTCATGTATGTATGTAAAAATGTATTCAAAATAATATAAACTGTGTTTACAATGAATTTTTTTAGTAATAAATATACATTTATTGCATGAATCATAATATCTTAGCCAATGAAATCGTCGCTTACGGATCTTAATAGGACCTTTGTGCAGTACGTCTGCGGTTGCCAACTTGCATATGAATACGTCTTAACTCACTTATATTATAAACTAGCTGTCGCCCGCGACTCCGTCCGCGTGAAAAAAAAAACTTAATTAGTGTAGCCTATGTGTTCTTTCAGACTATGTTCTATACGTATGCCAAATTTCTACACATCCATCTAAACATTCGCATTTATAATATTAGTAAGTTAAGTAAAAAGCAGGTCTTCAAGGCATAAATTCCTATCCTATAAATAGTATCTTATGTCCGTCTCCTGGCTCTAAGCTACCTCCTCACCAATTTTCAGCCACATTGGTGAAGCCGTTCTTGAGTTATATATAGCGTAACTAACACGACTTTCTTTTATATATATAAGATGCAAATGATTGGATGGATGTTTGTTAGATGGTATCTCTGGAGAAGATGCATCGATCTCGATTAAATTCGGTATTGATGTAGAACATAGTTTGATAGAACACATAAGCTACACTAATTAAGTTTTTTTATATATTCACGCGAAAGAAGTCGCGGGCGACAGCGAGTTTTATATAAAAAATCGTGTCAATTCCTTGGTGTGTTCTTTTAAAAGGGGTTTAAAGTTTTTTGCTTCAGTATTAACATAATTATTAATTTACTTTTGAATGAATATAACTATAAGTCGTGCTTTGAACTCCGGTAGGTTACCGTTACAAAATATCCGCGAGCCGTTACAATGCCGCACAATGTGTAAGCTGTTTACTGGTGACTATGAGGAAGTTCTTGAATTGTTCGATTATCTTACTAATATTATAAACTACCCGTTACCCGCGACTCCGTCCGCGTGGATATATAAAAATCTTAATTAAAGTAGCCTATGTGTTCTTTCAGACTATGTTCTATACGTATGCCAAATTTAATCGAGATCCGTTCAGCCGTTTTAGAGATATCTTCGAACATATAAACGTCGACATTTTAGTAAGGCTAGTGAGTCAATACACTGCCTTATTTTCGGATTTTCTTTTTAACATTACTAGAATTTTGTTATTATTTTGAAATTATTTTTCAATTGTTTTTCTGTTTAAAAGAAGAATGGAAATAAAGTTTTTTTAGACCAACAAACGGTAACTTTTGCAGACCGTCAAGATGAGAAACGTATCTTACCTCGGCCACGTGCTCAGGCACGACAGATACAATCTGATTCAACTCATCTTGATGGGAAAAGTTCCCGGTAAAAGGAGTGTTAGTCGCAGAAAAAAGTCCTGGTTGCGCAACATTCGAGAGTGGATATTGCGAGTGCCTTCCAACTTTTTCGCCTTGCAAGAGACAAGGGAAAATATAGAGAAGTGATCGCCAACCTACACTAGTCAGAGAGGCACCTCAGGAAGACCAACAAAACAATTAATTAAGTAGGCAATAAATTCATTAAAAATAAGAAAACAACAAAACACAAACGAAAACAATGTAATTAGTTATAATCTGAATAATAAATTACTTTTAATATATTTACAAGAAAAAAACAAATAAAGAAAGAATAACAAAACTCAATAACAAATAAGTATGATTGCTATTAAACGCACGCTTCGTAGGGATCATTATATTCCCAGTCATATTCCCAGGGAGGCCCTGGAGTGGATCCCGCTAGGAACAAGAAGACGTTGCCGACCTAAACAAACTTGTCGGCGATCAGTAGCTGCCGAAATGAAGGCGATTTGGCTGACATGGCCCGAAACCAAGCGCATAGCCCAGGATAGAGCGAACTGGCGGCGCACTGTGGACGCCCTCTGCCCCACTGCGGGGACATAGGACTATAGTCTAGTTAGTCAAGTCAAGTCATTGCTATTAGTGTCATGTATGTAGAAGATATTAGTGTCAAAAACAAACGACTAATCATAATCTTACTAATATTATAAATGCGAATGTGTAAATGGATGTTTGTTATTTTTATTTTTATTTTATATCATAAGGTGGCAAACGAGCGAGCGGCCACCTGAAATCGCTGAAATAGCGAAGTGACCGTTGCCCATTGACATACGCAATTGCATATACGTTGCCTACCTTTAATCAACGGAGGAGAGGATGCACAGAAAGAAAATATCTTCCCTTTCCATGCATCCACTCATCCGGAAAGTCCACTTCCTCTTCCCATCCTTTCCTTATAAGAAAAAGGCTGGGAAGGGAGAGAGGACTAAATTAGGCCTCCGGGACGCACACTCATCAGACGAAACGCGGAATTGCTTCCACTTCACGCCTGTCTTCTGTGTGGTCGTGGTATTTCACCGGGCGAGCCGGGCCGATTCGTGCGAAGATGTTAAAGCGGGCTCTACCACTGTTAGAAGGTATCTCCAGAACGATTGCATGGATCTCACTGAAATTTGGCATAGATGTAGAACATAGTATGGAAGAACAGTTCTATTAAGTTTTTTAACTCCGGACAGACGGAGTCGCGGACAGCCACTTCGATAAATGACGAAATCATGTATCAACATACAATAATCTACCATTGTCCAACGTAATAAAGTTCAAAGTCCTTGACACCACTAACCTTTGTATAGAAGAATGCATGCACAAATAAATCTCCATCGGAAATAATTTAAGCTACATTGCAATTTAGACTCTATGCTTAAGGGTTAAAGTGTTATTAACTTGTAATTCTTATGTAGTTAATATCTTTTTATTTAAAATACAGTTAAGATGAACTTGTCTAGACAATGGTTAAGATTTTTAATCATAACATTTTAACCGTAACGCGTTATTCTTACTGTATACAAGATTTATTACATCGCTATGAGTTTAAGTAAAGAAAATTATATGATTTCCATGTTAACAATTGTATATCACGTATTTAATTTTTTTTATAATATACTCAAGAATGACGATTTTAAGCCATTAGTGCATAACGTTCGATAAATCGGACGCCAATAAAATTGTTATTTTAGGAGTTATATATATTTTACTAAACGTTTATTTTTTTTAAACAGTAGTGTAATATATATTTGAAGTGGTAATACTGTTGGTATGACATTCCGTGAAGCGATTTATCGTACGGGCTATAAAATCTAAACTTTCATATTGATTTAATATTTTATACAATTTAATGGTCAAATAAACTCGAAATGAAAATATATTACAGTGATCATAATGAAAAAGGCGTTAATAATCTTTATGCACTAATGGGTCAAGAGTGCCAGAAACCGAGGTGCATGGATGCTTAAAAGTATGAAGAAGCGAGAGATGTGTCAGGACTATGCCAAATGGAGGTCTGTGGTCTCTACCTACCTCTTTGGGATACGGGCGTGAGTTATATTTTTTATAGTACTTTACTGATAAGTTATCTTAACATCCATTAAAATGTATGCAAATGGCGAATAAATAAAACAGAAACGACTAGAGTTTAAATAAAATTATAAAGAAAAGAAGCAATTAATAAATAAAGCAAACATAAGAATTAATAAATATTTATATTTTTATTTCAAATTAACAGAGTTAAACCATTTAAAGAGATTAATTGGTTATAAACTACGATAAAACACGAAGTTGTAAAGATAAGTCGACGATTAGTGGAGGGCGCTGCAAACGCTTCCAACTGATTAATAAGCCAAGTTCACCGAACAAGTTTGATGTACGCACGGCCATCTTAATTGCATATACCGTCTGCGATATTATCTACAATTCGTTTAATAACAAATTAAAGCATCCTTTATTAACGTGATAATTAGAAATAATTATACTCTAAATTATATTACTAGCTGTTGCCAGCGACTCCGTCCGCGCGGATTTAAATAAAACTTAATTTGCCATTTCTTCCAGACAACGTTCTACATGTGTGCCAAATTTTATCAAAATCCGTGCATCCGTTCTGGAGATACCTTCTAATAAAGGGCAACAGACCACGAGGAAGATCGCCTATGAGATGGACCGACCAAATCAGAGCGGCTGTGGATGTCCCCCTGCACCAATGTACAAAAAAGACAGCGACTAGGGAGGAGTGGCGGCGCCTGGTAAAGCGGGTCACTGATACGTGATGACCACGACCAGTCTGACAAGACTGCAACGACGAAGAAGAAGAAGATTTTAAAGCACCAAGCAAGCAAGAAGTAACAACTTAAATAAAAACCTAATCAATAGCATATATTTCCAAACTATGTTCTACATCTATACCAAATTCAAGCGAGATCCATGCAGACGTTCTGGAGATACCTTTAAACAAACAAAGATCCATCCATCCGTAAATTCGCATTTATATTAATAAGGAGTACGATTAGGATTATTGGCGGGTTTCTAAGACCAAAGTCCCCGTTTTAAACATATTGTTGTCTCTGTTTTGTCAAAGATCATAAGAGGGATGACAATATGTTTTGTACAGAAATTTTGGTTTCAACTTTCGCATTAATATTAGTAATATTAAAGATAAGGTTATTAAAAAAATATATATTCTATATGAAAATCATCGATAGATTTGATGATCTTATAACGTAATCTCTGCCTGTTCCCTTAGGTAACAGGCGTTGTATTATAGTTTGCTGCGATGTGTCATCAGTATGTTTCTGAACTAGATACGATCGGTGTCAACAATCAATATGTATCGCCGGAACACTTGATGCAGAGTTCAAGGGCCCATTACAGACGAAACTTTCTCATATCTATCCATGTCAAGATACAATTTGGATGATTGTATTACGAATTATTATTGTTCCCACTGAGGGTCTGGGAGTCTACCCTAAGGTAGTGACTACCCCGCAGATGGGGCCGCGGACGAGAGCGACAGCGTGCCCGTGGTCCCGTCCCGATGCGTTGGAGGAACAGAGAGGTTTAGTGGGTATGCCTCCGCTATGGAGGAGAATCCCACATAACTACCGCGTCCCCCCTGGGGCGCGGAGTATGCATAAAGCATTCCCCTCTGAAAAAAAAAGGTAGTGACTACCCTACTAAACACTGGTCCACTGTGGGTTGACTTCACACATATCTTTGAATTTCTTTTCAGATATGTGCAGCATCACGATGTTTTCCTTCACCGTAAGAGCGTCGGATAAATGTATATTTTTAAATCGAAAAACAGCGACTCTATCGAGCGAAACTTAAGTAGCCTGTGTTTTCTTCCAGACTATGTTTTACATCTGTGTTAAATTTTATCAAGAACTGTTGTGTTGTTTTCGAGATGTCTTCTAACAGTTAGGAAGAAAATCCAACACTGGCGCAACACTACCCTTACTGAAATGTCGACGTTTATGTCCCCTCACTAATCGCTCCAACACTTGACTTTGTAACGAAAGCGCGCCATTCGCGTCAAAGGATTCTAACTATAATTATTCCGTACTACTGCACCACCAGCGGGGAAGCAGCGCGAGGTTCCCTTTCAGACCTCACCCGCCACCCCGCGCGCCCTCACGCCGGGACCTTCAGTTGCGCTTCAGCACTCCGCGCGCCGACACATCAATCATATTTGTCTATTTTGTACACCATCTTTCATCGTATTACAATCATCAGCTAACAACCAGCATTTCATTCCATCATACAGTCCACTAGTTCAACACTAATATTGTCTAAAATAACATCCATCCAACTAAAAATTCACATTTATAATATTAGTAAGATTAAAAATACCGAGTTAAATCTGTTTACAATAGTTTATTTTTGTACCGTAAGTAAGAAAGGCGGAACACTTTCCTGTTTGCTGTATTAACGGAAATGTTTCAGTACGAATGAAAATATTATATCGTTTCTACTGAAACGATAAATATCAGGATGTTAGGAACAAGAATTGATATAGTTTATGTTGTATATTTCCGGAATAAAACGTTCTAACTAGGGCTGTCACTTTGATTTTGACTCGTATTTGTTTGCTTGGTACTTCTACGTGTTTTACATCAATGTTCTAGTGTTAGAGTCTCTCCGTGAGGGAGCTGCCTCGGCAGCTGACGCTGACGGGATCATGGACGAAAGCGTAAGCGTGCCCGTGGTCCCGTTCTGATGCGTTAGAGGAACAGAGATGTTTAGTGGGTATGCCTCCGATAAGGAGGAGAATCCCACATAACTACCGCGTCCCCCCCTGGGCGTGGAGTATGCATAAATCATTATACATAAAGCAAAGTCAATTACGCTGACCCTACAGATTCTTGACTGACTTCACACATATCTATGAATTTTGCAGATATGTGCAACATCACGAAGTTTTCCTTCACCGTAAGAATGTCGGATTAATCTGTGCATCCTGCGCATCTGCGGTTCCACAGGCGTTGCGGATGTCCATGGGCGTCGGATCAAATAATATTAGGCGATTCGTTTGCCCCCATCTCCTATAAAAAATAATAATAATAATAACTGAACCTGGACTTATATATTTAGGTCCAGTTTCGTCAAATTACTTTACTATTGTACCATCGACGCTATTTCGAGATAGAGGGAATTATTGGTTGTCTTTTTTACTCGTTTGTTAATGAGTTTACACTGTTTTTTTCCAGCCAGTTTTCGGAACTTCTTTGAAAGTTTGCAGCCCTGTTTCTAATAGTTATTGTTTGGAATATAGCAGATTTCGGACTTCGATCGTAAAATGCAATACGTGAACACTATTATAAACATATGTTATATATTACTCTATTGTTATTTATTGCATAACAATCTCTTTAAGAGCGTGCGCCGCAATGGTTAAAGCACTTGATTTGTAATCTGCAGGTCCTGGGTTCGAATCCCAACATATACCAATGTGTTTTTCGATTTAAATATTAACATTTATCCGACGTTCTTATGGTGAAGGAAAACATCGTGATGCTGCACATATCTGTAAATTATTCAAAGATATGCGTCAACTAACACTTGGCTAGCGTGGTTGACTATGACCTAATCACCTAACTTAGGGTAGGCTCCGGCCCCTCGGTGGGGGCATATAGTGAGCTCACGCTTTAGGTCGTAATACATATATAGAATTGAATGTAACATTGTATGCGAGTGCAAAACACTTAACATCGCGTCCCCGTTATATCGTAACCGCGAAATGCGTTCACGTTATGAATCTGGCCTCTGGACAATATTTATGATCTCCTTAACCTTCTAAAGTACATCTTCCTCATTCAGAATGTAATTTTACATCTTACTAATATTATAAACGCGAATGTTTAGATGAATGTTTGTTAGAAGATATCTCTAGAGCGGCTGCAACGATCTCGCTGAAATTTGACATAGATGTAGAACATAGTCTGGAGGAACATATAGGCTACTAATAAGTTTATTTTATTACGTGCGGGTGACACCAGTGTTTTTATGAAATTACTGGCCGAATATTTGGATGGATGGAATTTTGTTAAAAGGTTCCAAAACGGCAGCATAGATCTCGATTAATTTTGCATAGATGTAGAACATAGTCATGTAGGTTGCTATGTTTTTTTAAAATCAGCACGGATGGAGTCACGGTCGACTTTGTTCAGAATTAAAAAACAAACAAATTTATTGAGAAAATAATAGACAAAGAAACTTAACTTCTAAATAATTATTTGCTATGTATAATATAACTGTAAGATAATTTTCCGTTACTACGCAAGAATAGACCAGTTTTTGCTGAACAATCTAAGTCAGCACGATACTGAACAAAAACATGTTCAGCATTACAACACGCGGTAATTAGATATTATTGTTTTTGCTTAATACTTTAGCAATATCTATTCTTTCAATAGATGAATGTTTTTTTTATGTATGTACGTTTGTTTGTATGTCAATTGAATGTGACTTCATGTTAGAAACGATTGAACTGATTTTATATGAAGCTGTTTTCAGTGAGGTTAAACAAATATAGTTATAACGTAACTTCTCCGTGCTAAGCAGTCCATACCAGTCCCACTCACCCTGATGAAAGACCCCCGATGGGCTCGAAACTAGTCGGTGCCGCCACCGGACGAATATACGTGAGTGTTTAGCCATTTTTATATCAGTTTATTATAATTTCTCACGAAATTTTAAATTTTAATACTTCTCCCGTGTTACGAATAGATGGAAGGTTGTATGGATGGATGGATTTAGAAGGTATCTCCAGAACGGCTGCATAGATCGTGCTACAGATGTTGTACATAGTCTGGAATAACACATAGGCTAATTTTTTTTTAATTCAACGCGGACAGAGTTACGCGCAACAACTAGTTTTAAATATATCAAGAAGTAGCCTAAAAAAACCTTTAAAAGCATTTATAATGCTAATAAATCCAAGCTAGTAAAACGTGTCATCCCTTTTTCACTAAAACACAAAACCCTTTTTATAAAATCCCGAAAATGTTAATGACAAATACTTTGCGAGTTATTTTTGTATTTTTCTGTGAAACCAGATAATACCGGAACACATTCCCGATGCAAGAAATACAAAAAAAATATATAAAAAGCTTAAGTATTTTTACTTTTAAAAGGAATAAAAAGTTCGTATAACAGACTATGAAAGGAAGTTTTATTATGAACTAGCTGTCAACCGCGATTTATGCGCGAATTAAAAAAAAACTTAATAAGTAGCCTATGTGTTCTTCCAGACTATGTTCTATATGTATTCCGAATTTCTTTCTGAAGATACCTTCTAACATCCATCCATCCAGGCATTCGCATTTATCATATATATAAAATTCTCGTGTCACAATTTTCGTTCCCATACTCCTCCGAAACGGCTTGACCGATTCTCATGAAATTTTGTGAGCATATTGAGTAGGTCTGAGAATCGGCCAACATCTATTTTTAATCCCGCGCAGACGGCATCGCGGGCGACAGCTAGTAATATTAATAAGATTTAGATGGATGGATGGATGTTAGAAGGTATAACTGGAACGGCTGCATGGATCTCTATAAAATTTGGCATAGATGTAGAACATAGTCTGGAAGAACACATAGGGTAATTATTAAGTGTTTCGTTAATATCACGCAAACGGTATTGCGGGAGACAGCTAGTGTTATAATATATTTCGATTAACAACTGTAAATAAAATAGCTGGGATTGTGGGAACTGTCTCATGATCTTTATGTGAGAACATAATCCACCGTGTTCTTATTCGTTTCTATGTGAGGTAGATGCATGATGTTTTTATCACATATCAAACTGTCCTTTGTCTCATGTCACCTTTCACACAATCCATCCTTTCCACCCTAAAGATTCTTACTAATATTATAAATACGAATATTTAGATGTTTGTTAGAAGGTATCTCCTGTTAGGAAGAAAATCCGACACTCTGCCGGTGTACTGGCACAACACTAGCCATACTAAAATGTCGACGTTTATGTCCCCTCACTAATCATTCTGACACTTGACTTGGTAATGTAAGCGCGCCATTCCCGGCATAGGATTGTTATTAATAAATGTCTAAAACTCCATAACAGTTTCATGGATCAGAAATTAGACATTAATGTAGAACGTAGCCTGGAAACATAGGCTACTTATTACTTATTTTAATTAATAAGCGGAGTCGCGAGCGACAGCTACTAAGAAATAACAGCTCGACAGTGTTCAAGGTCAAGGACAGTTTTAAAACTCTAATTTACTTTCATCAAAAAATACGTCTAAATATATATACTCTGCCTAATCTTATGAGCCTAACACGAGCCGAAACATGCCTTATCATTTCCTAGAAATTTATCTACACCACAGAGTGGCTACCGACAGAGAAATTTCATTTACAGCCAGATAGCCGCGGCAAGCTATCTATGTTCCTACGCAATTAGGAGCATGCTCTGATATTTATTACACTGTTTAGCTCGGCAAAGCTTTAAATTTGAAAATTACTTGAAATGGCCTACATTAAACTGAGGCACGTCAAATTTCATACATGGCGGCCATATTTGACTTTTTAGTTGTTTTGTGGAAATTGTTAAACAATTTGATAACAACCATTATATTTGAGAATAAGGGCAGACTACGTATCATAGTAAATATTAATCTGACCTTTTTGGTGTCTCTATAAGTTAGTTATACTATGTTATTATATAAAATTAGCCGTTTATTTTTAAAGGGTCTTTTGCTTTCAACATTCCCGTGTTATCAGTACACAGGGAGAGACTAGCTTTGATGTCCCGGCTTCGTCTGATAGTTAAAGCGTATCCTAGATAGGGTAACCATAAATATCTAGGATGTTTTTATATCAAGTCATCGAGATTAACCTTGAAATATCACTGTTATATACCATACTAGCTGTCACCCGCGACTCCGTCCGCGCGGGTTTAAAAATAGATATTGGCCGATTGTCAGACCTACTCAATATGCTCACAAAATTTCATGAGAATCGGTCAAGCCGTTTCGGAGGAGTATGGGAACGAAAATTGTGATGCGAGAATTTTATATATAAGAAGTCTTTATATTAAATATTTTATAGTCTATTTATTTTAAAATAATGGAGAGAGAAAAGAGAGAGAAATGTGTTTTAATAGAAGTGTGTCGACGGTGAAAAAGCACAAGAACGCACAGAAGAAAAGCCTTTCCTTTTAAAGGATACACGCAGATTCTTTAATAAGGTTTAAAATAAATAATAATTGATAAATAAATCAATCTTCAAATAAACCAATATTTTGAGTAAAATTTTTATAAAACTAAAACTCAAAGTAACTAATTAATGATTCTGCAAATATCAGTAAAAGAACACAAAAGAGAAAATAAGTTTTTTTTTTTCTTTAAAAATTTCCGTATATTTTGTATTCATCATCATGGTCACCTTAATTACAAGGATTTATCCGCTAACTATTGGACGAAGGTTGACAACTGTTTGAATTTCGAACGTCAGAAATTCACAGATAACAAAACTTTTTTGACACGAGGCGCCACTTTATCAATTTTGGCGGGACTATTATTTTTTATCTGTTGTGATTAATACATTATTGTTTTACTAATGTCTTCTTGGAATGTTAAAAAACAACACAAACTTTGTCCCCAACAGAATTGAAATTTTAGAAATGAGAATATAGGTTATTATATTGTCCATCCATTTGAGCATAGCCGAGTCGATTGTTACTAGTTTGAATAATAATAAAACTCATGTTACAGCCAAAGTTTGGCTTTAGACGGTTTCTATTTGCAATAAAATCAATGACTTTTTTAAAAGAAACTTTCTAACAAGGATTTTATGATTTAATTTTAAACATACACATAAAACAATTATACGTTGCATAAAATGTTAAAAAATTCTCAGGAAAATAGTAATAAAATTATATTCAAAAAATGATTGTCGGTCCGTTTGTATGTTACCTTTCAATGACATTTCTTTAGAAATGCAACAGATGTTCAACATCTGTTTAAAAAAACTGTAATTACGTCAAAAAGGTTAAGTATAACCTCTTTTCCCAAGACTAAACTTACCCCCGTCATTCGTACCTTGTAAAAATTCTCATAAGCAACCAAGTGAAACAAATAATGAAAGCAAATTTTATAATAATACGTAAAACAAACTCATCCTTGACAAATTTCTTCCTTACAAAAATTCCCACAAAGATCTTTGGCGCGAAACGACTATTTTTAAGAATAAGGAAATTTCAACTTTAATTCATAGGAAATAGAATACAAAGTAATATGTATAATTTTAATTCAAACTGAATTTAATTTTATGAAATAATAAGCTCAAGCGAAATAGCAAAACATAACAAGAGAGAGGTTATTCGAATTTCGGCTTTATCGCATGTGAGTAAGGTTTAATTTGCTATAATGAATATCGTCACACTTGGTCGACTTTCTCACACCTGTCTTTCTACCAAGATGGCAACTAAACGTAAAAAAACCGGAAGAAAACGTTTTCATGTTTTTAATTTGTTCTTTTATTTATTAATTTTTTAATTAATGTTATTTATGTGTAGCTATGCACGCGATGTTTTAATTATGTTAAAGTTTTTATTTCTAGTTAAAAAAAAAATTGGTAGGGGATTCCCAATTAAGTCATACGACGAATTTGAACCCATTATTATGTTTTTACTGTTTTTATTACATTATGAATAATATATTTATATATAAATTATTATATACATAATTGATAATTCGTTTATAAGAATAAAACAATAATTTCGATCCATTTTACAACGGCGTTGGTGGTGTAATGGTCAGCATAGTTGCCTTCCAAGCAGTTGATCCGGGTTCGATTCCCGGCCAACGCACGCTTTTTGTCCATTTTGAATTTGAATATGTTACATTCATAATACAAAACTTTTAAAATAATCCGTTCAAAAAGAAAAATGTAATAATGTCTTTTTTTTTAATATTTTGCGACAACATTTAAATAAATATAGTTATCGGATTAAAATAACTAATGTCATATGAAAAGGTCTAAATATTATTTAAAAGTTGCAGATTAAGATCATGGCAGATAAAATATCATAAATATGTATTTAAAATATACATATGTAACTTAGAATTATCTTTTTTTTTAGCCGACTTCAAAAGGAAGGAGGTTCGTCAATCAATTCAACCGTTTTTATTAATTTTTATATGTCACCTCATAACTCCGCCCCTGGTGTTCCATTTTTGAATTTTTTTTAGTTTTTTTTTTACAATATCTAGTGAATGAAGACTCAGTTTCTTTAATCGATTCCGATGATCGATTAATTCAATCGATTCTAAAATCGTTATCGATTCCCACAGAGATTGTGTTACATGTCTGACCTACCGCAAACGTAGCTACAATTACGGATGTACTCGCTTACATTTCCTGACGTACAGACAAAACAGTATTCAATAGTAAGAGCACTCGATATTAAAAACGACTAATTATTTGAACTAGTAATTATTATTAAAACTTTACATCAGCCATTTTAATAGGTAACATTGGACTTGATTTAATGTCCACCATCACTACGAAATAACAATTTGAAAAATTTCGTCTGTCTGTCCTTAAGGCCGTTTTGTTCCATGTAATCTTCAGAACGGCTGGACTGACTTTGTCGATACTTAAACTTGAAGGTCATATACGCAGAAATATAACAAAGTTGCAGGCCGTTAGCCTATTTTTTTTTATAACAGAAGGGGGCAAACGAGCAGCGGGAACACCGTGGTGTTCAACAACACCCATGGACATCAGTAATACCAGAGGAACCGCAGATGCGTTGCCGGCCTTTGGGATAGTGATAAGCTCGCTTCTTGAAGGACCCTAAGTCGTATCGGCAACGGTATTTGGTAACATTCAAAGCACATTACGATTGAATTGTTACATACTGTGTTAACAAGCGCGGGATGAATGGCTGGTATTCCTCCCGTAGTAATCCCATTCATCTATGACGCTTTAGGAATGCTTCACTCACAAATGTACATTCCTAATTGAAACTGCAATCCTCCTAATTGTTACACTGAATCATTCGATTGAACAAATATTTGTTATACTACTAGAATACCTTCTGAATAATTTATTTGCGAAAAGCTTTCGCGCGTGCGGTATTAAAAAAAATTGTTCCATGTATCTTCCAGACTATATTCTATTTCGTGCCAAATTTCATCAAGATCCGTTTAGCCGTTCTAGAAATATCTTCTGACAAACATCAATACATCTAAACATTCGCATTTATAATATTAGTATTAATATATTCAACGTAATTACATTAATTTAACCTCTTAGCTTGCTTGCTTGAATGCTGGTCGCAAAACTTATTGATTCGCAGTGATAAGATTTGCGACCAGCATTTGCCCGCTAGGATTTAAAAGACATAATAGCCCATGTATTCTTGCAGACTATGTTCTATATGTGTGCCAAATTTTATCACATTTTTAGAACATAGTCTGGAAAAACACATAGGCTAATAATTATGGTTTAACACTATGCGAACAGAGTCGCGTGCGACATCTAGTTTGTATCATCATCAGCTCACTATACGTCCCCACTGAGGGGCTCGGAGCCTACCCTAAGTTAAGGGTGATTAGGCCATAGTCAACCACGCTGACCAAGTGCGGGTTGGTTGACTTCACACATATCTTTGAATTACTTCTCAGATATTTGCAGGTTGCATCACGATGTTTTCCTTCACCGTAAGAACGTCGGATAAATGTACATATGTAAATGGGAAATCGAATGGACATTGGTACATGGCGGGATTCGAACTCAGGACCTGCAGATTGCAAGTCAAGTGACCACTGAGCCACCGACGCTCTTAACCTCTAGTTTGTATATATCTAATTATCATTCAGAGCCAGTATGCTATTGTTCTGCGGCATTCTTTATGCTGCTATAAAATTGCTTGAAAAGTATGACATATTGTTATCAGAAATGGTGACGCTGTACAGTTTCGGAGTTCTTAGTATACGAGTGGTTTTTTTACGACTTAATATCGTAAAATTAATGCTGTTTTCCTATATATAACAGTGGTAGAGCCCGCTTTAACTTCGCACGAATTGTCCCGGCACGCCCGGTGAAATACCACGACCATACAGAAGACAGGCGTGAAGTGGAAGCAATTCCGCGTGCAGTCTATGAGTGTGCGTCCCGACGGCCTAATTTAGTCCTCTTTCCCTTCCCATCCTTTTCTTTATAAGGCAAGGATCGGAAGTGAAAATGGACTTTCCGGATGAGAGGATGCATGGCAAGGGAAGATATTTTTTTCTGTGCATCCTCTCCTCCGTTGATTAAAGGTAGGCAATGCATATGCAATTGCGTATGTCTATGAGCAACGGTCGCTTCGCTATTTCAGCGATTTCAGGTGGCCGCTCGATCGTTTGCCACCTTATGATATAAAAAAATCATCACTGATGTTTGATAGATTCTTTAATATTCAAAGACGTGAACCAATTAACTGTTAATAACATTACGTAATGGATAAGAGATGGCGCTGAATCCCGAAACTCTGTTTATACTACAATTATAGGTTAGGAGACAGAGCTTCGCCATATTGTGAAAAAAAAAATTGTTTAATAAATTCTATTTTTTTAGGAAAAAGATAAGATAAAGCATACTAAATCAAAAAGATATAATGGCAAGAGCCATTAATAATTTCCTAAAGTATAAATTAAAAAAAAAGACTTTAAAAGTGGCACAAAATAAAATTTAAATTTACAACGTTAAACGCAACGCATTTTTCATAGAAGTCACAGTATTTTCCTAGTCTATTCTAGAATAAATAATCATTATATAAAACAGGTCGACAGCTGAATAACCGTTGAAATGATTCTAGACATGTCTGGGGCAAGTTAAGGAAGACTAATGAATGTTACGTTCTCGTCCCGCTTAGAAATAACAGTCCCATTGGTCCCAATCTCATCAATATACTAGCGGTTGCCGTGATTCAGTTCGCGCCGTTTTAAAAAAAACTTAATAAGCCTATGTGTTCTTCCAGATTATATTCCTATTTACACATGTACATTTATCCGACGTTCTTACGGTTAAGGAAAACATCGTGATGCAACCTGCACATATCTGAGAAGAAATTCAAAGATATGTGTGAAGTCAACCAACCCGCACTTGGCCAGCGTGGTTGACTATGGCCTAATCACCCTGAACTTAGGGTAGGCTCCGAGCCCCTCGGTGGGGACGTATAGTGAGCTGATGACGATGATGATGATGATGATGAATATTAATAAGACTGACGATTGCTCGCGACTTCGTCAGCCCTAAAAAAAAGATATTGATTTGTCTTTGACGGGAAAGTAGTTGATGTACGCGATTATTACAGATTTATTAAAATTCTGCGCTCACCTCCTATAGTGGTAATAAATATTATATATAAAGATATAGGACCACACAGGACCGTGTATGTAACCCCGGGCTATGCTCAAACTAATTTATACGTAATAGCCACATGGTAGTGTGAAAACATCGGTTGCGTGGTCTTAAATTGGACCACCTTGGGTTTAAAATTTTTTTTTACTTTTATAATGTACGAGCTGTAGCCCGCAACTTTGTCTGTACGGAATTAAAAAAATAGCCTATGTGCTCTTCCAGTGTTACATAGTTGTATCAAATTTCTTATGTAGGTAGATCCATGCAGCCATTTTGAAGTAACCTTCAAACAAACATTCCATCTAAATATTCGCATTTATAATCTCTATATATATATATAATTCTTCTGTGCGTGTGTATGTCACTGAACTTCTCTCAAACGACTGGACCGATTTTGATGAATTTTTGTGTGTGTTCAGGGGGATCTGGGAATGGTTTAGATTCGCAATTTTGTCCGCTGGACAATGTTTTTTTAATTAATTTTTAATTTATTAATAGTTGTTGATTTTTGAATGTTTTACATTGGATCTGACAGACGGCGCTACCATCGCAGTGTCAAATTTTAAATAATATTCGAATTAAAGATGTGTAGACAGGACAACGTCTGTCGGGTCCGCTACAAAGAGTATAATAAGTATACTATAGAAAGAGGGGCAACTCGCACGAAGTCGTGGATCCACGGCGATTGTGGCGCTCCATGCGTATAATCGCTGAACTAATTTTTTTTTTTTTGGTACCTGTATACGTAGGCACGCTTATTTAGCTCACTATAATAATAACTAATAAGTGGGAATCTAATAAATAAAGTTAAAATTGACATTAAATCAATGTTCAAAAATAATATACCCACTTATGTAGTTATTAATATAGTGAGCCGATATCAAGTAGCCTTCTATGAAATACCTCTATTAAAATGATCCTATTATTATTGGGGAAATAAAAACAAAATATTTTTATATTTTTGTACATTATTTATTATATTTCTACATAACTTAATTTTAAATCTATGCAAGTAAATATACATCAATAACTTTCAAGATATCAGCTCAATATTTTAATTTTTAATATATATATATTTGAAAATTACATTTACGGTAATAAATAGTATAGCGCAGCGCGGTCACAAAAGAATACATACCCTGTAATTAAAACCAAACCCCAAAATATTTTCAGTCACATGCAAGCTGGCAACTGGCAATTTGTAGTTATTTGCGAGTTTAAACACTCTGAACATATTCTCTTACAACATAGGCAAGCAATTTTTTCTTTACAATAAAAAATTACAAATAAAAAAATATATTTTTTACATATACACACATGGACCCACCTACTAATTTCGGACACATCAGTTTATGGCTCTATAATTCCAGTGATTGGCACACATTTTCTGAACATCACTGACCGTCTCTCAGGAAGGGGGAAACTGTGTCTATGTGCACCTACAAGAAACAAACAGAATGTGATTTCCTATCAAGTATAGGAACTGATATGTAAAATGTATTAGAAGTAGGGCACAATTCAATATGATAACAGGAAAGGATAAATCACTGTGGTGCTAAAAACTACACCAAAATACGAAAATATTTAAATGTTTAAATGAGTCTGACGTATGGGAATAACATGAAAATTTTTATTGAATTGTAACTTACCATAATCAGTCCATCTAAAACACAGTTGCGTACATCGTCATTTTTCACGAAAACACATTTTAATTAAAAACAAAATGAATGAAACAACATTTAACTAAGAATACAAGAACAGAAATAGAAATACGAAAAAACGTAGCGGTTTGATGACACATGAATGTCTCGATGACAGAAATGATGCTTCTTCTCAGCCATGAGATGAAATGATGTTTACCATTATATAAAAGGTGGCGCCACTTTCCATACAAATCGTCCTTCTTCTAAGTTTCCACCCCCTGGTCCGCTAGTATTAGTATATTCAACGTAATAACATTAATTTAATCTTTGAAGAGCCGTTTGAATAATTGAGGGGATTGTGCCATTTTTGAATACTGAAAGGAAGCTTAGTCAGCAAAATATTTGATAACGAACTTAAACCCTTTTGATCAGTTCTTAACTAGAAGTAGGACAAGGATCTGATCACAAGTACTCTCCTGATTTCAAACTCCATTTTAATTACTTACAAATTGACCTGAATATTTCCCTTAGTTTTTTTTAATGCATAGAAAATTATGGCTCAACAATTGGGTCAACACAATAATAACATGCAAGCCATAAACAGCGCAATAATCAACTGATAAGGACTACAATTCTATGCAGGATTAGTCACACAATAAACATGTTTGTAAATAGATTCACGTTAGTTCCAGTGAATGAGGAAGCAAACTCGCATCGTAAAATATGCACCAATCCGTTGTTTTAACAACACTTGGAAATAAATTCTCTCTACGGGACATGCGTCATGTGTTAACGTCACGTATATGTCCCGAAAACTGGATAAAATTCTTCGAATTTGAAACACACTTTTGGTTTCAAATTGCGAATTATGTGTGGGCTTTTGTTTTTTTTGGTTCAGGAGAAATATTAATGATTGTCTATTGCTTAAAATTCGATTATAAATCTTACTAATATTAGTACCTGAATGACCGACCGCTTTGCTCGGTTTTATTTTGTGTTTTTTGAAAATTATATTTAAGTACGAGTTACTAATAAAATGATGAAATATGAATAATATTTTTCGATCTTACCGATAGAAAAAGTTTAGTTTATGTTTAATTTGATTATCGATAAAACACGAATAAAATGACAATTTCTAAGAATGATTCCTAGCTAGATCGATGTATCGCCCCCGAAACTCCCTATATACTAAATTTTATGAACATCGTTGGAGCGGATTCCGAGATTCCAATTATATTTAAAGATATAAGATAAATGTGAATGTTTAGATGCATGTTTGTTAGAAATTATCTCCAGAACGATTGCATGGATCTCGCTGAAATTTGTCATACATATAGAATATAGTCTGGAAGAACACGTAGGCTAATACTTATGTTTTTTTAATCTCGCGCGGACAGAGTCGCGGGCAAGCGCTATCGAGAAATAAATGTTTGTACAAAATAGTTTCTTAAACTAACGTGTATTCTAGATACTAGAGAATAAAATTAATATAATGATAAGGAATTTATTTTAGTTTTTCAGGTTTTTAATGTCATAAGAATGGAAAAAAAATTAACAATCCATCGATCGAGACATCGCTTTAATTTTAAAAATAATCTGTTGTCTATAACAAGAAAAACGAAAAATTTTAAATGCATCTTTGAAAAAATTGTCAGTATTATAACTTGACTAGTGTTTGCTATTGTCTAGCTGTCGCTCGCGGCTCTGTCCGCGTGGATATATAATCAAACTTAGTGTAGCCTATTCTTTCAGACTATGTTCTATACGTATGCCAAATTTAATTGAGATCCGTTCAGCCGTTTTAGAGATATCTTCAAACACCCATCCATCCACATCACATCTATCTAAACATTCGCATTTATAATATTAGTTAGTTAAATAAAAAGCAGCTCTTCAAGGCATAAATTCGAAAAAAATGAATAAATAGTATCCTATGTCCGTCTCCTGGCTCAAAGCTACCTCCTCACCAATTTTCAGACATATAGGTAAAACCGTTATTGAGTTATAAATAGTGTAACTAACACGAATTTCTTTTATATATATAAGATTTAAAGGTTATATTTTTAACACTTTTAAATTAAGACCACACATCTTGACATGCGTGTCTGAATCTGATGTAGGCAGAAAATTATCCTGTGAAATAACCCGGCGAGCCTAATTTGCTTAACAAATTACGAAGCCTTAAGAAACAGCTTTATTAAAAATATTCGCGCTTTCTTTTTTTAATTCACGTCTGACAGATTATTGTGGATTTAATTCGCATGGTAATTTAATTTATTTTAACAGATATGTGTTTAATTGAAGCGTCAATAGTCTAATGGTTAAGGGTACGGATTTCCGATCACTTAGAGTTCGAATCCCGCCATTCGACTATTGTCGTAAACCATATCCTAGCACAAGCATAGAGCTTAGTTGGAATAGTTAAAGAAATATTAGTAAATTTACAAAAAAATCTGCTAATATTTTTTTTTATAAAAAAAATATATATATATGTGTGTGGTCTCTATATAAAATTAAGTAACGACATAATAATATTTTAATTCATAATAATTTTTAACATATTAACAGGATTTTTAAATAGACTGATTTGTCATGAGGTATCCCCGTTTAAATATTGTTATCTCTGTTTAAATTCAAACACTCACGTATATTCGTCCGGTGGCGGCACCGACTAGTTTCGAGCACATCGGGGGCCCTTCATCAGGATGAGTGGTACTGGTATTATTTCGCGGACGCGGCCCGTCGCGTCCGCTGCGAGTGTTTAGCCGTTTTTATATCAGTTTATCTCTGTTTTGTCAAAGATAGTGACAGGGATAACAATATGTCTTTTACAAAGATTTTGATCTGAGAAACCAAAGGTTAGTAACATTGATTAAGTAATTTTAGACATTATTAATTAGAATCATTTGGCGCGAATCGCGCTTTCGTAACAAAGTCCAGTGTCAGTGATTAGTGAGGGGACATAAACGTCGACATTTTAGTAAGGCTAGTGTTGTGTCAATACACTGGTTCATTTTCGGATTTTCTTCCTAACAGTAAATACTCCTTAAAGCAAATTATGTATCAAATTTTTAACATCTATTCACGAATTAAATATGTTTCAATTGATTCGTTCCATACTATTTCTATACAATAGCGATTCGATTTACATTTCGTAATACAATTTGACCTTGAGAGACAATCATTATGAGCAAAATAAAACCTCAATAGAATGACCTTCAAACATAAAGTAGCAACAAAATGATTCATATTTAAATATAACATTGCTATAATATAGCTGATAAAACACTTAATTTGCACAAATAAATTTTACATATTACGTAGCCCGCGACAACGTCCGCGCAGTATAAAAAACATAATCGATAGCGCATACTATGTTCTAAATCTATGCCAAATTTCACCAAGATCCGTACAGACGTTTTGGAGATACCTTCAAACATCCATCCATCAAAACATTCGCATTTATAATATTAGTAAGATAGCCAGGAGAATAAGAACCAAACAGTACGCTCAGAAAAAAAAGTTTATTACTGGTAGCATCTCTGTTGTCTAGACGCGTCAACGGGCAGTAATCTAAAACGTTCAGGTTCGATCCCCAACTTATGTACGTTCATCCGATGTTCTTATGTTGGTAACCTGCACATATCTGCGAAGAAATTCAAATATACGTGAAGTCGCACACTGGGCCAACGTTGAATATGACCTAGTCACACCTTTTTTTTTTTTAAAGTCAGGAAATGCATTTACGCACGCCTACGCAGGGCGGTGCAATGGCGTAGGGAGTGTGGGACTCGCCGGCCACAGAAGGTAACCAGAAAACCCACTAAAACCTGACTGCCCTCTGACGCATTATGGCGGGCGCCACGGGAACGCTTTCGCTTACTTCCGTGGGCGACCTGGTCACACCTAACCTAAGCTCCGTCCTTGACAATAACTCGCATAATGTCCTTTCTATGTTTGAATCTCTTTGACTAGACAAGACGTAGTTTGTTACTAATTTATGAACATAATCTAGACTTAACATTTTCCACTTAAATCTTAATTACTGGGATTATTTTTTACCTCGAAATTTAACTAATGTATGAACAATGATGTCATACAAAAATGATATCATGTCTAATTTATGACAATCCTCATCTTAAAGGAAAATGGTTGTGATAACACGTCATCTTTATTTCACTACTAGCTGAAACTAGCTATCGCCCGCGACTCCATCCGCGTTGATAAAACTTAATATATATAATAGATAAGTTAAAAATAAACAGCTCTTCGAGGCATAAATTCGAAAAAAAAAGAATAAATAGTATCCTATGTCCGTCTCCTGGCTCTAAGCTACCTCCTCAACAATTTTCAACCATATCGGTAAAGCCGTTCTTGAGTTATAAATAGTGTAACTAACACGACTTTCTTTTATATGTATAGATTAATTGTGTGGTCAATGGTTCGCCAACTATTGTTCTGTCATGAACCATATTACACAAACTTTAAACGTATTTGAAAACGTTACAAAAACGTATTAGTATAATTTAACATATTATAAATCTTCAAATATATGAATATATCATCCTAACATTATAAAGAGAATGGATTTTATGATTTTGTTTGCGTAGAATAGGCTACGAAACTACTGATCCGATTTGAAAAATTCTTCTATTCTTGGGAAGCTATACTATCCCTGGATGACATTAAATATATTTATTACTAGTTTTTTTTGTTTTAACTTCACACGGACGAAGTCGCGGGCAACAGTGATTTTTTCTAAACAACTAAAATTTTATCAGAATAAAAACTTTTTGCTGCACATTTTAAAATCAGTTTAATTTTAGAATGTTACCAGGAGAAAAAAATTGGAACCAAATCGTTCTTTATAATATTACTATAGTAGTCAATTTTTGCAGTATTATTTTAAGTACAAATTCCAGTTTTTTTAACATTTCAATTTGCTATTCCTAGACTTTTCTAATTAAGTCGTACGACTTGACCGCACGTTCTGTGGTTAGCTCATTACGAGTTGATCATTAGGCTTGCACACACTCGGAAGATACGAGGAAGCTCGTGTTTATGTCTTAACTAGCTGTCGCCTGCGAATTCGTGCGAGAAGAATTAAAAAAAAATTAACAAACATTCGCATTTACGTACGTAATCGAAATTTAAATTAAACCGTGTTTTTTCTGTACTTACCGTGTCCAAAAACCCCGTTGAAAATATTACATCTCTGTTTTGTCAAAGATAAAAAGACAGGGATAACGATATACTACAGAGATTTCGGTCTCAGAAACCTACACGTAGATAAATAAATTATTTTTATTTTTTTTTCTCTGCTCACATTAATCATAACCAAATAAAACTAAATTAATATTTATAAAACATAAATTAACGGTCTTATAATCATTTTAACTGTAATACAGTTTTAGTCTGGAGTTGTTAAAATAAGAACACACAAGTACAGTAAACGCGCCAAAGGTCAAACATATTTTGGCGCCAACGACTATTTAAAATGGCGGTCGACTATAGACAAAAGTGTCCATTGAATTGAGCCAAGCATAATATTTACTTTCACGGCACCGCTAGAAAGTTGATTTGTTTTTAAAACTCATAAACAAACATGTAGATATAGATTAATTGTTTGGTTTAAAATGAAAAAGACAAGCGTTATTTACTTATTTCATAATCTTATTAATATAATGCAAATATTTGGATGGATGGATGGATGTTTAAAGGTATCTCTAAAACGGCTGCATGGATCTCACTGAAATTTGGCATATATGTAGAACATAGTCTAAAAGAACACATTGGCTACAATATTAATCCCGCGCGAGTGAACTCGCGGGCGAAAGCTTGTTTTGAATATTCTGGAAATAGAGAGAAAAGGCAAACTTATCTTCAGTTATTGAATAATTAATTAACTATTTTACAAAACAATATTTATTTTATATATCTTAGAAAGATTTGATGCAAAGACCACACTTTGTTTATATTAAAATAGTCTGTCAAAACGTGACCTCCCATATTGACAACTACAACAGATGCTAAAGTAATTAATTTTACTTTCAAAATACACCCATATGTAGCAAGTACTGGCAGCATTTCCATTTCTCCGTAAAAACTAAAAAAAAAGTAATTCTCTGCTCTATGGTTTTCATTTAGGCCGCTTAGACGCGTGTTTGTTTAGGCCACGACATGACAAATTGCTCTCCCGCGGAGTCACGCTGTTCATTATTTGTGTTAACGCCATTTTTTTTTCTTAATTTTCCCGCCAACGATATTGAAGACTTTATTAGATGTCCTACTGAGTTGTATGTTTATAAAATGTTGTAAATAAGATAATAAAAAATATATTATAGTCGTGGCTTGTCTATTAAAATTCTAATACAATCGATTAGAGAACATTAAATTTGAACGTTATCCAAATCAATGTATTAATCTATATTTATAGCTACAATGGTAGCACTTATTGTAAAGAAAATTTTTAAAAAAAAATTAAACGTTAATTTATCAAATACTAGCTGTCACCCGCGACTCCGTCTGCGGTTTTAATAAAACATAATTAGTACTCACGCATGCTTCGCTCCTATTAGTCACAGCGTAATGTTACATAGCCTAAAGCTTTATAAATGGACTATCCAATCAAAAAATATTTTTTCAAATCAGACCACGAGTTCCTGAGTCTAGCGCGTTTAAACAAACAAACAAACTCTTAGGCTTTGTAATATTATTATAGTATAGATATTTATCAAATATTTATTAATTCAAAACATTTTTTTTACCGAGATTTACTGGAAATTCGTCCGTGCGTTAAATTAAATCGTATTAAAGCTTAAAGAAGGTCATTTAAGGCTCGGTGGTTAGGATTTATGGAAAGGTTTATCGTGTTACTGAATATCCAAAGGATATTCTAGTAATCACCCCTCTTATTAAAGAAAACAGTCAAGCTATAAAACAATATTTTAAATAAACCAATTGTGATTAGTGATAATTGTGTCACATTAATCTTATCTTACCAAAGTAGTCAAAGATCGAAAATTGGCAACTTACAATGGGTTTCTGAGACTGAAATCCCCGATTAAAATACTGTTTTGTGAAATGTAATAACATGAATGACGACATGTTTTATATAGAGTCTTGTAAACCCACTTTAAGTGATTTCCAAAGACAAAACCCCGTTACAAAAATATATTTTTCCATCTCCTTTTTTCGAAGAGAATAAGACAAGATGATATGTTTCAGGCACTTAATGGAAGTCTATGTTTAGAGAATACAAAGGCTGTATTTATAGTCAAGTTTATATGTTTCAGAACACCCTGTTACTTGATAGCTTGTTACATCATCTTCCAGTCTCACGTAACATATCAATCAAGGGGTTCGTAAGCAGACAATTGCAGCGAATTCGGTGCAATCAAAACATTTCGGGTTACCTCGTGCCTCGGAAATAATTCCTGAAACGATAACACAACGATTTTAAATCTAATCCCATTGTTTTAAGGTTGAAGTTTGTTGTAAAGTTTGGTGTGGAGGGGCCCATGACAATGTCCCGGATAGCCCGCGGCCCACTTTCGCCGAACATCCGTTCGGAATGGGAGCGATCGCTCGTTAATATTCGCCTAATGCGATTTTCGGTAACGGCTACAACAGTGTCACACATGGCATTATTCATTCGAAGATATATCTGCAGATAGACGGACTAAAAGTGAGTTTCCACTACTCACAAACATATTGTTATCTCTACTTTTTTTAAAAGAATGACAAGGAGAACGATATATTTTTCAAGTTGTTTTTAACGGTGTAAGCAAAGA
This sequence comes from Papilio xuthus, assembly GCF_000836235.2. Taxonomy (NCBI): domain Eukaryota; kingdom Metazoa; phylum Arthropoda; class Insecta; order Lepidoptera; family Papilionidae; genus Papilio; species Papilio xuthus. The sequence goes on from NW_013528989.1 coordinate 554,202, forward strand.
GTATATTTGAACTTGGATTACTCGCTTATAGATATATTTTCTAATATTACTCTTTCCCAAAGTGTGCGATAACGCCCCCTTGTGGGCGCTGCAGGTCTCAATTTGCGGGTTATAGTAAAAGTTTCGTTTAGAATTCTACGTTAATATACATATATAGGTCACAATAATTAATTAATTTAATTTGAAGTTATAGTGGTTTTTAAACATTTGAAAATATGGGGGCGTTAAAAAAACTATTATTCTCAAAGTGGGCAGTAGACAAAATAAGTTTTGGAACCACTGATTTAGAGGTTATAGTATATTTAACAAAGAAATAAGTGAACTAACTGTATGTAGCAAAATAAATTTTGAAAAGTCCTCCAAATCGAAGTGAACTAATTTCCAAGCTCCAGATTCCAAACTTTTCTAAAGTCGATGATTAAAAATGCTGGGAAAAGTTACCTTTTGTCATTTTCGGATTAACTTGTTTTTTAAATCTAGCTCTTGGTTTATTTATTTTCTAACGCTCCTATCAAGGGGCTCGGAGCCTACCCTAAGTCAGTAACTAGCCCATAGTCAACCACGCTGGTCCAGTGCGGGTTGACTTCACATATATCTTTGCATTCCTTCACAGCACGCACGCATCACGATCTTTTCTTTAGTAAATATTTCTAGTGTTATTATATTGAGATGTATCTAGTATTCTTTCGTTCAGTCTACATCAGTACCAATGCAGCGATGTTGGAGGCCGTGAAATATGGGTCAAGTCGGAAGTCGGGCGACGCATCGAATGTGCCAAATTGTCAGCAGCGTTTCGCGCCAAAACAAATTCATATTTATTTTTGACTTTGACGTTTATATTTACTTTTTAATACTGCTTCATGAATTTTTACATGCAGCCAGGATTTGTTGATAGTAATTCAAAGAGTTCTTATTATATTATTCAAAAGAAATACTATAAAGATATAAAATAGAAGTTTTACCAAATGATAATTCGATGTATAAACTTTTATCAGAATAAAAATTAACATAGAGTTTTTAACAAATAGTTTTAATCAAAAAGGCAAATATTCCATCCCTCAGCAAATAACAAAGCAACAATTAGTAAAGTGCCCTTCAAGGGTCGACCACAATACGCACAGAAGTTACATTACGACCTACCCTAATTCAAATAGGGTGACCACGCAAAATAGTGCAGACTAGTACTTACGCTTAAGAAATTCTGACAAAACTTAATCATAGCTAAATCGTTCAATCATATTAAAAAAAGGTATTGTTTTAAATAGGTTTCATAACTATATTTTAATAAAGTTCCAAACAATAAAATTCATGTATAGTTTAAAATCTAATTTTGTTACACGTGAAATCAAGAAAAAAGCATTGCACAATTTCTTTCGTAGACAAAATTTAAAAAAAATGATGTTATTTTATAACATAAGAACCTACTAATTTATTTAAAAAAAACAACACTGGCTTGTTTAATTAATTAGAAATTAAATAGTTAATCATGGTCACCGTACAAAAGTCCAAAGAATAGTGCTACCAACGAGACTACTGCACCTGGCGCTCGCGTGCCCTTTATTTGTGCCCTTTTTATAATCTTTATAAGTATATTTATTTAGGGACTACAAAATAATATTTTGCAGATTTTTTTTTTATAATTTACATATTTATAAACTGTATTTGTTTTTAAATAAATAAATAAAAAAAGTCTTTTATTTCTTTCTAGTATTACAAATTAGTAATTCTCAAACTACTTAATAATATTATTATTCAAATTTAGTTATTTACATATTTAAACATTTTTAGGGTTCCGTACATCATAGGAAAATAACGGACCTCTTATAGGATCACTTGGTTGTCCAACCATCTGTCAGTCAAGACACTTTTTCTCAAAAACGCGTGAAGGTATCAAGCTGGAATTTATTTTACATAATACTATATTTTTTTCGTTCTTAAACGCTTTATAAATATATTGATAAAACATTCAACATTTCAACAGTGGTAGAGCCCGCTTTAACATCTTCGCACGAATCAGCCCGGCTCGTCCGGTGAAATACCACGAACACACAGAAGACAGGCGTGAAGTGGAAGCTATTCCGCGTTTCGTCTGATGAGTGTGCGTCCTATGTCCGTCCGAGTATGTCTATGGGCAACGGTCACTTTCAGCGATTTCAGGTGGCAGCTCGCTCGTTTGCCACCTGATGGTATAAAAAAGAAATCTCATCTATTATAAAATAAACAATAGAATCCTAATGTTTGAAAGTTCAGTAATATTTTTTCAATTTTCACTCACATTATTCAAAAATTCATTTAAAAGTGTGCTAAATAAATAATATTCATATGTAATTGAACATACAAACATACATACATCGAGTATTTATACGTAGCGGGGACAACCCATCTCATGTTCGTGTCTTGTCACATAAAATAAACATGTCGGATTATCCATGTGGAAGACACGACATACGAAACAAGATTAAAAATATTCATTTTAACATTTCACAATAAGATAAATTATACATCTTACTAATATTATAAATATGGATACATGGATGGATGGTTTGTTTAATATCTCCAGAACACATGGATGTCACTGAATCTTGGCATAGATGTAGAACAACATTTGGAAGAATACATGCTGCTCAACGATCTGGAAAGCGCCGTGCTTGTCCAAATCGTTAAGAAACCAGAAAAATATCTTAAAATTGTCACTTTTAAATAAATAACTTATGTTTATTGCAACTTGACAATCAATCGTTTTATATATTTATTTTTTGTCTCGTTTTTTATCTTTCTATTTGGTCTGAAAAACCGTTTAAACTCTGTTCTTTTTGTTTAATATAATTATGAAATGGTTAATAACGTCTGTATTTGTTAATTTGCTGATATTATAAATTAATAAGCGACCAGTACATCTAAACCCTGTGGGTTTTAGTACTGCTGTGTAACCGATATTTAATAATTTTTTTTATTTTTTATATCATAAGGTGGTAAACGAGCGAGCGGCTACCTAAAATCGCTGAAATAGCGAAGTGACCGTTGCCCTTAGACATACGCAATTGCATATGCGTTGCCTACCTTTATTCCACGGAGGAGAGGATGCACAGAGAGAAAATATTTTCCCTTTCCATGCATCCTCCCATCCGGAAAGTCCACTTCCACTTCCCATCCTTCCCTTATAAGCAAAAGGGTGGGAAGGGAGAGAGGACTAAATTAGGCCTCCGGGACGCACACTCATCAGACGAAACGCGGAATTGCTTCCACTTCACGCCTTCACACGCACTTCATTTGTTATGTAAAGTTTTTATATAATAAAATAATAAAAAAAACATAGACTACTAATTATTTTTTTTTAATACCGTGCGGACGGAGTCGCGACAGCTATTTCTAATGAAACATGTGATAATTTAAAATTTAAAATTACAGAGACATAGAAAAATCTATGTCTGAACTTCCTATCTTATATAAGTCTTTGAAAAGAGTCTACAAACGGGAGTTAGCATAAATTTAGAGTCTCTTGAGTGTAAGTTTTAAAAATTTTAAAAATAATTCCATCCGAATGGACCAATATTATCTTAACTCTGAGTAACTCGATTCTGTTAATTTAAATATCGAATTACGCGCGCAATCCGATCTCTGTTGTCTTTGACTTCTGGCTGAATTGTGAAAGTGCCTTTGTTTAAAAAAACAGACCTGTCAAAGTTTACTTTTTTAATTAAAAAAGAGTAAAGGACAAGTTTCGTTGCGGCCAGGAATAAATGACAAGCTTGAAAGATGTCAAGAAAAAAACGTGGTAATGTTTTCTCAGATGTTTGGCGGGAATTTTATCTTGTCGAATTAAATGTAAAATATTGTAAATGATTGTGAACGGTTTTGGGAAATATATTTTTAAATTTAACATTCATTTAGTACAAAAACTCAAAATTATATTTATTTATTTACACAATAACTCGTAACTACTGACCCTATTTAAATAAAGAGGTATTTCTGTCCAATTTTAATTATTTTTTTCAATAAAATGCATCAATTAAAAGTAAAATATAGTTTAATAAATATGCAAATCGAAATTCTCATTTTTCAATAAATATTTTCTCATCGAAATGTCATTTCTTCTTCTTTAAATTAACATAAAAAAAATATTTCGTACAGTCGACAAAACAAGTTCTAATTGGAACAACATATATTATCTGTACGATTATTCGCATTGTATGCATCAATGTACACTCAATTGCAACTATCTACAACACCATCTATCGGCTTTAATGTGAAACGAGAGTACAGACGAGCACACATTAGCAGTTTTAAAATTGAATTTATTTATGCCAGCTTTACTAATGTTAGTTAATCTTTTTAATATTATATGTATGTAGTTATTATATTTAACTAAGTAGAAAGCATTATCCATAAACAAACGCAACACCTTACCAATATTATAAATGCGAATGGTCGGACGTTTGTCAGATGTCCAGAACGGCTTAAGGAAATTTGGCATAGATTTAGAACATAGTCTGGAAGAACACAAAAAGTGTATAATAATGTTCAAATAGAATTTTTATAATAATTCACCCTTCATTCCAACTTTCGGACTCTATCTAATAATATCTAAAAGTATATCTTAGCTTGATAATAATATTTTGACACAGACAACTTACGTTTATTTATGAATATTTTTTAATCTTTACTTTAAAGAAAGACCCGTATTAAGTATTTATAATACACAAATCGAGTCCTTGGTAATCAACATCAAGTGCAAGGTCAATTAGTTACTTAGACAACAAAATTAGTTTTTAATAATAGAAAACATAATCATGACTACATCTTTCAGCGTATTTATTATTTCAGTATATCTGACTCAATGTTTCTTTTCAATATTCTTGAATATCGCATTGGGAAACCCATCTCGTAAAGTATGAGGTCAGAGAACGTAAATTGATAATTCACTGGAAGCAATTGAAAGAAGCTGATGAAAATATAACGCTTCTGAGAAATAATGCTACGAGCACGCATTTATATGGTTTTCCCAATTTCATGGTCTGTGAAATTTTACTTACGCGTAATGTAATGAAGTTTAGCTCAACAACAGCACTGGTTTTTAATAGTAAAATATTAATGTATATTTTCTCAACTAAATTCATATATATCTTAATTAACAACCGAAATATTCATAATTAAACTAGCTTTCGTCGGCGACTCCGTTTGCGCTGAATTAAAACATTATTAATACCCTATGTGTTCTTCCAGGCTATGTTCTGCATATATGTCGAATTCCAGCGAGATTCAAGAATTCTGTAAATACCTTCTAACAAACATCCATCCAGCTATCTAAACTTTCGCGTTTACATTGACTTCGTCCGTGTAGTATTTAAAAATTAGTAGCCTGTGTTTTCTTCCAGACTATATTCTATATGTGTGCCAAATTTCAACAAGATCCGTTGTGCCGTTCTGGAGATATCTACAAACAAAAATCTATCCATCTAAACATTCGCATTTATAATATTAGTAACATAATAACATGGATTAGTTGATTAATTTGGATTTAGAATTAATAATAAATTATTTATCACAATAAAAGAAAACAGTAATAATAACAATTAATCAATCATTAAAAAATATATTAACGTAACAAATAAACTTTTCATCACACCTGTACTTTTATATTTAGCATTTATTGTAGCATTGCAACCCACCTTTAAAACATTACATCTTGATGTTGCATCAAGTCAAGCTATTTTAAACTCTATTGTATTTTAGCTAAGGTTGGATTTATATCAAATATATGTACTCTTCAGTCTTGTTTTCCATACTTTATGATCTCCGCCCAATTGTTTTAATCGACGTACTCTTACAAGAGTAATTAATGTCTTTATTATACTGTTTTAAACAGATATGCTTGTATTTATTATCTATTTTATAGTCAAAGAATTAAATTCGCTTCCCAATTACGAAAATCGTACAGTTAACTATCACTCTGACGGGTTTCAGAGATCAAAATCCCCCTTAACACGTTAGCTGCCGGAATGATTTTTCGTAAAACGATTATTTATTTTTTTTTATTTTGTCCAAAACCATTTGAAAACACTTAAAAATATAGTAATACCTTATTTACATTGCTCATATACTTATTATTTACATATGAATGGAAGTATGGCACATAGTCCGACACGGCAGCTAACGTGTTAACAGCATATTGTTATATCTGTTATGTCAAAAATGACAGGGATGATGATACGGTTGTGTTTTTATGAGTGCATAGAGGTTTCAACCGATTTTGGTCTCAGAAACCTAAGAGTAAGAGCTAGAATTTAGTTAGTCATGACTTGATAAGTAATCAACTTTATTGCATTGTGTGTTTAACATTACATTTGAATAAAAAGGGCGGGTAGTAAATCTCGTGGACTGCACTTATGTATGAACTAGCTGTCGCACGCGGCTCCGTCTGCGCGTTATTAAAAAAACTTAATTATTAGCCTATATGTTCTTCAAGATTATATTTTACATCAATGCCAAATTTCATGAAGATCCGTTAAACCGTTGTGGAGATACCTTCTAACAAACATCCATCTAAACATTTATAATATTAGTAAGATTTAAACAGCTCAGATCATGTTTTCCACCAGTATTTTTACAAACGAACATGAAATGTAGAAAAACACATGTTTATTTACATATCACAACTTTATTTATCTATATAACTATGTCGTAATCTCTTCTATACATAGGTAATGCTTTGCCAATCTAATTCTCAGGTTCTTGCCAGGATACTTTTGGTGGTTTTAGACTTTCCTCATCAGTAGCTGAATCTGTTACATTACCCTTCCCTTTACCTTTACCTTTACCCTTCCCACCGCCACCTCCACCACCACTCAAAGGTGGCTCTGTCACATTGATCCAGAGACCTCTGGTCTCTGTTAAATCATAAATGTATTCTTGTTCTAATTCACTGTCGGAAGAATACATTGATGTATCCAGGGATTCTTCGTAATCGTCCTCATCGTCGATAACTTCTGTTCCATTGTTGCACCATGCTGTCACAATTATTCTATAGTAACTCGTAAACGTTAATAGTGGGATACGAATCTGTAATATGAAGTTATCATCAGCTCACTATACGTCCCCACTGAGGAGCCTACCGTAAGGGGTGACTAGGCCATAGTGAATGTTATATGTATTAAGCTTTCGCCCGCGACTCCGTCCGCGCGGTATAAAAAAAACATAACAAGTAACCTATGTGTTTTTCCGAACTATGTTCTACATGTGTGCCAAATTCAATTAAAATCCGTTCAGCCGTTCAGTTCAGAGTTCCGTTTCTTAACAGTGATAGAGCCCGCTTTAACATCTTCGCTCGAATTGTCCCGGCTCGCCCGGTGAAGTACCACGACCACACAGAAGACAGGCGGCAAGTGGAAGCAATTCCAAGTACAGTCTGATGAGTGTGCGTCCCGGAGGCTTAATTTACTCCTCTTTCCCTTCCCTAACTTTTTTCTTATAAGGAAAGGATGGGAAGTGGAAGTGGACTTTCCGGATGAGAGGATGCATGGAAGGGGAAAATATTTTCTTTCTGTGCATCCTCTCCTTCGTCGATTAAAGGTAGGCAACGCATATGCAATTGCGTATGTCTATGGGCAACGGTCACTTCGATATTTCAGCGATTTCAGGTGACCGCTCGCTCGTTTGCCACCTTATGATATAAAAATAAGAGATACATTCAAACAAACATCCATCTAAACATTCGCATTTATAATATTAGTAAGTTAATTGTCTACCTGAACGAATTGTGTGTTTATATTTAACTTATAAACAAGAAAAGTAAAGCAAATAAGCCACATTGCCAACGTTTCGATTAGTATTGCATCCAGTAGATTTTAATTGCAAAAATAATTAAAATTGCCGCATAAAACATAAAGTTTTTAAACACAAAAATGCGATAAAATAGAGATTTTTTTAAACTAATTTTAGACCTACATCATCATCAGCTCACTATACGTCCCCACCGAGGGGCTCAGACACCGGCACAGTTTCGGATTTTCTTACTAACACAAATAAAGCAGATTATGAACGTTGCGTCGTATCAGGAGGTAGAGATACACAAAAGAGAAAGGACTTAACATTCCTTCATTGAGAATGATGCTAAGGTTCTTAAATTAACATCAGATAAAACATTTTCATCATACTAACCTTGACTTCAATAGTATTTATGCCCCATACCATTGGATTCTCGAATTGATAAGGCATCCCAACTTTGACACACACTATGAACTTTTGATATGGAGAATGGATCTGTAAAGAAATTATCCATTGTGTTAAAGTAACCGCAGAGTAAACAGTAACTAAAGACTTCCTTAGTGGTCAATTAAAAGACCAGCTTCTATGTAGGATTATTATGTTGGTGTGAGTTAGGAAAAACATGGATAAAGCGAAATAACTAGAGAAGTAAGTAAATATTTAGGAGTGGAAATATCTTTACATTTTACTAATATTATAAATGCGAATGTATAGATGGATGATTGTTAAAAGATATCTCCAGAACGGCTGTATGGATCTCGCTGAAATTTGGTATAGATGTAGAACATAGTCTGAAAGAACATATAGTCGCAGACGACAACAATAAAGACAAATAATTGTGCAAACCTCAAGATAATACGTGAACATGGTAGGATTCCTCGTATCGGGGTAGATGTCGAAGAGTTCGTGGTAGAAGCGGTAGATATCTGCACCACCGTCACCACGGTCATAGCAACGTATACCACCCAACCACCAGTGTCCCAGCCAACCTGGCTCACGCTTCGGCAGCGGTAACACCGCGCGTGGTACTGGGCCAAAACCTAAACCAATACCAGCATATTTTTATGGGAGAACAAAATAGCAACATAACAAGATGGCGAACAAGCAAGCGGACACCTAAATAGCAAAGCATCGTCTGGCTAGAAACATCCGGAATCACAGTTGCGTTACTTATCTTTAATCAACGTAGGGAATGAACAGATATAGGATATTTCCCCTCCAACAAATGTATTTCCCCTTTCCATCATTTGTTTATAAGATAATGGTGGCAAAGGAACGTGGACTAAAATGAAGCCTCTATCACACACACTCATCAGACGAAACGCTGAATTGCATCCACTTGACTCCTGTCTATGTCGGCCTATTCATGCACCAAATCAATACTGGTGATCTACCATGATCAATCTTGCTAAATAATTGCCTAAAAGTGCAGAAACACCAACTTTTATAGGAAAAGGGAACAAACTGACTATTACCAGCCTTTAATAGAGTAATTTCTTGAAGAATCCTATGTCATGAACTGTCTTAGATCCAGGATTTTCAATAGGAATCAAACGCAACATTATAAAATCCAAAAGCGAATTCCGTATAATTTGTATTTTGTAATATTTGAAATCTGTCTCTATGTTATAATATGCATGTATATTTACCAAATGGATCATCCTTTGAAAATGAACCAATCGCCTGTCCTGATATGGCTGTGGTGATCCAAGGTACGTATGGGTTCATGAGGATGTGTCGGGATGGAGTGCCGGGACCGCGGGAACGCAGCGGGTCGGGACATGGCGCGCCTCCTGATGATACAATTTACATTTAAATAATTATCCTGAACATAAGACTACTAACAACTATTTCACACATAAAATCCACCAATTTATCTTGCGAACTGCTTATTCCTTTCTTTGCAAAAGAGAAACTGATTGTCAAAGAATATTTATTCAAACTTTCGTGAGACATTATAATAAACTGATATAAAAACGGCAGCACCGACTAGTTTCGAGCCCTTTGCGGGCCCTTCATCAGGGTGAATGGGACTGGCATTATTTCGCGGACGCGCGCGTTTAGCCGTTTTTTTATTAGTTTGTTTAAGAATATTTTTTGATGAAAACTTATAAATTAAGTTTCTTCTCTCGTCTGACGTCTCATTAGCTAAATTCAGAGAAGCATATAGAATAATTCTGTCTTTCTTTTCTTATTAAAATTGGAGAGAGAGAAAGTTTGAAAGTTAATTTCTTAACTGTAGCTATTTCATGTACGAGTAGACGTATCAATGTAGAAGAAGCGAGAAAATTGTGTCAGGACCGCGCCAAACAGGTCTGTGGTCTCTGCCTAGCTCTCTAGGTTACTGGCGTGAATTATGTTATTGTTCTCTTCTCCATCTTACCTTCAGCCATTGCGAACAAGTTCCAATGTCCAGTGTGCTCGTGTACTAATGTCGGTGCACCCGACTGCAGGTCGCAGCCAGTCGTGCAAACGTGACGTTCGGGCAAAAGACCGCTCTCGTTCTGCAAAAAAACAGCATAGTAGAAAAACCAGTAGACAAACAGTTGTCTTGAGCCGAATCTGTGTCAAATCTGATTTTCTTGATGATTTCTTAACAGTGGTAGAGCTCGCTTTAACATCTTCGCACGAATTGTCCCGGCTCGCCCGGTAAAATACCACGACCATACAGAAGACACGCGTCAAGTGTCCTCTTTCCCTTCCCACCCTTTTTATTCTAAGGTAAGGATGGGAAGTGGAAGTGGACTTTCCGAATGAGAGGATGCATGGAAAGGGAAAATATTATCTTTCTGTGCATCCTTTTCTCCGTCGATTAAAGGTAGGCAACGTATATACAATTGCGTATGTCTATGGGCAACGGTCACTTCGCTATTTCAGCGATTATAAGCGCTCGCTCGTTTGCTACCTTATTATAAAAAAAACTTGATACCAGCAAATAATTTTATCACTTACTGCATTGTCATGTTTAATACAACGTTCTCTGGGCACCATTCGAAGGTAAACCAATTCCTTTTCTTCTTCTAAAAAATCTCGAGGCACCTCTGCGAAAAACGTACAAGAATTTAAATCGAAGCTAACACCTTATCATCTTTAACCTAAAACGTAATTGGTGCAAACTTACCACTAACAAAGTCGACATAAATCAGTTTTTCAACATAATCTTTGAAAGGTCTTAACATAAAGTTTCTAAACGGCAAACAAACTGGTACCATATAATCTGAAACATTTGACAGATTATAAATCTATACAAACTTATAAAATTGGAATGTCTGTCAATCTGTATATTTCTTCGCAACGCCGCGTTTGGTCCGGATTATCTCCGGAACGGCTGGATGGATTTTGACGGGAATTCGACAGAAAAATATCTAATGAAACATATTATAGGCTACGTTTTAAATTCTGTGTTGAAGAAGTCTTATAAAAGTTAAAATCGATCCATTCATATAGGACAGACCATAAAAACCTTCCTACTATGAAGAGTTCGTTGAGAAGAGGGGATGAGCAGCTGGAGTAAGTTTTCAAAACCCTAAGGAATGGCATAAAAGAGAGCATATATCCAGCAGTAGATAAACGCTTATACTTACTAGACGCTAATGGTGTGAGCAATTTGAGCAACGCCACACTACTCTTAACTCCGAAATGCTTGTACTCTGGATGCAGCAACACATCAGCTATCGGCATGAGAAGAACTGCAGGATCACAGCGTGCGCCTGCAGCTAACTGCTTGATGGTATACCCGCATTCCTTTTCATCTCTCTCGTATTCAGGAAATACCACATTACCACTGTTAAGATAATTTAATTGGTAACCTTTGCTTTGCTTAAGATGGAGTTAAATTATTTCGTAATATCTACGCGGTAACTGTTTTTATCTTATTAATGCGAATCTTTGGATGGATGGATGTTTGTTTGAAGATATCTCTTGAACAGCAAAACGGATGACGATGAAATTTGGTATAAATATAAAGCATAGTCTGGTTGATTACATAGTCTACTTATGTTTTTTTCGCACGGACGGAGTCGAGGGTAACCGCTAGTATTGAATAAGCTAGCGCTTGCTCACCTACTAAGTGATGATTAGGTCGAAACGCGCCAACTTAGATTTACTAATTCTTTATTACTTTCACACTACTCATGAAGACCCCTAACTAACTTAACTTCACTTGAACACGTTTTTTTTTTATTTAAAGGACATTCCAATAATGTCTGTCCTGTTTCCAAGTAATTCAAATAACTTTCGAATTAATCTCAAGTATCGAATGTTTTAGCCGAAGTAACTCACAGGGCATAACCGCTAGGCACTTCTGCAGCATCCTTAGCTGTGGAAAGCACGAACTGTCGTGTGATGAGACTGACTCGTGGTACTCTGAAGTAATGTGGATTGCCGTTCTTCACTGCAAATAAAACAATTTTGTTTGTATACTGTAACGTGGCAACCAGGCAAGCAGCCATCTTCATACACCGAAAAAGTGATGCTACATAGACATCTGCAATTGCAGATGCGTTACCTACCTTTAATGAGGGGACGCACAGAAAAATAATAATTCCCCTTCCTAATCCCCTTCTTCAGTCAAATTTACATTCTCTTTCAATATCCTATCTTTATTAGTAAAGGGTGGGAAGGGATGGAAGACTTAAAAGTTAAATAAGGCCACCAACACCAACACATTACAGTTTGTAACCAAGAGAAGTTATTACAAAGGTCTTTACAATATTAGTAAGTGGAATGGTCTTACAAAGATGGAATATTTGTAGGAGAAAAAAGGAGAAGCATTTTAAAAATTGATTAAAAACATATGTCTAATTAGTTGGTAATAGCATACTTCTAGTCTCGGCGAGAAAGTAACGGCAAAAAGATAGATTCTTTTTTCTGTTTATACCTTCACCTTCCGGAGTTACTCTTTATGCTACTATAAACAGTTGAATCGCTTGCTATTTGGGATAAATAACTCACCATGTATATACTGCAATGCTCCGAGCCAGGTGAACTGTAGATCAGATATCGGTCCTTCGGCAGGCTCGTAAGCGGAATCATCGTGGCATTCAAAGCTTCCACATCTAACGTAAGAGACACCTAAAAAAACACAATATTATTTAGAAGCCGTCGCAAGCGAATCCTTGTGCACAAGAAAAAATAGTAGCCTATGTGTTCTTCCAGACTATGCTGTACCTCTATGCACATCCATCCATCTAATCTTTTGCATTTATAATTATAACATTACTATAAAAAGATTAATCGAATTTTAATCGAGACGGACATTAATTTGAAATTCGTTTTCGACTGTGGCAGACGCGATCACGCCAGTGAAAAAAATTACTTGTGTAAAAATTGTCCATTGCCATCTCTTTCAATCTCTTTGACAGAAAGAGACAGCAATAATCTCTAATAAAAAAATGTAACTTGCCATTAAATATTCCAAAACAGAAGAAAAACGTTTTAAACATTTGCTCACTTAAGTATCAAGACCACTAGATGCGGCTAATCAAATCAAACTGTACGATATTTGGTCTTTGAAAAACAAAGAATGCGTTATTTTTCCGCTAGATATGTTTGCGGTAAATATCCGTAAATATTTACTAATACTTGGACATATATCGACGTAAACAGTTTCATTGATAAATCACAATTCATTTGAATATTTCCAAACGTTAAACGGTTTTTGTTTATTACACTAGCGTTCGCGTGAAATTAAAAAAATAGTAGTCTATGTTTTCTTCCAGACTATGTTCTACATCTATGTCAAATTTCATCAAGATCTATGCAGCCTTGGTACCTTTTAACAAACATCCATCTAAACATTCGCATTTATAATATTAGAATTCTATTGTAAACAAAAATAAAGTGTACCAAACAGATCAATCTATGTAACCAAGTGGATATAATATCAATTATTAGATTTAAATCCTATAAAAGCAAAAATATTTTTTTTATAACAAAACCAGACGAGCGGCTTAAGAACGAAGCTTCACGCCAATGGACATCTGAAACAGAATACAGTACAATGAAACAGAAGATCTATTACTGGCCATTGACAATAGTTTTCTCGAACGTTTATTTATTTAAAAAAAATGGGATCCACCAGCAAGCAAAACTTATCTGTCAAAAAACATTTCAAAATTGGAGCATCAAGGGCGGTGTTACTTAACACACAAAAAAAACATAGAGACGAATTAATAACAGTGGTACAGCCCGCTTTAACATCTTCGCACGAATCGGCCCGGCTCGCCCGGTGGTATACCACGACCACACAGAAGACAGGCGTGAAGTGGAAGCAATTCCGCGTACAGTCTGATGAGTGTCGTCCCGCTGGCCTAATTTAGTCCTCTTTCCCTTCCCTTCCTTTTCTTTATAAGGAAAGGATGGGAAGTGGAAGTGGACTTTCCGGATGAAAGGATGCATGGAATGGGAAAATATTTTCTTTCTGTGCATCCCCTTCTCCGTCGATTAAAGGTAGGCAACGCATATGCAATTGCGTATGTCTATGGGCAACGGTCACTTCGCTATTTCAACGATTGCAGGTGGCCGCTAGCTCGTTTGCCACCTTTTGATATAAAAAAAAAACCTCCTTTTTGAAGTCTACTAAAAAGAAAACAAATAAGTAAACATTAAAGTCGCATAGAAACGACATACGTTTAATTTAATATTAATATATTCTATAAACGTAAACTATGAATTATTCAGCTATTCAAAGTAGTTTCTTGATAAATAACTTACTTTCAAAATCAACTTCAATCAATTGCATTGACAAAGCTTACTAATATAAATGCGAATGTTTAAATGGATGTTAGAAGATATCACCGGAATGACTCAACGGATTTTCATGAAATTTGGCATAGATGTAGAACATAGTCTGGAAGAACACATAGAGTACCTATTCAGTTTTTTTATTTCGCACTCGGTATCGCCGATGAATGTTAGTTGGTCTACATGTAAAATGCATTAACAACAGCATTGCAATCAAGATGTTGACAAGTACAAAAAACAGTTGTCAAACTGCTTACTAATATTATAAATGCGAATGTTTAGATGGATGGATGTTTGTTTGAAGATATCTCTAGAACGGCTCAACGGATCTCAATGAAATTCGGCATACATATACAACATAGTCTGGAAGAACACATAGGCAACTAATTATGTTTTTTAATTCATAGACAGCTAGTGTTTTTATTACCAAACCCAAGATTAACAAAGCTTACGAACTATGTTAATGCCCGAATGACGGTGGAGTAATTATTGGACTTACGTATTTTTATTTATTTAAACGTCAATTATAAAAAACAAAAGGAGTTTTTAACTTCATACCAAACAGAAGTTAACTTTTTAAAATTCAAATCACAAACAGGCAATGTCAAAGCGGACATAAGAACTGTCACTTTTCCCGCCAATAACTGTAACCGTTCATAAACTGTTACGCTCGTAACAGATAAATAAAATGTTTTAGCATACACATAGATAATAAAATGAATTCCATATGCTATCGAATTGGTATTGTTGGCGCCAGAAAATTACATCGTACTTCAATGTAGACTTATAAATCGTAACGCATAATTATTTGGAGAAGGCATTATGGATTAATCTATTAATTTATTAATTGACTTGCCTGCCATCTAGCGATTTTTTGCAGTACTTTGTTTCAGCATGTCCTCACCAAGAGGTTCGAGTTTACTTTATGTCAGGGTGACAAGGCCATCACACTGATCCACTGCGGATTGACTTTACATATATTGAATTTCTTCCCAGATATGTGCAATGTTGCGATGTTTTCCTTAACCGTAAGAATATAAGATTTAAAAAACTTCGGCTTGCAACGAGAAGCAACCTAAGAGAGTTGAATTATATTTTAATATTAAAACAAACGTATCTATGTTTTAGTATTTCATTTGTTAATCTTTGTTCAAATCATATATGTAAATGATGACCGCCTGCGCGACGTAATCGTTGGCAAATTGTCGGCATCCTTCCTGCAACACAACCTGCATTTGAAAGTAGGCTTTTGTTTGCATTCGAGATATACAAACTACATGTTATTTAGTCTTGAAAATAGAGCTGAATAATTACAGTGAAATGAATAAGTATATTTAAATAATATAAAATGACACAAAACTTTATTCCTCTTGGAAAATATCATCATCATCAGCCCACTGTACGACCCCACCGAGGGGCTCGGAGCCTACCCTAAGCTAAGGGTGATTAGGCAATAGTTAACCACGCTGGCAAAGTGCGGGTTGGTTGACTTCACACATATCTTTGAATTTCTTCTCAGATATGTGCAGCATCACTATGTTTTTCTACACCGTAAGAACGTCGGATAAATGTACATATGTAAATCGGAAATCGAAACACATGGGTACATGACGGGATTCGAACCCAGGACCTGCAGATTGCAAGTCAAGTGCTTCACCAACATTGGAAAATATGGAATATGGAAATAAAAAAATAAAAAAATTGGTAGTCTATGTGTTCTTACAGACAATGTTCTATATGTATGCCAAATTTCATCAAGATCCGTTCAGCAGTTCTGGAGATATTCAAACAAACATACATCTAAACATTCGCATTTATAATATTAGTAAGAAATTATTTCAACTTTCGTGAGACATTATACTAAACTGATATATAAACACGGCTAAACACTCACGTATATACGTCCGGTGGCGGCACCGACTAGTTTCAAGCCCATCGGGGGCCCTTAATCAGGATGAGTGGTACTGGTATTATTTCGCGGACGCGGCCCTCAGCTCACTCATATTAGTAATTAGTAAGATATAGTATGAATACTAAATCAATCCGATACTATTAATAATATATAACCATTTAACTGTTACGTTACCACAATGAAAACCACAACAAAACGGTCACAAATCTGAACCGTGCTTTAGTGGTTAGTAAGTTGACCACGTAATTATTGCTAATGACTACAGAAAGTTAGAAAACGTCGTGTCTACAAATTGTTTGTGATACGACTACGTGTCCATCCAATTATTGTTATTTTAAACTAAATCTAGATACTAATTACTAACTCGTAAACTTAATGGAGTACCATACAAAATTATCAAAACTTTTCTTACTAATATTATAAACTAGCTGTCGCCCGAGACTCCGTCCGCGTGGATATATAACTTAATTAGTGTAGCCCACATTACATCCATTTAAACATTCGCATTTATAATATTAGTAAGTTAAATAAAAAGCAGCTCTCGAAGGCATAAATTCGAAATAAAAAAAATGAATAAATAGTATCCTATATCCGTCTCCTGGCTCTAAGCTACCTCCTCACCAATTTTCAGCCATATCGGTGAAGCCGTTCTTGAGCTATAAATAGTGTAACTAACACGACTTTCTTTTATATATATATAAGAAAAAGAAAGTCTGGATTGATGTTAGCTGGCATCTCCAGAACTTCTGCATGGATCTTGATGAAATTTTGCGTACATAGAACATAGTCTGGAAGAACATAGGCTACTAATTATGTGTTTTCCTAAATCCGCGCAGTCGGAGTCGCGGGCGACCACTAATAATGCCATGAATACGAAAATCTGAATGGATTGATGGATTTAAGAAGGTATATCCAGAACGTCTTCATGTATCTCGTTGAAGTTTTAGCATAAATATAGAACATAGTCTCGAACAGTCTTTCCCAAAGTGAACGATAACGCCCCCTTGTGGGCGCTGCAGGTCTCAAGTTGCGGGTTAAAGTAAATGTTTCGTTTAGAATTCTCCGTTAATATACATATATAGGACACAATAATTAATTAATTTTAATTTTAAGTTATAGTGGTTTTTAAATATGTGAAAATATGGGGGCGTTAAAAAAATATTTATTCTCAAAGTGGGCAGTAGACAAAATAAGTTTGGGAACCACTGTTCTGTTCAGAAGAACACATAGGTTACTGATTATTATAATCCCGCTCAGAGTTATGCGTAATAGCTCTTATATAAAGAGGAAAGATTTAATTGTATGTTCGCATTTTGTTTTATATCATAAGGTGGCAAACGAGCGAGCGGCCACCTGAAATCGCTGAAATAGCGAGGTGACCGATGCCTATAGACATACGCAATTGCATATGCGTTACCTACCTTTAATCGACGGAGGAGAGGATGCACAGAAAGAAAATATTTTCCCTTTCCATGCATCCTCTCATCCGGAAAGTCCACTTCCACTTCCCATCCTTTCCATATAAGAAAGAAGGTGGGAAGGGAAAGAGGACTATATAAGGCCTCCGGGACGCACATTCATCAGACGAAACGCGGAATTGTTTCCACTTCACGCCTGTCTTCTGTGTGGTCGTGGTATTTCACCGGGCGAGCCGGGCCGATTCGTGCGAAGATGTTAAAGCGGGCTCTACCACTGTTGCATTTAACCTCCGAAACTACTAAACTGATTTGAAAAATTCTTAAACTGCTGGAAAGCTATTCTATCACAGGGTGACATAGGGTATATTTATTACTAGATTTCTTAATTCTCTATGGACGAAACCGCGGGCAATTGCTGAATGAAATAAATTCTATATTTGTATTTAATTGGATTATAAATAAAGTTAAGTAGATCTGTGTCAATTCTAAAAAAAATTAAAATAAAACACGCGCTAAATATCTGACGATTTATAGGATTTTCGATGACATAACTCAATAACTGGGTCAGCAGACGTAATAAAATTATGTTTCACTGCAGTGAGGTCGGGGAGTGAATTTCATTTGTTTCCTCTGAGACATGGCCTGGTAACCACAGTCAATTGATATAATGTTATCAATAACTTAGCTTTAATTTTATTGAAAACGAAAAGTTAAAATACCCAGATTTGGCTGACGAGGTTACCGCCATGTGGTGTATGAAATCGACTACCATTATTCCGATAGTCGTATAAGTGAATGGACTGATAGCGAAGAGCTTCGATCAACATCTCAAGAAGCTCTCGCTAAACATTTGGATTAAGGGCCCTAGACAAAAGGCAGTTATCCTAGAAACCGCACGCATCGTGAAGGTTCCTGTCTCTGCAGCCCTCACCACTGCTTGTTTGAATCATGGGATTCCGCTGCTGGTGGTGCTCTATTTTTAATATAATATATTATATTTTGTATAATTATATTAAGAATATGATAAATAAATAAATACAAACTCAGCTTTAATTTTTTAAATCTTACTAATATTATAAATGCGATTTTTTTCATTACAAGAACGACATCTACAGACTCTTGGATCGTACTCTTCTTTTGCTAAATTATTTTTACAATAAAAAATTTCTTATATAAAGTAATTTTTAAGTTACCAAAAACTGTGCTGTGGAGACATGAGCGTTAAGGGACCCATCCTCACAAGACCCTGCACGTTCTCTGCGTCTCTGTTCTAAATAAAGGTTCAGATGTATGTTAGAAGGTATCTCCAGAACGGCTACATGGATTTCGCTGAAGCATAGATGTAGAGCATAGTCTGGAAGAACACATAGGCTACTATGTTTTTTAATTTTACGCAGAAGGAGTCGCGGAAAACAGCTAGTAACATAAATGCCAAAGATGGATGCATGTTTGTTTGAAGGTATCTCCGAAATGGCACAACGGATCGTGCTGAAATTTGTCATACATATAGAACATAGTCTGGAAGAACACATAGGCTACTAATTAAGTTTTTTCTAATACCGCGCGGATAGAATCGCGGGCGTAAGTTATTACGTAATAAAGTAGCCATTTTGGATACTAACATACAGATAGATATTTTTGTATGTGTTTTATAAGATATAGGGGCTCGTATCAACAAATATTTAGTTCAATGCAAGTGTATGTAATTTTAAATCATTAGCATGCATTTTAACACGATGCTACGTGCTTTAGTTGAAGTATATTTATCATAGTTTTTTTTAGATTAACTTCAGTGTAGTGGTGTTTGTCTAGTAAAATGTTTAGTAAAATTTTAGTGTTAATAGCAGTTTTAGGATCTTATTTTGGTAAGGTATTTAAGATCGTTTACTTAAAATAGTTTTAAAGCTAAAGCAAGCAAATATATTCGAAGCACCGAATATGATTTTGTACCATTCGGTGTCAAGACTTTTAGTCCGTGGGGTCCTAGCACTTTAAGGCTTTTTAAGGAAATTTAAGTTAGTCATCACAGGGGATCGAAGAGCTGGCAGCTCGGACAAAGTATTAGTATAGCTATTCAAAGGGGGAACGCTGCCAGTATCTTCGGAACCTTTGCCTAAAGGGACTTCTTTTAATAATATATTTTAGTTAATTATTCGTTTTTAATATTTTATTTAATATTTAAGACAAATAAACCGAATATTTATGTTGTTAGAAAGTGTGCAAGTTTTCATCCAGAAGTAAAAAATTTAAACAAAAAGTATTTGTCAGAAGTGGGATTCGAACCCACGCCCACAGAAGTGGACTGCGACCTGAACGCAGCGCCTTAGACCGCTCGGCCATCCTGACTTGACAACTCAACCTGAAATTTATAATCTTGATGAAAGTAACAAATTTATGTTATAAAAAACTCATATTTTTTAAATTGACCATAATTATTTTCCAGTATCAGCCGCACTATTCGACTCGGAAGATGGCAGAGATGAATTGGATCGTATAGTAGGGGGAAGTAAAGCTCCAAATGGATCGGCTCCTTATCAAGTCTCATTGCGATGGTTTGGTGTCAGACATTTCTGTGGGGCCTCCATTATTACTACTAAGGTTATTTTGACAGCCGCTCATTGTGTTGACAGGTAAGATAAAATAAGAAAAACAAAAAATAAATCACCCGAGAGTTGTTAATATAAGTTTAATATTTCCAATTTTATGAATAACTAGCTGTTGTCCGCGAAAAAACTTAATAAGTAGACTATGTGCTCTTACAGATTATGTTCTATACCCACATCGAATTTCATCGAGATCCATTCAACCGTTCCGGAGATACCTTCAAATAAACATCCATCTAAACGTACGCATTTATAGATTTCGTGAGATTGATTTCAAAGGAGATTTGACAATATTATCAAAGGATGGATCGTCCCCACTCGCCTCGGAGCCTACCCTAAGTTAAGAGTGATTAGGCCATAGTCAACCACGCTGGCCAAGTGCGATGGATGTTTGTTATTACGTAACTCAAATAATTAAACAGATCAGGACGAATTTTAGACATAAAAATTACAACGTGGGATAGAGCATAGACAACTAATTGTTTTTTTTTTTAATTTCTTTGTGCAATTAAAAGTTGCTTTTATTGAAAGCATCATATTTTATCTATATAATCCTATTTAAGCAACATAACACACCCTTGCAAATTGATACGAACTCCCATATTCTAATCAGAATAAATTTCCCCAGGATGAAGCCACACTATTTCATGGCGATAGTGGGTACAAACCAACTGAGATCTGGTGGTACACCGTACCCGATCCGCAAGTTCGTACGTCACGAGGATTACGATGATCAACTGATAAAGAATGATATTGCTGTCCTTTTCACACTTATGGAGATGAAGTTAGGTGGTGACGTAGACGCTGTTGAATTGAACAATGAACCAGTGATGCCTGGTGAGAAATTGTTACTGACTGGATGGGGTACAACTTCTGTAAGTTATTGGTTACTTCCATTTAATCTTATCTTTGTGCCTAGCAGGAATTGTTAAATTTGCAAAATACAACTAAAATCTCATACTAACATTACTTAATCTAAACTAGCGGTCGCCCGCGACTTCGTCGACGCGGAATTAACAAATATAAACATAAGTAGTAGCCTTTGTGTTCTTCCAGACTATGTTCTATGTGTATGCTGAATTTCATCGAGATCCGTTAAGTTCTGGAGATATCTTCAAACAAACATTCGCATTTATAATATTAGTAAGATGCGAAAGTTTGGATTTTAGATGGATGTTTTCTAGAAGGTATCTGCAGAACGGTTTAACGGATCTTGATGAATATAAATATAGCCTATTATTTTTTTTAATTCTGCACGAACAGAGTCGTAGGCGATAAATTTTGTCATAAGTGACGATATGAAGAGTCTTGTTAGAAATAGTCCTACTAGGCCTAAAAAGTTTGTTAATAGTAATTTTTCAGTTTGACTTATTTTCATCATTTCTACAGATTAAGTCAGTAATCTGTATATTATTTAGATTATAATTAATCATTCTCGTATTTTAAAGTACTCATAACCTAGCAAGAGGCAACGTTAATTGGATATTTATAATTTTACTTCACTATAGTTAACCCCAAAGCGAAGATTAACCCGTTTAACCTAAAAAGTAGCTGTTTGTTATTATGTAAATTGCATATGGTAGTTACAATATACGAATTTAAAGTTCTACGGAAAGTATAATTAGGGAATTTATTTTGCATAAAATCGTCGTATATTTAAATATCTTTGATATTTTATTTTATCATCGTCACACAGATATCTTTTAGACATTTGGATTTTAATAATTAATATTATAACAATACTTTCTAAATATTTCTTTTAAGGAGACAGTTTTGATTGAATTTAATTACTTGTAATTACACAACACTTTATATTTTTAAATAGCAATTTCTCACTTACACATTTTCAGTCATATTTTTGCAGGCGCATCTTCAGAATCTTTTATCATACTTTACAATTCTTTATATATTTTTAAAAGTAATTTCTTTACTCTAGTATCCAGGCAAAGCGCCAAACGACCTAATGATGCTAGAATTAAACGCTATCTCTTTGGATGACTGTCGGGAAGCACATAAGAATATAAACCCAGTGTTCGAGTCGCAGATCTGTGCCCTCACTAAGGAAGGAGAAGGGGCTTGTCATGTAAGAAAAATATTTCCTCTAACATATAAACAACCGTATTTTCTTTTATTATGATTGTTTACTGTTTATATTTCTTTTTTTAAACTGAGGTCTCTCAAAAACTGTAAGTTATTCCACTTGCAAATAGCGCGAAATCAAAAAAATGTAAATGTTGTCAGCATAAAAAAAATTACAGAAAAGATCTTTGCATAAACACAGACGAAATATACAAGGATTGCATTTATTTAATTACTTTACTTCAGGGTGACTCGGGTGGACCCTTAGTGAGGGAAGGCAGGCAAGTTGGCGTCGTATCCTGGGGTATACCGTGCGCGAAGGGCAAACCTGACGTGTACACTAAGGTAATTTTAAACCAAAGAGGTTTTATATTTAAACTGGCCAGTACAATATTGGTGAAAATAATCTTTTTTTCTTTAGGTGGAATCATTTATGGACTGGATAGAAAAAACCCTGGCTGACGATAATGCAGATCATATCAAAGAACTTAACTTGAGAAAAAGTAATCGACACGTTTAAATCATGTCACTCTTTGAAATATCCAAATGCAAATGTACATAAATAAATTAGAAAAATATGCGTTGTTGTTTTCTTAAAATAATATTTGGTGACATGACAGTTAAATCTCCATTGTTAGTTCGAATTCTCACCACCGCTTCCAAACCTTAACTGACAGCGCTAAAATGGCGGAAATCAAAAAGGCACAAAATTCCACGATTTATAATCTCTCTATATGTAGAGGTCAGTGATCTATTCCTTACATATGTCAAAATAATTACAATGACATATGTCATTATAATCATTTAAACTATAGGAACTATTAAATAAAACTTTAATTATTAATAATGTATCTTTATTATACTAATATCACAGTAATCAGTCGTGATTCTATAATGTTGCCATTTTACAATCTTTGAAAACATATAATATATTACTTTAAACGCAGCAAACTACATGAAAAATAATATTCCAAATATTAAATAAAATTATTCAAAGATTTTAATATTACAAATATAAAGAATCTTTTATCACTAGGTCACCTTTACCCATTACAATTGTTTTTATACCTACGAAGAAAAATGACAATAACCATAGACAATTAAGTTTAAAAATAAACAAATTTCAATTGTTTTCCTACCAACATGTATTGCCAGTTATAGAAAAAGTTACTAAATGGTAGGAAGTTCGTGTTTTAATAATTCAAAAATTGTTAACATATGCCTTCTCCATTATTATTAAAAAATACACAACTAATTACTAACCTAAAGAAAATATGTTTATTTCTTATTATATTTAACTTATTATAAATATTTATTAACTTTTTACCATGTATTGTAGCTATAGTTAGCTGGCAAGAGCTGGATGAGAGTGGCTGAGGATCGTGCTCAGTGGTGTGCCATGGGTGAGGCCTAAGTCCAGCAGTAGACTCGTATAGGCTGATGATGATGATGATGATACATTGACACAAAAGTAATAAACTTAAGATTTTCACAAAGCATCGCATATCTTCAGGCTAGTGAACCATAGCAAACTTAATTTTACCGAATAAATATTATTTTTAATATCAACTAAACATAAATAGATAAAAACTTGTATTTAGATATACATGTTAGTGTTGCCAAACAATAACTCTGCGAAAAAAAAACGATCTATGATTTGTCAACCTACTCTTTGGCGGATTAAATGGCAACCCTACTAAATACATATGTTCGTCTCATTCTGTCCTGTTAAGATAGAAAAAGATAGCAGATGTTTCCCTCGAGTGGATGTACATTGGTAATTTTAACAATCCTTACATCATTTCTAATATATAAATAGACACAATAAAAATTAAAACCCTAATTTTAATCCATAAATAATCAAAGAATTCAAATATATCTTCATTTAATATGTATTCATAAAAATCATTAGAATATTGTATTTTACCTGAACTATTACTATTAAAATTAGCATCATCATAATCTCTCGTAAAATCACGACTTAAAATACCGAATTTCAATATATTTTTAGCATTTGACAACTCAGCTGACACTTCTTGAATATCTTTTGTCAATTTCTTGACGAAAGAGAAGCTGTCAGATGACATTGACGTTTGCGTTGTCAAGATGACAGGGAATTGTGTCGAGTGATGCGCAGTGAAGTTACCTTTTATCGATATCTTTTCGAAAACTACGTCCATGTTACTCTCCAATCTGAAAGATAAAAGATTTTGTGAATTATGATAAAATTAAAAAATCTATATAGAATAGCCGTTAAATACTATAATCGACAAGTTATTAACCGAAGTCGTATAGATTTATTATGTATTCTACATTATGGTCAACGGTTTTAAATATATCAATAAATTATTAAATAAGCTATATAAGAAGATGAATAAAATGGCGGAGTGAGAAATATCTATTTTAAAATATGACTACAACTAAACTACTAAAGATTACATACCCAAGAACACATGTACGTTTGTAAAGAGCAGCGCATACAACCAGCTTACAAGAGTCAACGCCTATGTAGTGCTCACCCGTTCTCCGAACTCCAGAATAAACAGACAGACCATAGTGAGCTTCAGTGGTCTTTGCACCTAAAAACAAAAATAAGTATTAACACACCACAAGTATAGGTAATATACGTAACTAAAGGCTAGTCTATTAAAAATACTACTAAATTAAAAAGAAATGAAAGTACGTTATTATTTATAATATACAACTGTTAGGAAGAAAATCCGGCATTATGCCGGTATACTGGCGCAACACTAGCCTTACTACTTAGCCTTACTAACATATCAACGTTTTTGTCCCCTCACTAATCATCCTGACACTTCACTTTGTAACGAAAGCGCGCCATTCGCGCTAAAGGATTCTAACTAATAATGTCTAAAACAACTTACAAAGGCTTCTAGTCTTGACGTAAAATTGACAACAAAATCCGCCATCGCACACAGTTTCCTGATACCCTGACAGACTCGCCTCCAGGTCTAGCGGTCTGATGATGTACTGGTTAGTATCCTCCAGTGGAATGTCACGTATATCGATTGGATTGAAAGATAATGTGATATGTTTATCTAGAAATTAAAAAATGAACTTAGTAATTTTAGGAAGAAAATCCGACACTGTGCCGGTGTACTGGCACAACACTAGCCTTACTGAAATGTCGACGTTTATTTCCCCTCACTTATCATTCTGACACTGAACTTTGTAACGAAACTGTGCCATTTACGCCAAAGGATTCTAATTAATAATGTCTAAAAGTAGTACCAGAAATATCTTGGAATAAATAACAGAAAACCAGTATTTACTAGTTTAGATGTAGATTTAGTAAGAAAAATTAATAACAAAGGGTTAAGTAATCATTAGTAGACTAACCGTCGCAGTCAGGGTAATTTAATTTTTAGTAACTTAAACAGCTTTTTATAAAGGTTTCTAATACTAAATCTAAATTAAGGAATCTTTTATTACCCCTTAGTGACCACACCAGAAAGAAAAATAACTATTGAGATAAAATATAATATCATACCTTTTCCATTCTTATTAATTTCCAAGACACCACCTTTGGACTTAAGACCTGCTTTACCAATGAAGATTCCATCATCAGATAAGACATTAACATCGGAAATGTACGCCAATGATGCTATCAATTGATTTCCTGCAAAAGAAATACAAGCACATATTAACATTCGTTTACAAGTATATTATCTATTTGAGAGTTTACTTTCACTATAAAAATGTATAAAGATAATTGTAAAATTAAAGACAGCGCCATCTACTTTAAAATGGACAAACATACTTTTGTATATTATATGGTACAAAAGAATACTTCATACAAATGTTTAGATGGATGGATCGATTTTCGTTTGAAGGTATCTCCGACTGAACGGATCTCTGAAATTTGTAATAGATATAGAACATAGTCTGGAAGAACACATAGGTACTTATTAATTTTTTTTTAATTCCGCGCAGACGGAGTCGCGGGCGACAGTTTGTCCTTAATAAATGAAAACTTTGTAAGGAAAGTATACCTTTAATGTAAACCATATTGTCTGCAGCTCTTCCAGTAATAATAACATTCTTTGTATTTCTTAAGCTTTCTAAGTCTTGAAGTAACAGGTCTTCTTCCATTAAGACTAGAAATTCTACGCCAAAGTCGGTGGTAAACGTGTTCTGAGATGTTACATTGCATGTTGCGTAATTATTCAAAGGTTTTGTGTAACTGAAATAATATTATTTTAATAAAAACAACAGAATTGTATATGATGAACTGCGGGGCTCGACAAAGTATGCGATACGATTCCATGATAACGACAATCACGTGACATATCCAAAGTTATCGTCAGTATTATAAATTTTTGAAATTCGTTATGTAATCGCTTCGAAGCGAATCCACTTTGTCTAGCCCCTTGTTGAACTGATTAAATTTAATACTTACACAGCAACAATAGCTCCTTTTCTATCAAATACAATATTATTCTTCATAGCTTCTACATTGCCTTGACATTGTACTTTCTGGTACAAATGCGTGACTACATATATATTGAATCTGTTCGCTAACAATGATATATCTCGTATCAACTAAAAGACAAAAGAAAAGAAATAAAAATTACGCTAATAAATATTTGTGTTTTGTTCATAAGAATGACTGCAAAATAAGAATAAAAAAGTATTAGATTTGTTTCTCTGAGGTAAGAACGCAATATTCAATCTCTAAGATCAATTTAATGATTATTTAATTACGAGACTAATTTCTTCCATTGGTGCTATCCAATCACATCTTTGTTTTAGACATCGTTGGTTTTGAATACTTTGATAGCACCCTTTCCGTAGTGTTTTAATTTGCACTGAAAATACAGATATATAATTACCTCATCGTAATTATCAGTGCAGTCCGCTTTCCCGTAAGTTTCAGAATCAGAAACTTCAGAAGCCAATAGTACAATATCCACATTCTGCAACAAAAAGACATATCGATAAAATCACACCGTTGATGTTGTTACAGCTCTAGTTATCTAATGTTTTATTTAAATGATAGATGGCGTTGTTCTTAACATAAAATGATTAGTCAAATCTTACTAATATTATAAATGCGAATGTTTAGATGGATGGATGTTTGTTTGAAGATATCTCTAGAACGGCTAAACAGATCTCGATGAAATTTCTCATACGTGTAAAACAAAGTCTGGAAGAACACATAGGCTACTAATTATGTTTAGTTTTTAAATTCCGCGCGGACGGAGTCTAGGGCGACCGCTTTATTAAAAATTAAAGTTGTAAAAACAATTCTCAGTTTATATCAAATATTTATTCAATAATTTACATAATAGTGTGCATATTGTGATATTTATGTACCTGTTTGGAAATTTCATTCATTTGAGGTAAATAATCTCTGAGGCCATTTCTTAAGTTACCTGATATCACTGTCGCCTTGTAAGTAACCTGTAATCAAAGAATATAATAATTTAAAAAGTATAACGATAAATTACCAACATAAAAGAAATGAATCTTCAAACCAATTTCCCAAATTTAATTTTATTCTTATGTTGTCGTGCGCGGGAATCACTTTAAATTTGACATTTGGCTTCTGACGTCACAACGTCGTTAAATATGACAAAAAAAATGTGTTACTATTTTTGTATGTTAAATAAAAAGCAAAATACATTAGAATACAATGTTTAAAATAAGACTTCCGTAAGTTTCCACTAATTTTATTATTATCTTACTAATATTATAAATGCGAATATTTAGATGGATGTTTGTTTGAAGGTATCTTCAGAACGACTCCACGGATCTCGATGAAATTTGGCATAGACGTAGAACATAGTCTGGAAGAAAACATAGGCTACCAACTTATTAAGTTTTCTTTTAATTTTTTTTTCTTATATCATAAGGTGACAAACGAGCAAGCCTCCTGAAATCGCTGAAATAGCGAAATGACCGTTGCCCATAGACATAAGCAATTTCATATGCGTTGCCTACCTTTAATGAACCTTTAATAAACGGAGGAAAGGATGCACAGAGAGAAAATATTTTCCCTTTCCATGCATCCTTTCATCCGGAAAGTCCACTTCCACTCCCCATCCTTTCCTTATAAGAAAAAGGGTGGGAAGGAAAAGAGGACTAAATTAGGCCTCCGGGACGCACACTCATCAGACGAAATGCGGAATTGCTTCCACTTCACGCCTGTCTTCTTTGTGTAATTCCGCGCTGCTACTAAATGAATATTTAACTAGCATCAAAGTATATTTGCATTTTGAAATCACGTTAACATAGAATATACATATTCAGTTACAAAATTACGTAAATTGCTTACATAGAAAAAAAAAACAATTGTTATTTGCTGAATGAATGAATGAATGAATGCTGAACAAAGCATCTGCGTCATTAGGGTAAAAACGTGATTAAAATTATGTAGTTATTTTAAAATATTTTTGTAAATATCGGCTTAATGTCTTGACGCCTATGGGCAGCGGCCATTTTGCTATTTTAGCCGCTGTTTCATTTGCTAACTTTATATTATTAAAGCATTAAATTTGTTATATATTATAATATATTAGACGATTGACCAAAAAAAGATTTTTTTTTATTTATTTCAAAAAACTATTTTGTTGTGTTTTCTTACATGATTTAATGCAACCAAATATTAACTGTACCTGAGGGAGACACAATTCTGAGTGCTGATATATAACTAAATCTTACTAACATTATAAATGCGAATGTTTCGATGGATGTACGTTAAAAGATATCTCCAGAACGGTGCATGGATCTCGCTGAAATTTAAAACGAATGTAAAATGTTTAAAAAAAAACATAAGCTTCTAATTAGTTTTTTTTTATTCGCGCGGAAAGAGTCGCGGGCAAAGGCTTGTCTTCAATAATCAAAATGTTATACGTTTATAAAACTGTTCACTGACCCCAGCATGCGTGACATCTTTCTCCTCTCTCCAATCCACAACTTTTGTATACGCTGTCCCTTTCTAACGCGATCTATCCGGCCCAATTTTTACTTTTTAAATCTTTCTCCCTTTGTAGGGCGCACGTGGGCAAAGTCACGTATGCATTCGGCTTTGTGCAAGGAGGTTTTTATTTTTAAAACTTCTTGGACAAAGGTGTGCGTTATTGAGAGAAAACAAAGATATTATTTTAGAAAGATAAAAGATGTGGGTATATCTTTTATAATAGTTTATTATTTTATCAATGTTTTGCTTAACAAATAAACCTTTGATTTTTAGAAACAGCTCAAGACGAACTAAAAAAAATGATACCAATTTTTAAGTAATTCCACTAAAAACACCCAATTTTGCATTCTCAACGCTATAAAATTCTTTCTTAGTACTCGCCATCGAAGTACCTAAAACAAATCTGCGCAAAATTTATCAATTTTATCAATCAATAACTATGTCCGTTATACTCGGATGGAAAATCACGAGATGTCAATTGTTCAATTTGTTCACAATTTACCCGCATCCTTCAAGACAATATAAATTACGATCTCTAAGTTACTATTGCAAATAGATATTTGTGTTGGGTATTAGAAGAATCTGCAACTACAAAGGACTTTAGTTTTAATACTGGCAACACTTCTTTTTTGACCATAAAGTAAAGTAAAATTTATTCCCAAAAAGATTATATACCTAATTAAATATGACTACACATTTCTATGTGTTAAGATTAATTTATTTGTAAGTATATTAAAATACTAGCGGTTACCCGTGTCTCCATCCGCGCAGAATTTATTATATATATCTATGCCAAATTTTTAACGAGATCCGTTCAGCCGTTCTGGAGATACCTTCAAACATCTATCCATCCAAACATTCGCATTTATAAAATTAGTGACATTAGTAAAATTAAGACAACAATTAGATAATTTCCTCTTTGACTCTCTTGAAGTTTAGAAAATAATATTTTAGGTGAGAAGTTTCGAATCCGAATTTTAAATCATTTTGCGCCACTCATGATACGAGATTTATATCGCTATCCGACTGTAGTTATTATTTAAATTACTTTGATAATATAAAAATTAAATATAAATGATTAAAATAAAAAAAAAATATAAAAATTACGTACCTCACTACAAACTGCCGAATGGTAGCACAAAAACAATAAAATAAATTTCAATAAAACCTCCATGGTTCAATTTAGGAATACGACGTGAAAAAAAGACTCAAAATGCAATCGGTATACGATAAAACACCATACGTTCGCTCCAGCCGGCGTTCGGCGCGCTAATGTCAAATCAACAAATTGTTACTTCACACAACATAAACAAGACAAGAATGCACGCTGTGACTAAGTTGACGTTAATTGAGCGTGTTTACGTGTTTATAAACACGCATACAGTCAGCTGTGATAAAATTTATTAATTTGTAATTAACTTATTGTTCAAATTTATTGATAATTTAACAATCTTTAGTGTACATTACAAAAACTATTATAAATGGCCAGTAACTAAAGTGTGGTAAGGTAATTTGATAATTCGTACATTTTACTTCATTTAATATTCTAGGTTAGGTTAGCAAGTTACACGAGTCGCGAATAGTTACATTTTTTATGTTCTGATTACTACTATTTAATAGATACGAATAACGAACATATATGCACGTTGCTAATAAATCATAAAATATATATTTTTTATTTTTCTTTTAATATTGTCCTCAAGTCATGTGTACTTTTATGGATCGAACCTACTCTAAATTAGGGGTGACAAAGCCTTAGTCAATCACGTTGGCTGCTACTTGAGTTAATATTGTTTTCTCTGTTCACTGAATGACTTAACAGTGGTAGAGCTCGCTTTAAAATCTTCGCTCGAATTGTCCCGGCTCGCCCGGTGAAATACCACGACCACACAGAAGACAGGTGTCAAGTGGAAGCTATTCCAAGTACAGTCTGATGAGTGTGCGTCCCGGAGGCCTAATATAGTCCTCTTTCCCTTCCCATCCTTTTTCTTATAAGGAAAAGATAGGAAATGGAAGTCGACTTTCCGGATGAGAGGATGCCTGGAAAGGGATTATCATAAGATGAAAAACGAGCGAGCGGCCACCTGAAATTGCTAAAATAGCGAAGTGACCGTTGCCCATAGACATACGCAATTGCATATGCGTTGCCTACCTTTAATCCACGGAGGTGAGGATGCACAGAAAGAAATTATTTTCCCTTCCCATGCATCCTCTCATCCGGAAAGTCCACTTCCACTTCCCATCCTTTCCTTATAAGAAAAAGGGTGGGAAGGGAAAGAGGACTAAATTAGGCCTCCGGGACGCACAAAAGACTTAATTGCGTCACTTCTATAAGTTAATAATATATGTGTTTTCAAACGTTACAAAAGGTGCATTAGTTTGATTTATCGATACAAAAATAAGTAGCAAAGTTCAAAATATTACATTCATTCAAGATAATCAGACAATATCGATCGTACCATAGATAAGGGAATACGTCACTAAGATAACCTTACAGACATACAAGGTCAAGAAAGAATAAGTAAAAAAAAACAATAGCTTGAATAGCCCAACTAAGAATTAAATAAAACTGGACTAAGGGCGCTTAAATCGGTTTTTTAATTATATCACTAATAGGCGCAACGAAATTAGTTCCTTATTTTTCCGCGACGGGACACATTAGGTTCATCATCATCAGCTCACTATACGTCCCCACCGAGGGGCTCGGAGCCCACCCTAAGTTAAGGGTGATTAGGCCATAGTCAACCACGCTGGCCAAGTGCGAGTTGGTTGACTTCAAACATATAATTTTTAGTAATAATTATTAAGGTACTAATTTATTTAAAGTTAATTAACAACTATAAATAATAACATTGTATCCTTACGTAATCCAAGGTCATGATCGTAATCAATTTAAAAAAAATCTTACTAATATTTTAAATGCGAATGTTTTAATGGATGTTTGTTTGAAGGTATCTCCGGAACGGCTTAACGGATCTCACTAAAATTTGGCATAGATATAAAACATAGTCTAGAACAACGCATAGATTTTTACTAACTTTTTTTAATTTCGCGCGGACTGAGTCGCGAATGACAGCTAGTCTGTCTACCTATAAAATTAATGCAAATGATGTAATGAATTGTTTGAACAATGTAACAAAATTAATTTCTTATTGTAACATGTTCTTTTTATCTCATAATCTTTGATATAATTATAGAGACCTAGAACAATGAAAGATATACCAAAAAGATTGTGTAACATGCTTGTTCTACCATAAACAATAATCTTTTTAACCGATTTCAAAACGAAAGAGGTTTTAATTTGTTTTTTTTAAGCACCGGACTTTAGTTTTAATACTGGCCATTGGTGAATTTTACTACAAAACTGCACGGATAATTTACTCCAAATCTTGTATCTTAAATTAAACGTAAACGACGCAACACCTTGTTGGGTGCAGATTTTATAAATATTTCCTTTACAGTAAACACTGACCTACAATCGGTCATTACCGTCACGAGATTTTTTATCAAAATCACGCACTCACCATGCGTCTGGCGCTAGTGTCGTCAGACTTAATTATACAGATTATACATTTAAATATGATTCTAATATAAAATAAATGAGTTAGCATATGCCACTATTCCAAACTGTAATTTATCTCTGTTATAAACATGCAGACCGGAAAATCTGCATCTTATCTGTCATCATCATCAGCTCGTACGTCCCCACTGAGGAGCCTACCTATCTTTTCCTTCACCGTAAGAACGTCGGATAAATATACATATGTAAATGCAAATAAATTGGTAGATGGCAGGATTCAAACCCAAGACCTACAGATTATAAGTCACATGCTTAACCCTTAA
>NW_013528989.1:587821-596595 GCF_000836235.2 Papilio xuthus
AGCTATTCCAAGTACAGTCTGATGAGTGTGCGTCCCGGAGGCCTAATATAGTCCTCTTTCCCTTCCCATCCTTTTTCTTATAAGGAAAAGATAGGAAATGGAAGTCGACTTTCCGGATGAGAGGATGCATGGAAAGGGATTATCATAAGATGAAAAACGAGCGAGCGGCCACCTGAAATTGCTAAAATAGCGAAGTGACCGTTGCCCATAGACATACGCAATTGCATATGCGTTGCCTACCTTTAATCCACGGAGGTGAGGATGCACAGAAAGAAATTATTTTCCCTTCCCATGCATCCTCTCATCCGGAAAGTCCACTTCCACTTCCCATCCTTTCCTTATAAGAAAAAGGGTGGGAAGGGAAAGAGGACTAAATTAGGCCTCCGGGACGCACAAAAGACTTAATTGCGTCACTTCTATAAGTTAATAATATATGTGTTTTTAAACTTTACAAAATGTGCATTAGTTTGATTTATGGATACAAAAATAAGTAGCAAAGTTCAAAATATTACATTCATTCAAGATAATCAGACAATATCGATCGCACCATAGATAAGAGAATACGTCACTAAGATAACCTTACAGACATACAAGGTCAAGAAAGAATAAGTAAAAAAAAAACAATAGCTTGAATAGCCCAACTAAGAATTAAATAAAACTGGACTAAGGGCGATTTAATCGGTTTTTTAATTACATCACTAATAAATAAGTTCCTTATTTTTCTGCGACAGGTCACATTAGGTTACTGTTTTTTTTAGTAATCATTCATCATCATCATCAGCTCACTATACGTCCCCACTGAGGGGCTCGGAGCCTACCCTAAGTTAAGGTGATTAGGCCATAGTTAACCACGCTGGCCAAGTGCGAGTTGGTTGACTTCAAACATATATTTTTTTAGTAATAACTATTATCCTGTATTTATTTATTTTTTAGTAATTATTATTAAGGTACTAATTTATTTAAAGTTAATTAACAACTATAAATAATAACATTGCATCCTTACGTAATCCAAGGTCATGATCGTAATCAATTTAAATAAAAAATCTTACTAATATTTTAAATGCGAATGTTTTAATGGATGTTTGTTTGAAGGTATCTCAGGAACGGTTTAACGGATCTCACTGAAATTTGGCATAGATATAAAACATAGTCTAGAACAACATATAGATTTTTACTAACTTTTTTAATTTCGCGCGGACTGAGTCGCGAATGACAGCTAGTCTACCTATAAAATTAATGCAAATGATGTAATGAATTGTTTGAACAATGTAACAAAATTAATTTCTTATTGTAACATGTTCTTTTTATATCATAATCTTTGATATAATTATAGAGACCTAGAACAACGAGATACCAAAGAGATTGTGTAACATGCTTGTTCTACAATAAACAATAATCTTTTTAACCGATTTCAAAACGAAAGAGGTTTTAATTTGTTTTTTTAAGCACCGGACTTTTGTTTTAAAACTGGCCATTGGTAAATTTTACTGTAAAACTGCACGGATAATTTACTCCAAATCTTGTATCTTAAATTAAACGTAAACGACGCAACACCTCGTTCGGTGCAGATTTTATAAATATTTCCTTTACAGTAAACACTGACCTACAATCGGTCATTACCGTCACGAGATTTTTTATCAAAATCACGCACTCACCATGCGTCTGGCGCTAGTGTCGTCAGACTTAATTACACATTTTACATTCAAATATGATTCTAATATAAAATAAATGAGTTACCATATGCCACTATTCCAAACTGTAATTTATCTCTGTTATAAACATGCAGACCGGAAAATCTGCATCTTATCTGTCATCATCATCAGCTCGTACGTCCCCACTGAGGGGCCTACCTATCTTTTCCTTCACCGTAAGAACGTCGGATAAATATACATATGTAAATGCAAATAAATTGGTAGATGGCAGGATTCAAACCCAAGACCTACAGATTATAAGTCACATGCTTAACCCTTAAGCCATCGACCCACTCTAAAATTTCGCATTTTTAAAATTAGTAAGATAGTCATTTTAAGGAAATTTAACATTGAACAAGAAATATTTTATCGTCTTTGTTCCAGTTTTTTTGCATAAAAGCAAGTCAAGCAATATTTATGGAGTTACAAAATACGTTTATGTACTTTTTTATCATTGCGTAATTCCTTTATCAGACGTCGGTGCAATGCACCGAACGATGCGTCATGCCTCTTCAATGGATAATAAACTTTAGTACTAAGTGATATGGTACAAATTAGATTGAATTTAACTTACTTTGTTTATGATTACTAATTGATTTTGCTGTTTTCGTTGAGTCTTAATATAATTTAGTAAAAATCGTGAATATTTCATGATATTTGTACTTTCCGTTTAGAGCTATAAAAACACGAGAAGCCATTTCTTTTTCTTAATTCAATAAACAAATATTTTTTCTTTAATCAAATTTGACAGCTGATGTAATGTATTTGAGGTTATAACATAACGTGACTTGTTTATGGTATTAATTTTAGGTTATAGGTCGCGGAAGAAACGGCCATACTTCCTTTTCTCTGTTATTGTAAATAATGTCTAACCTAAACTAACAAACATTGACATACGTCATTTGCATGTTTCCCTCCATATTAGCAAAATATTTATGTAATCTCGCGCCCCCAACGATAGTTTTATCTAATCGAATTATTTGCTGTTACTTCTAACTAAAACAAGCTAAAAAATGAGATTGCATTTATATGTTTTAAATGTTACATACAAACTCACATAAAACAAGCTTACGCGCGAAAAACACTACTGTCTCTCGTTTTGTTTTTGCTGTTGATTCGACAAAGGAGACTGTCAGTTGAACTGCGAATTTAAATAAAAGCAGTAAATAAAAGAAATTATGATTTCTAATATTCCATTTTGTTTTCTGTTACATCCAGAGCCTGAAAATAAAGCTACTAAGAGGATTTTACGTAACCACCATTTTGCAGATTTTTGGTACATACAGGGTGTTTAAAATAAAAAACGAGATAACAGTAACTTGAATAATATTTTATTATGTACTACACGAGTTATGAGGAATGTTCTTATGTACATAGCTTTGCATTCAATAAACTCCAATATAATCAATTTCATTGAACATTTAATATACAGGCTTTCGAAACGCTAATATCTATTTTATCATTTTTAAATATTCATAAACGCAACTCAATAATACTGTATAAATATAAATATGTTGCAATTATATAAACCTGTAGTCAAAAGCCTAAGCACTATTCCACGGAAATATTTTATATATTTTTTTTTTACTAAAATGGCAACATTAAAATGTCATCGACAACCTGCATCGAAAATACACAAAAACAAATTAAAAACTTTAATTAAAAGGAGGCTAAAAATATTGTCGATCAAAAAAAATTCTGTACATAGAAAAAATATATAGGAAAAAAAATATTGATTTAATGTTTTGATTTTGTTTACATGACGCCGGTGTTGCTAGAATTAGAACTACGACTGGGAATAAAATAAATTGTACAATGTAACAGTGCGACTGTAGGTCAGCGCGGCCTCCCGTACACAACTGATAACATTACCTGCAAACAAACAAAATTATAAACATGTCAAATTTATTCATAATTACTTTGACGCTTTTCTGTATAGTACCTGGATGACCGAGCTTTCCTCGGTATATTTTTTTAAAATTGTGTTTTTTTGGAAATTATATTTAAGTACGAATTACTAATAAAATTATGAAATATGAATAATATTTTTCGATCTTACCGATAGAAAAAGTTAAGTTTATGTTTAAGTTGATTATCGATAAAACACGAATAAAATGACATTTTCTAAAAATGATTCCTAGCTAGATCGATTTATCGCCCCCGAAACCCCCTATATACTAAATTTTATGAAAATCGTTGGAGCCGATTCTGAGATTCCAATTATATATATATATATATACAAGAATTGCTCGTTTAAAGATATAAGATAAGATTTATGTGACAAATAAGTTACTTTTTAGACGTAACAATTAGGAATACCGTCAATAACTATGTAATAAGGGATACAAGTTACAATGTACATAATATACCTATATATAAATAGCGAGGTGCGGCGCAGCACGAGCAGTTAGACGGCCTTCTCTATCATGTCGATGTTGATCTTGTAGAACACGTACGGGAAGTATTCAGACTGACCGAAGCCCAGGCCGGCTATCTCCACGTTCTGAAACATACAAAATATACAAATTGGTTGTACGAACGAGTGTAGGTACAAATAACTCAAACTACAAACTACTGAAAGTGTGTACAATCCACTGAAAGTGTGTACAAATAAGTGAATGTGTGAACAAACGAGAAGTTAAAGTGTGTAAAAATGAGTGAATGTGTGTAAATCTAGTCAATGTGTGTAAAATTCAGTGAAAGTGTGTACTAATCAGTGACTGCGTGTAAAACCGAGTGAATGTGGGTAAAATCCAGTGATAGTGTGTAAAATCGACTGAAAGTGTGTACAATCTAGTGTAGTGTGTAAGAATGTGTGTGCAGTGACCTCCGAGGCCTGTGCGTGTCCCTGCTGCGCGGAGTGGTCGAGGTGTGCGTACAGCTGCTGCAGCACGTCGCGCAGCTTCTTCATGCTCTTGCGCGCCGGCACCACCACCGCCGCTTGGAAGTTTACAGGCAGACCGTATCTGTACAACAATCATTACAGTGAGGGTTTTCGTGTTTTTTTATATCATAAATTGGTAAACAAGCAAGTAGATCTAATCCGCCTAAATAGCGAAACGCCCGCTGCTCAAATATATTAGCTATTGTAGATGCATTGCCTGCCTTTAATCGACGGAGGAGAGGACGCACAAAAAGAGAATGTTTCCCTTTTCTATGTCCTCTCCTCAGTCGAATCCTCTTACCCTTACCAGCTTTTCCTTATAAGAAAAGGGTGGGAAGGGAAAGAACACTAAAAAGAGGCCTCCATGCAGTTAAGACCTCATATTTGTCTCACCTCAGTACGGACTCAACGAAGACGCGTAGAGCCTTAACATGTATCCAGGCGCAGAAGCACTCGGAGAAGTTCACCTTCAGCCATCTCACTAGCGGACCCTACAGACAAAAACATTTTTATTATATCGTTACAATGAACTACAGGATGTTCAAAGATTATTAACAAATTATTTCACACTAATTGAGAAGTACATTTGACGGAGGAGGGGACGCGTAGAAGGAGAAATATTTTTTCTATGCGTTTCTCCGTCATTTAACGTGAACGGTTGCTTCGCCATTTTGGCGAATGTTTTCCTGTTTGTATGAAAAATGTATGAAAATACTAACGAACTGCTTCTTCTTGTCAGTGACGAGTTTAGTGATCTCGTTCTTGCCGGCGGCGAGGTCTGCCTCGTTGTAGGAGAACTCGCGCACCACGAACTTGCGCTCGCGCGCGTGCAGCTTGAACTCCTCCACCACCTGTACATGTAAATATTATTTTATCTTACTAATATTATAAATACGAATGTATAGATGGATGGATATTTGAAGGTAACTCCAAAACAGCTGCATGGATTTCTATGAAATTATAGAATATAGAACATAGTCTGGAAAAACACATAGGTTACTTATTAAATTTTTAATAATGGATGGATGATTAATACATAACTTCAGATGAATACGAACACAGTTTTGTGTTAAGTAAAAAATACTTGGGTAACATATTTAAAGCCGATCTTCGCGTATTATAAAGTTAACTAAAACTTAACCTACACTTTAAATAATCTTATAATTTTACAAGTTTCAATTTTCTAAGTTTAAAAATGCATAAAACAAAAAAAAAGATATATTAAAAATATAAATCAGCGCCATCTAGATTATAAAATATACCTTCTTGAAGAGAGTGACGGTGAACAAGCCGTAGTCGTTGTCCTGGTGAATGAGCTGAGTGGAGCGCGGCACTATCATGTTCGTTATCTTCTCGTAGTTTGCATTCCAGTCGTTGAACAACGACCTATATTATACAACATATTATAAACAGTAGTAGTTCATCATCATCATCATCAGCTCACTATACGTCCCCACTGAGGGGCTCGGAGCCTACCCTAAGTTAAGGGTGATTAGGCCATAGTCAACCATGCTGGCCAAGTGCGGGTTGGTTGACTTCATACATATCTTTGAATTTCCTGTCAGATATGTGCAGCATCACGATGTTTTCGCTAGTTTGCCACCTTATAATATAAAAATCAGACTACCCCTTATTAATCATCTGTAACTAGCCACAGTTTAATACAATGATTTATGTATCACCCTGTAGTGTGACCTACTTGGGCACGATGACGAGGAGCGTGGTGAGGTACTCGCTGTCCAGGATGAAATGCTCCTTCTTCACCAGGTCCGCCAGGTTGCGGGTCAGCAGGCTGCCACTGTAATACAAATACATGGATGGATGGATGGATATTTGTTAAAACGGCTGCATGAATCTCTATGAAATTTTGCAAATATGTAGAACATAGAATATCGTTTGTTTGTAATTTTTAATTACGAAAAAAAAAATGTAAATATCTCGAGTTAATAAAAGCTATATACATACGTCTGTTTCTTCTCTAAATTCTGCAGATTGCCTTTAAGCGCGTTGTAGGCGGAGGATTTCACCTTCAAGTCCGCGTCGATCTGACCCACCTGAAGACACGCATTTTATCTTACTAATATTATAAATGCGAATGTTTAGTTGAATGGATATTTGTTTGAAGGTATCTCCAGAAAGGCTCAACGGATCTTGATGAAATTTGGCATATATGCAGAAGGAAGTGAGGAAGAACTCATAGGCTACTAATTATGGTTCCTATTATATCCGCGCGAACGTAGTCGCCGGTGATAGCTAGTCAATTTAAAAATATTTTACAGAAAACTGTAGCCAATAATAATTCTAATCTTATATCCATACCCGTGGGATTCTGACATCCAAATCTTTTAAAAAAACATAGAAAACAATATGTTTAAAACGGGGATTTAGGTCTCAGAAAGCCACTTTTTATTATCTCTGTTTAATCAAAGATAATGAAAGGGATGATGATATATTTTACAGAGATATTGGTCTCAGAAACTAATGGACGATCACTAAACTAATAGCTAATTTGGCGCCAAATATTTGACAAATCATTGGCGCCAAATCATCTGTCAACATAATCTTCGGTCTTACTAATATTATAAATGCGAATGTTTAGATGGACGTTAGTTTGAAAATATCTCCAGAACTGATGAACGAATCTCGCTGAAATTTGGCATACATATATAACATAATCTGGAAGAACACATAGACTACTAATTAAGTTTTTTTCGGCACGGATGCGGGCGATAGCTAGCTAGCTAGTAGATTGTAAAGCACATACCTGTTTGCTGATAATATCGGCGATGTTGCGCAGACTCTGCTTGATAGGATACTTGGCCATGTCCCATTGGAAGCGGGTCAGGTACGTCGGTAGATCGCCTGGAATAATACATACACAATAAAACATCTGTACATTTTTACACTTTTGATATAACTTCCAATTTATTCAGAGTCTAGGAAATCTTATTTTTTTTTTAAATGTTATTAGAATTAGTTTTTTTTTATACGATTTCCTAAACTCTAGTGAATATAATACAACTATAATATGTACCATAGACAAATCGATTGTTTTTTTTTATGATACGACCACCAAGACATCATATCGATATTTTCACAAAGACAAATGAATTGTTTTTAATATTAATCAAATTTTACTCAAATTTAAATATAAAAAAAAATAGAATTGTCTATGAAACATACACAACATACAAAATCTCACAACATAAACAACAAAAATAAAAATTAGTAATCCATACATCAAATTGTAAAAAAAACAAAAGACTTAAACCAATGTTGTGGGATATATTAATTTAAATAATATTAGTATTAAAAAAAACAATATTTTCTTATTGCTGTAAGTGCTGAAACAAAAATAAAACCAATAAAAAAATAAAAAAAAAGCAAACAAAAAGTATTTAATGGTAAATAAAACATATATATTCTACACAGGAAGCATGCATAAACATCAAAAGAATCATTACACAGTGTAACAAACATTCAATGCATCTGTTAAAATCTTGTACATAAATATGACGAGATGATTTAAATTTATTTTATCAGTCAAGAAAAAAAAAATCGACACGATGTCAAAAAAAAATCGTGAAAAAATCAAGACCGAAAATTCTTAGGCGACCGGGTCGGGCCTTAGTAACATTTTTTCGAAAAGACGAAAAAAAAATACGTTTTGTCATTGTTTAACAAATAACTGTTATAATAAGGTTGTAGGTGTAAATTTAGAAAAAAAAATTGCTACAATTTTTTTTCATTCGGTGTTTTTTTTTTGTATTTTGTATAAATGAAATGCTCCGCTATAAGACGACACAAAATGACAACCTGACACATATAAAATTAAAGCAAATAACATCTTCCGCAAAACCAATTAAGAAAAATAAAAAAAAATCTTTAGCCAAAGCTATCAATATTGTTATTCTACGATTAGCTTTCAGGCGCATTTCTCACTCCCTTAATCACCTTTCAACCTGAGGAAACTTTCTAGCCGTTGATACCCATTAGCTATAAAAAAAACGAAAATAAAAATAAAATCATCTTCCTAAAAAAAATATAAAAAAAATCACTTTACATACGTCAGATTTTAACAGATGTGTATTTTAAAACATGCGTTACAAACATGCAAACAGGCATAATAATAAACAAGATTTTTTACTCTCTATCTTCAATGCAAGCCAAAAATACAGATTGCTTTTGTTGAATATATA